>NC_088419.1:3651592-3723166 GCF_034236695.1 Oncorhynchus nerka | reverse complement strand
CCATATACACCAGCCCTATACCCCAGGCCTCTCCCCAGCCATATACAGCCCCAGACCTCTCCCCAGCCATATACAGCCCCAGACCTCTCCCCAGCCATATACAGCCCTCTCCCCAGCCATATACAGCCCTCCTCTCAGCCATATACAGCCCCAGACCTCTCCCCAGCCATATACAGCCATCTCCCCCCCAGCAGCCATATACAGCCCTCTCCCCAGCCATACAGCCCTCTCCCCAGCCATATACAGCCCCAGACCTCTCCCCAGCCATATACAGCCCTCTCCCCAGCCATATACAGCCCCAGACCTCTCCCCAGCCATATACAGCCCTCTCCCTCTCCCCAGCCATATACAGTCCTCTCCCCAGCCATATACAGCCCTCTCCCCAGCCATATACAGCCCTCTCCCTCTCCCCAGCCATATACAGCCTCTCCCTCTCCCCAGCCATATACAGCCCCATCCCTCTCCCCAGCCATATACAGCCCTCTCCCTCTCCCCAGCCATATACAGCCCTCTCCTCTCCCCAGCCATATACAGCCCCATCCCTCTCCCAGCCATATACAGCCCTCTCCTCTCCCCAGCCATATACAGCCCTCTCCCTCTCCCCAGCCATATACAGCCCTCTCCCTCTCCCTCTCCCCAGCCATATACAGCCCTCTCCCTCTCCCCAGCCATATACAGCCCTCTCCCTCTCCCCAGCCATATACAGCCCTCTCCCTCTCCCTCTCCCCAGCCATATACAGCCCTCTCCCTCTCCCCAGCCATATAACATTTAACATTTAACATTTAAGTCATTTAGCAGAGCGACTTACAAATTGGTGCATTCACCTTATGACATCCAGTGGAACAGTAGTGCACTAAATCTTTTAAAGGGGGGGGGGGGTGAGAGGGATTACTTTATCCTATCCTAGGTATTCCTTAAAGAGGTGGGGTTTCAGGTGTCTCCGGAAGGTGGTGATTGACTCCGCTGTCCTGGCGTCGTGAGGGAGTTTGTTCCACCATTGGGGGCCAGAGCAGCGAACAGTTTTGACTGGGCTGAGCGGGAACTGTACTTCCTCAGTTGTAGGGAGGCGAGCAGGCCAGAGGTGGATGAACGCAGTGCCCTTGTTTGGGTGTAGGGCCTGATCAGAGCCTGGAGGTACTGAGGTGCCGTTCCCCTCACAGCTCCGTAGGCAAGCACCATGGTCTCCCTCTCCCCAGCCATATACAGCCCTCTCCCTCTCCCCAGCCATATACAGCCCCTCTCCCTCTCCCCAGCCATATACAGCCCCAGACCTCTCCCCAGCCATATACAGCCCCATCCCTCTCCCCAGCCATATACAGCCCCATCCCTCTCCCCAGCCATATACAGCCCCATCCCTCTCCCCAGCCATATACAGCCCCAGACCTCTCCCCAGCCATATACAGCCCCAGACCTCTCCCCAGCCATATACAGCCCCATCCCTCTCCCCAGCCATATACAGCCCTCTCCCCAGCCATATACAGCCCTCTCCCCAGCCATATACAGCCCTCTCCCGAGCTCTATACACCAGCCCTGTACCCCAGGCCAAGCCCTGTACCCCAGCTCTATACCCCAGGCCAAGCCCTGTACCCCAGCTCTATACCCCAGGCCAAGCCCTGTACCCCAGCCCTATACCCCAGGCCAAGCCCTGTACCCCAGCCCTATACCCCAGCCCTGTACCCCAGCCCTGTACCCCAGCCCTGTACCCCAGGCCAAGCCCTATACCCCAGGCACTGCCCTATACCCCCCAGCCCTATACCCCAGGCCAAGCCCTGTACCCCAGCCCTATACCCCAGGCCAAGCCCTGTACCCCAGCCCTTTACCCCAGGCCAAGCCCTGTACCCCAGCCCTATACCCCAGGCCAAGCCCTATACCCCAGCCCTATACCCCAGGCCAAGCCCTGTACCCCAGCCCTTTACCCCAGCCCTATACCCCAGGCCAAGCCCTATACCCCAGCCCTATACCCCAGGCCAAGCCCTGTACCCCAGGCCAAGCCCTATACCCCAGGCCAAGCCCTATACCCCAGCCCTATACCCCAGGCCAAGCCCTATACCCCAGGCCAAGCCCTATACCCCAGGCCAAGCCCTATACCCCAGGCCAAGCCCTATACCCCAGGCCAAGCCCTATAAGCCAGCCCTATACCCCAGCCCTATACCCCAGCCCTATACCCCAGCCCTATACCCCAGCCCCAGCCCTATACCCCAGTTCTATACCCCAGCCCTATACCCCAGCCCTATACCCCAGCCCTATACCCCAGCCCCAGTTCTATAACCCAGCCCTATACCCCAGCCCTATACCCCAGCCTTATACCCCAGCCTTATACCCCAGCCCTATACCCCAGCCCTATACCCCAGCCCCAGCCCTATACCCCAGCCCCAGTTCTATACCCCAGCCCTATACCCCAGCCCTATACCCCAGCCCCAGCCCTATACCCCAGCCCCAGCCCTATACCCCAGCCCTATACCCCAGCCCCAGTTCTATACCCCAGCCCTATACCCCAGCCCTATACCCCAGCCCTATACCCCAGCCCTATACCCCAGCCCCAGCCCTATACCCCAGCCCTATACCCCAGTCCTATACCCCAGCCCTATACCCCAGCCCTATACCCCAGCCCTATACCCCAGCCCTATACCCCATCCCCAGCCCTATACCCCAGCCCTATACCCCAGCCCTATACCCCAGCCCTATACCCCAGCCCCAGTTCTATAACCCAGCCCAATACCCCAGCCCTATACCCCAGCCCTATACCCCAGCCTTATACCCCAGCCCTATACCCCAGCCCCAGTTCTATACCCCAGCCCTATACCCCAGCCCTATACCCCAGCCCTATACCCCAGCTCTATAACCCAGCCCTATACCCCAGCCCCAGTTCTATAACCCAGCCCTATACCCCAGCCCTATACCCCAGCCCTATACCCCAGCCCTATACCCCAGCCCTATACCCCAGCTCTATAACCCAGCCCTATACCCCAGCCCCAGTTCTATAACCCAGCCCTATACCCCAGCCCTATACCCCAGCCCTATAACCCAGCCCTATACCCCAGTCCTATACCCCAGCCCCAGTTCTATAACCCAGCCCTATACCCCAGCCCTATACCCCAGCCCCAGTTCTATAACCCAGCCCTATACCCCAGCCCCAGTTCTATAACCCAGCCCTATACCCCAGCCCTATACCCCAGCCCTATACCCCAGCCCCAGTTCTGTAACCCAGCCCTATACCCCAGCCCTATACCCCAGCCCCAGTTCTATAACCCAGCCCTATACCCCAGCCCTATACCCCAGCCCTATACCCCAGCCCTATAACCCAGCCCTATAACCCAGCCCTATACCCCAGCCCTATACCCCAGCCCTATACCCCAGCCCCAGTTCTATAACCCAGCCCTATACCCCAGCCCTATACCCCAGCCCTATACCCCAGCTCTATGCCCCAGCCCTATAACCCAGCCCTATACCCCAGCCCTATACCCCCAGCCCTATACCCCAGCCCCAGTTCTATAACCCAGCCCTATACCCCAGCCCTATACCCCAGCCCTATACCCCAGCCCCCCCAGTTCTATAACCCAGCCCTATACCCCAGCCCTATACCCCAGCCCTATACCCCAGCCCTATACCCCAGCCCTATAACCCAGCCCTATACCCCAGCCCTATACCCCAGCCCTTTACCCCAGCCCTATACCCCAGCCCTATACCCCAGCCCTATACCCCAGCTCTATAACCCAGCCCTATACCCCAGCCCTATACCCCACCCCTATACCCCAGCCGTGTACCCCAGCCCTATACCCCACCCCTATACCCCAGCCGTGTACCCCAGCCGTGTACCCCAGCCCTATAACCCAGCCGTGTACCCCAGCTCTATAACCCAGCTCTATAACCCAGCCGTGTACCCCACCCCTATACCCCAGCCGTGTACCCCAGCCGTGTACCCCAGCTCTATAACCCAGCCGTGTACCCCAGCTCTATAACACAGCTGTGTACCCCAGCCCTATAAGCCAGCCCCATACCCCAGCCCCAGTTCTATACCCCAGCCCTATACCCCAGCCCTATACCCCAGCCCCATACCCCAGCCCCAGTTCTATACCCCAGCCCTATACCCCAGCCCTATACCCCAGCCCCAGTTCTATACCCAGCCGTGTACCCCAGCCCTATACCCCAGCCCTATAAGCCAGCCCCATACCCCAGCCCCAGTTCTATACCCCAGCCCTATACCCCAGCCCTATACCCCAGCCCCATACCCCAGCCCCAGTTCTATACCCCAGCCCTATACCCCAGCCCTATACCCCAGCCCCAGTTCTATACCCAGCCCTGTACCCCAGCCCTATACCCCAGCCCTATAAGCCAGCCCCATACCCCAGCCCCAGTTCTATACCCCAGCCCTATACCCCAGCCCTATACCCCAGCCCCAGTTCTATAACCCAGCCCTATACCCCAGCCCTATACCCCAGCCCTATACCCCAGCCCTATACCCCAGCCCTATACCCCAGCCCCAGTTCTATAACCCAGCCCTATACCCCAGCCCTATACCCCAGCCCTATACCCCAGCCCCAGTTCTATAACCCAGCCCTATACCCCAGCCCCAGTTCTATAACCCAGCCCTATACCCCAGCCCCAGTTCTATAACCCAGCCCTATACCCCAGCCCTATACCCCAGCCCTATACCCCAGCCCTATACCCCAGCCCTATACCCCAGCCCCAGTTCTATAACCCAGCCCCATACCCTAGCCCTATACCCCAGCCCTATACCCCAGCCCTATACCCCAGCCCTATACCCCAGCCCTATACCCCAGCTCTATAACCCAGCCCTATACCCCAGCCCTATACCCCAGCCCTATACCCCAGCCCCATACCCCAGCCCTATACCCCAGCCCTATACTCCAGCCCTATACCCCAGCCTTATACCCCAGCCCTATACCCCAGCCCTATACCCCAGCCCTATACCCCAGCCCCAGCCCTATACCCCAGCCCCAGTTCTATACCCCAGCCCTATACCCCAGCCCCAGTTCTATAACCCAGCCTTATACCCCAGCCTTATACCCCAGCCTTATAGCCCAGCCCTATACCCCAGCCCCAGTTCTATACCCCAACCTTATACCCCAGTCCCAGTTCTATACCCCAGCCTTATACCCCGGCCCTATAAGCGAGGCCTATACCCCATCTCTATACCCCAGTTCTATACCCCATCTCTATACCCCATCTCTATACCCCAGTTCTATACCCCATCACTATACCCCATCTCTATACCCCAGTTCTATACCCCATCTCTATACCCCATCTCTATACCCCAGCCCTATAAGCCAGGCCTATACCCCAGTTTTATACCCCATCTCTATACCCCATCTCTATACCCCATCTCTATACCCCAGTTCTATACCCCATCTCTATACCCCAGCCCTATAAGCCAGGCCTATACCCCAGTTTTATACCCCATCTCTATACCCCATCTCTATACCCCAGTTCTATACCCTAGCCTTATACTTCAGTCACTCAGGATCCAAGGCGATAATTGTCATTCGTCCAGTTCCCCAGGATGTCAGGAAATGCCTTTAGAACCGACCACTAGGGGCAATGCTGTTACCATAGAGACGGCTTGCAGCTAGCTAGTGCATTGTGAATGGCGATGGAGGCTTGCATATGGCTAGTGCATTGTGAATGGTGATGGAGGCTTGCATATGGCTATTGCATTGTGAATGGCGATGGAGGCTTGCATATGGCTAGTGCATTGGGGATGGCGATGGAGGCTTGCATATGGCTAGTGCATTGTGGATGGCGATGGAGGCTTGCATATGGCTAGTGCATTGTGGATGGCGATGGAGGCTTGCATATGGCTAGTGCACTGTGGATGGCGATGGAGGCTTGCATATGGCTAGTGCATTGTGGATGGCGATGGAGGCTTGCATATGGCTAGTGCATTGTGGATGGCGATGGAGGCTTGCATATGGCTAGTGCATTGTGGATGGCGATGGAGGCTTGCATATGGCTAGTGCATTGTGGATGGCGATGGAGGCTTGCATATGGCTAGTGCACTGTGGATGGCGATGGAGGCTTGCATATGGCTAGTGCATTGTGGATGGCGATGGAGGCTTGCATATGGCTAGTGCATTGTGGATGGCGATGGAGGCTTGCATATGGCTAGTGCATTGTGGATGGCGATGGAGGCTTGCATATGGCTAGTGCATTGTGGATGGCGATGGAGGCTTGCATATGGCTAGTGCATTGTGGATGGCGATGGAGGCTTGCATATGGCTAGTGCATTGTGGATGGCGATGGATAGAATCGAGCACACAGCCATGCAATCTCCATAGGCTGTAGAACGGTCCTTACTGAAGAGCTCAGTGACTTTTAAAGTGGCACCGTCATAGGATGCCATTGTTTCAACAAGTCAAGTTTGTCAAACTTCTGCCCTGCTAGAGCTTCCCCCCGGTCAACTGTAAGAGCTCTTATTGTGAAGTGGAAACATCTCGGAGCAACAATGACTCAGCGGTAGGCCACACAAGCTCACAGAACGGGACCGCCGAATGCTGAAGCGCGTAGCGTGTATAAATTGTCTGTCCTCGATTGCAACACTCACTACCGAGTTCCAAACTGCCTCTGGAAGAAACGTCGATACAAGAACTTCATGAAATGGGTTTCCGTGGCCGAGCAGCCGCACACAAGCCTAAGATCACCATGCGCAATGCCAAACGTAAGCTAAAGTCGTGTAAAGCTCACCGCCATTGGACTCTGGAGCAGTGGAAACGTGTTCTCTGGAGTGATGAATCACACTTCACCATCTGGCAGCGTGACGGATGAATCTGGGTTTAGCAGATGCCAGGAGAACGCTACCTGCCCCAATGCATATAGCCAACTGTAAAGTTTGGTGGACGAGGTATAATGGTCTGAGGCTGTTTTTCTTGGTTCGGGCCTCTTAGTTCCAGTGAAGGGAAATCTTTACTGTTTTAGCATGACAATGCACAAAGCGAGGTCAATATAGAAATGGTTTGTCAAGATCGGTGTGGAAGATCTTGACTGTCCTGCACAGAGCTCTGGCCTCAACCTCGTCGAACACCTTTGAGATAAATTGGAATGCCGACTGCGAGTCAGGCCTAATGGAAGCAAGTCCCCTCAGCAATGTTCCAACATCTAGTGAAACGTCTTCACAGAAGAATGGAGGCTGTTATCAAAATAAATCAAACTTTATTTGTCACATGCGCCGAATACAACATGTGTGGACTTTACCGTGAAATGCATACTTTACAAGCCCTTAACCAACAGTGCAGTTCAAGAAGAGTTAAGAAAATATTTGCCAAATAAACTAAAGTAAAAAATTTTTAAAAAGTAACAATAAAATTACGATACCGAGGCTATATACAGGGGGTACCGGTACCAAGTCAGTGTGTGGGGGTACAGGTTAGTAATGAGGCTATAGACAGGGGGTACCGGTACCAAGTCAGTGTGTGGGGGTACAGGTTAGTAATGAGGCTATAGACAGGGGGTACCGGTACCAAGTCAGTGTGTGGGGGTACAGGTTAGTAATGAGGCTATAGACAGGGGGTACCGGTACCAAGTCAGTGTGCGGGGGTACAGGTTAGTAATGAGGCTATAGACAGGGGGTACCGGTACCAAGTCAGTGTGTGGGGTACAGGTTAGTAATGAGGCTATAGACAGGGGTACCGGTACCAAGTCAGTGTGTGGGGTACAGGTTAGTAATGAGGCTATAGACAGGGGGTACCGGTACCAAGTCAGTGTGTGGGGTACAGGTTAGTAATGAGGCTATAGACAGGGGGTACCGGTACCAAGTCAGTGTGTGGGGTACAGGTTAGTAATGAGGCTATATACAGGGGGTACCGGTACCAAGTCAGTGTGTGGGGGTACAGGTTAGTAATGAGGCTATAGACAGGGGGTACCGGTACCAAGTCAGTGTGTGGGGTACAGGTTAGTAATGAGGCTATATACAGGGGGTACCGGTACCAAGTCAGTGTGTGGGGTACAGGTTAGTAATGAGGCTATAGACAGGGGTACGGTACCAAGTCAGTGTGTGGGGTACAGGTTAGTAATGAGGCTATAGACAGGGTACCGGTACCAAGTCAGTGTGTGGGGGTACAGGTTAGTAATGAGGCTATAGACAGGGGGTACCGGTACCAAGTCAGTGTGTGGGGGTACAGGTTAGTAATGAGGCTATAGACAGGGGTACCGGTACCAAGTCAGTGTGTGGGGTACAGGTTAGTAATGAGGCTATAGACAGGGGGGTACCGGTACCAAGTCAGTGTGTGGGGGTACAGGTTAGTAATGAGGCTATAGACAGGGGGCACGGTACCAAGTCAGTGTGTGGGGGTACAGGTTAGTAATGAGGCTATAGACAGGGGGTACCGGTACCAAGTCAGTGTGTGGGGGTACAGGTTAGTAATGAGGCTATAGACAGGGGGTACCGGTACCAAGTCAGTGTGTGGGGGTACAGGTTAGTAATGAGGCTATAGACAGGGGGGCACCGGTACCAAGTCAGTGTGTGGGGTACAGGTTAGTAATGAGGCTATAGACAGGGGTACCGGTACCAAGTCAGTGTGTGGGGGTACAGGTTAGTAATGAGGCTATAGACAGGGGGTACCGGTACCAAGTCAGTGTGTGGGGGTACAGGTTAGTAATGAGGCTATAGACAGGGGGTACCGGTACCAAGTCAGTGTGTGGGGGTACAGGTTAGTAATGAGGCTATAGACAGGGGGTACCGGTACCAAGTCAGTGTGTGGGGGGTACAGGTTAGTAATGAGGCTATAGACAGGGGGTACCGGTACCAAGTCAGTGTGTGGGGGTACAGGTTAGTAATGAGGCTATAGACAGGGGGGTACCGGTACCAAGTCAGTGTGTGGGGGGTACAGGTTAGTAATGAGGCTATAGACAGGGGTACCGGTACCAAGTCAGTGTGTGGGGGTACAGGTTAGTAATGAGGCTATAGACAGGGGTACCGGTACCAAGTCAGTGTGGGGGTACAGGTTAGTAATGAGGCTATAGACAGGGGGCACCGTACCAAGTCAGTGTGTGGGGGTACAGGTTAGTAATGAGGCTATAGACAGGGGGTACCGGTACCAAGTCAGTGTGTGGGGGTACAGGTTAGTAATGAGGCTATAGACAGGGGGTACCGGTACCAAGTCAGTGTGTGGGGGTACAGGTTAGTAATGAGGCTATAGACAGGGGGTACCGGTACCAAGTCAGTGTGTGGGGGTACAGGTTAGTAATGAGGCTATAGACAGGGGTACCGGTACCAAGTCAGTGTGTGGGGGTACAGGTTAGTAATGAGGCTATAGACAGGGGGGTACCGGTACCAAGTCAGTGTGTGGGGGTACAGGTTAGTAATGAGGCTATAGACAGGGGGTACCGGTACCAAGTCAGTGTGTGGGGGGTACAGGTTAGTAATGAGGCTATAGACAGGGGGTACCGGTACCAAGTCAGTGTGTGGGGGTACAGGTTAGTAATGAGGCTATAGACAGGGGGTACCGGTACCAAGTCAGTGTGTGGGGTACAGGTTAGTAATGAGGCTATAGACAGGGGGTACCGGTACCAAGTCAGTGTGTGGGGTACAGGTTAGTAATGAGGCTATAGACAGGGGGTACCGGTACCAAGTCAGTGTGTGGGGGTACAGGTTAGTAATGAGGCTATATAGGACAGGGGGCTACCGGTACCAAGTCAGTGTGTGGGGGTACAGGTTAGTAATGAGGCTATATACAGGGGGTACCGGTACCAAGTCAGTGTGTGGGGGTACAGGTTAGTAATGAGGCTATATACAGGGGGTACCGGTACCAAGTCAGTGTGTGGGGGTACAGGTTAGTAATGAGGCTATATACAGGGGGTACCGGTACCAAGTCAGTGTGGGGGTACAGGTTAGTAATGAGGCTATAGACAGGGGGTACCGGTACCAAGTCAGTGTGTGGGGGTACAGGTTAGTAATGAGGCTATAGACAGGGGGTACCGGTACCAAGTCAGTGTGTGGGGGTACAGGTTAGTAATGAGGCTATAGACAGGGGTACCGGTACCAAGTCAGTGTGTGGGGGTACAGGTTAGTAATGAGGCTATAGACAGGGGGTACCGGTACCAAGTCAGTGTGGGGGGTACAGGTTAGTAATGAGGCTATAGACAGGGGGTACCGGTACCAAGTCAGTGTGTGGGGTACAGGTTAGTAATGAGGCTATATACAGGGGTACCGGTACCAAGTCAGTGTGTGGGGTACAGGTTAGTAATGAGGCTATAGACAGGGGGTACCGGTACCAAGTCAGTGTGTGGGGTACAGGTTAGTAATGAGGCTATAGACAGGGGGTACCGGTACCAAGTCAGTGTGTGGGGGTACAGGTTAGTAATGAGGCTATAGACAGGGGGTACCGGTACCAAGTCAGTGTGTGGGGGTACAGGTTAGTAATGAGGCTATATACAGGGGGTACCGGTACCAAGTCAGTGTGTGGGGGTACAGGTTAGTAATGAGGCTATAGACAGGGGGTACCGGTACCAAGTCAGTGTGTGGGGGTATAGGTTAGTAATGAGGCTATAGACAGGGGGTACCGGTACCAAGTCAGTGTGTGGGGGTATAGGTTAGTAATGAGGCTATAGACAGGGGGTACCGGTACCAAGTCAGTGTGTGGGGGTACAGGTTAGTAATGAGGCTATTGTAACGGTTTTCTTTAGGTGAAGTAGAGGTGGACCAAAATGCAGCGTGATTATATTGATTCATGTTTAATAAACAAAGATAAACACGAACACTACAAAACAATACATTTGCGAAAACCTAAAACAGTCCTATCTGGTGCAAAACACAGAGACAGGAACAATCACCCACAAACACACAGTGAAACCCAGGCTACCTAAATATGGTTCCCAATCAGAGACAATGACTAACACCTGCCTCTGATTGAGAACCATATCAGGCCAGACATAGAAATAAGCTTAACTTTCTGAACACTCGAGACGTGTAGTCCACTTGTCATTCCAATCTCCTTTGCATTAGCGTAGCCTCTTGTGTAGCCTGTCAACTATGTGTCTGTCTATCCCTGTTCTCTCCTCTCTGCACAGACCATACAAACGCTCCACACCGCGTGGCCGCGGCCACCCTAATCTGGTGGTCCCAGCGCGCACGACCCACGTGGAGTTCCAGGTCTCCGGTAGCCTCTGGAACTGCCGATCTGCGGCCAACAAGGCAGAGTTCATCTCAGCCTATGCCTCCCTCCAGTCCCTCGACTTCTTGGCACTGACGGAAACATGGATCACCACAGACAACACTGCTACTCCTACTGCTCTCTCTTCGTCTGCCCACGTGTTCTCGCACACCCCGAGAGCTTCTGGTCAGCGGGGTGGTGGCACCGGGATCCTCATCTCTCCCAAGTGGTCATTCTCTCTTACTCCCCTTACCCATCTGTCTATCGCCTCCTTTGAATTCCATGCTGTCACAGTTACCAGCCCTTTCAAGCTTAACATCCTTATCATTTATCGCCCTCCAGGTTCCTCGGAGAGTTCATCAATGAGCTTGATGCCTTGATAAGCTCCTTTCCTGAGGACGGCTCACCTCTCACAGTTCTGGGCGACTTTAACCTCCCCACGTCCACCTTTGACTCATTCCTCTCTGCCTCCTTCTTTCCACTCCTCTCCTCTTTTGACCTCACCCTCTCACCTTCCCCCTACTCACAAGGCAGGAAATACGCTCGACCTCATCTTTACTAGATGCTGTTCTTCCACTAACCTCATTGCAACTCCTCTCCAAGTCTCCGACCACTACCTTGTATCCTTTTCCCTCTCGCTCATCCAACACTTCCCACACTGCCCCTACTCGGATGGTATCGCGCCGTCCCAACCTTTGCTCTCTCTCCCCGCTACTCTCTCCTCTTCCATCCTATCATCTCTTCCCTCTGCTCAAACCTTCTCCAACCTATCTCCTGATTCTGCCTCCTCAACCCTCCTCTCCTCCCTTTCTGCATCCTTTGACTCTCTATGTCCCCTATCCTCCAGGCCGGCTCGGTCCTCCCCTCCCGCCTCCGTGGCTTGACGACTCATTGCGAGCTCACAGAACAGGGCTCCGGGCAGCCGAGCGGAAATGGAGGAAAACTTCGCCTCCCTGCGGACCTGACATCCTTTCACTCCCTCCTCTCTACATTTTCCTCTTCTCTCTCTGCTGCTAAAGCCACTTTCTACCACTCTAAATTCCAAGCATCTGCCTCTAACCCTAGGAAGCTCTTTGCAACCTTCTCCTCCCTCCTGAATCCTCCTCCCCCTCCCCCTCCTCCCTCTCTGCAGATGACTTCGTCAACCATTTTGAAAAGAAGGTCGACGACATCCGATCCTCGTTTGCTAAGTCAAACGACACCGCTGGTTCTGCTCACACTGCCCTACCCTGTGCTCTGACCTCTTTCTCCCCTCTCTCTCCAGATGAAATCTCGCGTCTTGTGACGGCCGGCCGCCCAACAACCTGCCCGCTTGACCCTATCCCCTCCTCTCTTCTCCAGACCATTTCCGGAGACCTTCTCCCTTACCTCACCTCGCTCATCAACTCATCCCTGACCGCTGGCTACGTCCCTTCCGTCTTCAAGAGAGCGAGAGTTGCACCCCTTCTGAAAAAAACCTACACTCGATCCCTCCGATGTCAACAACTACAGACCAGTATCCCTTCTTTCTTTTCTCTCCAAAACTCTTGAACGTGCCGTCCTTGGCCAGCTCTCCCGCTATCTCTCTCAGAATGACCTTCTTGATCCAAATCAGTCAGGTTTCAAGACTAGTCATTCAACTGAGACTGCTTCTTCTCTGTATCACGGAGGTGCTCCGCACTGCTAAAGCTAACTCTCTCTCCTCTGCTCTCATCCTTCTAGACCTATCGGCTGCCTTCGATACTGTGAACCATCAGATCCTCCTCTCCACCCTCTCCGAGTTGGGCATCTCCGGCGCGGCCCACGCTTGGATTGCGTCCTACCTGACAGGTCGCTCCTACCAGGTGGCGTGGCGAGAATCCGTCTCCACACCACGTGCTCTCACCACTGGTGTCCCCCAGGGCTCTGTTCTAGGCCCTCTCCTATTCTCGCTATACACCAAGTCACTTGGCTCTGTCATAACCTCACATGGTCTCTCCTATCATTGCTATGCAGACGACACACAATTAATCTTCTCCTTTCCCCCTTCTGATGACCAGGTGGCGAATCGCATCTCTGCATGTCTGGCAGACATATCAGTGTGGATGACGGATCACCACCTCAAGCTGAACCTCGGCAAGACGGAGCTGCTCTTCCTCCCGGGGAAGGACTGCCCGTTCCATGATCTCGCCATCACGGTTGACAACTCCATTGTGTCCTCCTCCCAGAGCGCTAAGAACCTTGGCGTGATCCTGGACAACACCCTGTCGTTCTCAACTAACATCAAGGCGGTGGCCCGTTCCTGTAGGTTCATGCTCTACAACATCCGCAGAGTACGACCCTGCCTCACACAGGAAGCGGCGCAGGTCCTAATCCAGGCACTTGTCATCTCCCGTCTGGATTACTGCAACTCGCTGTTGGCTGGGCTCCTGCCTGTGCCATTAAACCCCTACAACTCATCCAGAACGCCGCAGCCCGTCTGGTGTTCAACCTTCCCAAGTTCTCTCACGTCACCCCGCTCCTCCGCTCTCTCCACTGGCTTCCAGTTGAAGCTCGCATCCGCTACAAGACCATGGTGCTTGCCTACGGAGCTGTGAGGGGAACGGCACCTCAGTACCTCCAGGCTCTGATCAGGCCCTACACTCAAACAAGGGCACTGCGTTCATCCACCTCTGGCCTGCTCGCCTCCCTACCACTGAGGAAGTACAGTTCCCGCTCAGCCCAGTCAAAACTGTTCGCTGCTCTGGCCCCCCAATGGTGGAACAAACTCCCTCACGACGCCAGGACAGCGGAGTCAATCACCACCTTCCGGAGACACCTGAAACCCCACCTCTTTAAGGAATACCTAGGATAGGATAAAGTAATCCCTCTCACCCCCCCCCCCCCCTTGGATAAGAGCGTCTGCTAAATGACTTAAATGTAAATGTAAATAGACAAACAAGACATCCAACATAGAATGCCCACTCAGATCACACCCTGACCAACCAAAACATAGAAACATACAAAGCAAACTATGGTCAGGGTGTGACAGCTATAGACAGGGGGTACCGGTACCAAGTCAGTGTGTGGGGGTACAGGTTAGTAATGAGGCTATAGACAGGGGGTACCGGTACAGAGTCAATGTGCTGGGTACAGGTTAGTAATGAGGCTATGGTGTTCAGCAGTCTGATGGCTTGGTGGTAGAAGCTGTTCAGCAGTCTGATGGCTTGGGGGTAGAAGCTGTTCAGCAGTCTGATGGCTTGGGGGTAGAAGCTGTTCAGCAGTCTGATGACTTGGGGGTAGAAGCTGTTCAGCAGTCTGATGACTTGGGGGTAGAAGCTGTTCAGAAGTCTGATGGCTTGAGGGTAGAAGCTGTTCAGCAGTCTGATGACTTGGGGGTAGAAGCTGTTCAGCAGTCTGATGGGGGTAGAAGCTGTTCAGCAGCCTGATGGCTTGGGGGTAGAAGCTGTTCTGCAGTCTCATGGCTTGGGGGTGGAAGCTGTTCAGCAGTCTCATGGCTTGGGGGCGTAGAAGCTTTTCAGCAGTCTGATGGCTTGGGGGTAGAAGCTGTTCAGCAGTCTGATGGCTTGGGGGTAGAAGCTGTTCAGCAGTCTGATGGCTTGGGGGGTAGAAGCTGTTCAGCAATCTGATGGCTTGGTGGGTAGAAGCTGTTAAGGATACTTTTGGTCCCAGACTTGGCGCTCCGGTACCATTATAGCAGCAAAGTGGGGACCAACTGTCTCCATATTAACACCCATGATTTTGGAATGAGATGTTCGACAAGTAGGTATCCACATATTTTTCGTCATCAAGTGTACACCAGACTATTGAGTAGCGCCCCTAGAAGCACCAGATCAAGTGTACATCAGACTATTGAGAAGCGCCCCCTGCCTGGTGCAGTAGATTGAATGGTATTTCTTCTGGAGCATCATGTCAGCAGCCATCTTGAGCAGGCCTCAGCCAGTGTTTGGATAGGGGAGGACCTACTGTAAGCAGTGTGGAGTGGGAATCTTCCTCTCACTCTCTCTATTTATCTCTCTCCCTCTCCAGCGCTCTCTCCAAGACGAATGATGGGTTACAGGGTTGAAACAGAAACACGGCCACATTGATTGATTAAGGTTAGGGCAATGGTTTGCGAAAGGCTTCATTTTAACATCAAGTATCATCAGGTATTCTCATGGCGTGCTGGAGCATTGTGAATGGCAGTGGTGTAGTGGTCTGAGCAGAGGGCTCTGGCTCCGAGCATCACAAGTTCACACTCTCTCCCTGTCTCTCTCTCTTTCTCAGTCTTGCTCCTTTCTCTCTCTCTCTCTCTCTCTCTCCCTTTCTCACTTGCTCGCTCTCTCTCTCTCTCTCTCTCTCTCTCTCGCTCCTCTCTCTCTCTCTCTTTCTCTGTCTTGCTCCTCTCTCTCTCTCTCTCTCTCTCTCTCTCTCTCTCTCTCTCTGTCTTGCTCCTCTCTCTCTCTCTCTCTCTCTCTCTCTCTCTCTCTCTCTCTCTCTCTCTCTCTCTCAGTCTTGCTCCTCTCTCTCTCTGTCTTGCTCCCCTCTCTCTCTCTCTCTCTCTCCCTTTCTTGCTTGCTCGCTCTCTCTCTCTCTCTCTGTCTTGCTCCTCTCTCTCTCTCTCTCTCTCTCTCTCTCTCTCTCTCTCAGTCTTGCTCCTCTCTCTCTCTGTCTTGCTCCTCTCTCTCTCTCTCTCTCTCTCTCTCTCTCTCTCTCTCTCAGTCTTGCTCCTCTCTCTCTCTGTCTTGCTCCCCTCTCTCTCTCTCTATTTCTCCTTCTGTCTTGCTCCTCTCTCTCTCTCTCTCTCTCTCTCTCTCTCTCTCTCTCTCTATTTCTCCTTCTCTGTCTTGCTCCTCTCTCTCTCTCCTTCTATCTCTCCCTCTCCTCTCTCTCCATCTCTCCCCCTCTCTACATAACACACCACATAACATGGCAGCCAGTCAACCCAGTTTACACAACCATACTGTTCAAGAGGAGCGGAGGAGTGGAGCTGGCTCATCACACACAGATATGCTCTCATACCCGCCAAGAGTGAAGGGTCAAATTACGTCATTGTCACCTGGTCTTCTAAGACAGGCTTCAAGGCATTTAGTTTGTCAATGAAAACACTTTCCTAAACAAAAAGAAAATGAGAGAGAGACTGAGAAAGAAAAGAAAGAGAGAGAGGGAGCGAGTGAGAGAAGACGAGAGGAAGAGAGAGAGACAGAGAGGGGGAGGGTGTCGGAGAGGGAGAGAGAGAAAGAGGGGGGAGAGAGAGAAAGAGGGGGGAGAGAGAGAGGGAGCGAGCGAGTGAGAGAAGACGAGAGGAAGAGAGAGAGACAGAGAGGGGGAGGGTGTCGGAGAGGGAGAGAGAGAGAGAGAGAGAGAGAGAGAGAGAGAGAGAGTGGGGGTGTCAGAGAGGGTTGGAGGAGGTTATCAGATCTCACTCTAATCTCACTCTAATTACACACCTGGTTACCCTCTGAGATAGTGTGTGGTGTCTCGGGACTCAAATGCATCATTGTAAGTCGCTCTGGATAAGAGCGTCTGCTAAATGACTTAAATGTAAATGTAAATGTAATTGTCACTGTGGGGTAAGTTATGTACTTGTGAGTGTGTGCGGTGGGTGTTAGGCAGTGGGGAGGGAGAGAGGAGGGAGGGAGGGAGGCATTGCTGGTGGTGGAGCTGCTGTGGGAAGGTTCAGGGCTGGGGTTGGGGTGCTGGGGGAAGGTTCAGGGCTGGGGTTGGGGTGCTGTGGGAAGGTTCAGGGCTGGGGTGCTGGGGGAAGGTTCAGGGCTGGGGTGCTGGGGAAGGTTCAGGGCTGGGGTGCTGGGGAAGGTTCAGGGTTGGGGTGCTGGGGGAAGGTTCAGGGCTGGGGTGCTGGGGGAAGGTTCAGGGCTGGGGTGCTGGGGAAGGTTCAGGGCTGGGGTGCTGGGGGAAGGTTCAGGGCTGGGGTGCTGGGGAAGGTTCAGGGCTGGGGTGCTGGGGGAAGGTTCAGGGCTGGGGTGCTGGGGGAAGGTTCAGGGCTGGGGTCCTGGGGAAGGTTCAGGGCTGGGGTGCTGGGGGAAGGTTCAGGGCTGGGGTGCTGGGGGAAGGTTCAGGGCTGGGGTGCTGGGGGAAGGTTCAGGGCTGGGGTGCTGGGGGAAGGTTCAGGGTTGGGGTGCTGGGGGAAGGTTCAGGGCTGGGGTGCTGGGGGAAGGTTCAGGGCTGGGGTGCTGGGGAAGGTTCAGGGCTGGGGTGCTGGGGAAGGTTCAGGGCTGGGGTGCTGGGGGAAGGTTCAGGGCTGGGGTGCTGGGGGAAGGTTCAGGGCTGGGGTCCTGGGGGAAGGTTCAGGGCTGGGGTGCTGGGGGAAGGTTCAGGGCTGGGGTGCTGGGGGAAGGTTCAGGGCTGGGGTGCTGGGGGAAGGTTCAGGGCTGGGGTGCTGGGGGAAGGTTCAGGGCTGGGGTGCTGGGGGAAGGTTCAGGGTTGGGATGCTGGGGGAAGGTTCAGGGCTGGGGTGCTGGGGGAAGGTTCAGGGTTGGGGTGCTGGGGAAGGTTCAGGGTTGGGGTTGGGGTGCTGGGGGAAGGTTCAGGGCTGGGGTTTGGGTGATGGGGTAAGGTTCAGGGCTGGGGTTGGAGGGGCTGGGGGAAGGTTCAGGGTTGGGGTGCTGGGGGAAGGTTCAGGGTTGGGGTTGGGGTACTGGGAGGGAAGGTTCAGGGCTGGGGTGGTGGTGCTGGGGAAGGTTGATATAGAAGGATGTTTTGGGAGATAGAGGGATGGGGGATAGTGGGGAGAGATGTTCAGAAAGAAGGGGTTGTTGTGGATCTTTACAGGTGAGGACATCTTTCCTATGTGCATCGGCCAGAGGTCAATTTGGGAAACATCGATGTATGTCTCACTCTCACACTCCCATACACTCCCACACACACACAGACAAAGACACAGACACACAGACACAGAAACTCGCTCCTATCTGACTAACAAACACTGGTATCTAAATTAATTCTTCCTCTGGGAGTCAGCCAAGGGCCATGGGCGATTTGAGAGAAAAGATTCCTGGAAAAAAAGCATCATCATTGGAACAACGCTCTCATTAGTAACCCCATACGAGAGAGAGAGAGAGAGACAGAGAGAGAGAGAGAGACAGAGAGAGAGAGAGAGAGAGACAGACAGAGAGAGAGGGGGGAGAGAGAGATAGAGAGAGAGAGACAGACAGAGAGAGAGAGAGACAGAAAAAGATAGAGTGACAGGGAGAGATAGAGAGAGAGGGACATAGAGATGGGGGGAGATATAGGGAGAGAGAGAGATAAAGAGAGGAAAGGAGAGAGAGAGAGAGAGAGAGAGAGATAAAGACAGGAAAGGAGAGAGAGAGAGAGGGACATAGAGATGGGGGGAGATATAGGGAGAGAGAGAGAGAGAGATAAAGAGAGGAAAGGAGAGAGAGAGAGAGATAAAGAGAGGAAAGGAGAGAGAGAGAGGGACATAGAGATGGGGGGAGATATAGGGAGAGAGAGAGAGAGAGAGAGAGAGAGAGAGAGAGAGAGATAAAGAGAGGAAAGGAGAGAGAGAGGGAGAGGGAGAGAGAGAGAGATAAAGAGAGGAAAGGAGAGAGAGAGAGAGAGAGAGAGAGAGAGAGAGAGAGAGAGAGATAAAGAGAGGAAAGGAGAGAGAGAGGGGTATTTTTAAAAGCATGACTCCCAAGAAGCTGAACCAACAGGAAGTTATTAAACTGTGAACCAATAAAAATGTCAGATGTACTGCATCATCAACGACCTCTGTAATAGAACATCATATGATTCGCATATATCAGCTTTTATTTCCTGCTGTGGTCAGGACCAATATCCTGCTGTGGTCAGGACCAATATCCTGCTGTGTTCAGGACCAATATCCTGCTGTGTTCAGGACCAATATCCTGCTGTGGTCAGGACCAATATCCTGCTGTGTTCAGGACCAATATCCTGCTGTGGTCAGGACCAATATCCTGCTGTGGTCAGGACCAATATCCTGCTGTGGTCAGGACCAATATCCTGCTGTGGTCAGGACCAATATCCTGCTGTGTTCAGGACCAATATCCTGCTGTGGTCAGGACCAATATCCTGCTGTGGTCAGGACCAATATCCTGCTGTGGTCAGCACCAATATCCTGCTGTGGTCAGAACCAATATCCTGCTGTGGTCAGGACCAATATCCTGCTGTGGTCAGGACCAATATCCTGCTGTGGTCAGAACCAATATCCTGCTGTGTTCAGGACCAATATCCTGCTGTGGTCAGGACCAATACCCTGCTGTGGTCAGGACCAATATCCTGCCTTAGTCAGGACCAATATCCTGCTGTGGTCAGGACCAATATCCTGCTGTGGTCAGGACCAATATCCTGCTGTGGTCAGGACCAATATCCTGCTGTGGTCAGAACCAATATCCTGCTGTGTTCAGGACCAATATCCTGCTGTGGTCAGGACCAATACCCTGCTGTGGTCAGGACCAATATCCTGCCTTAGTCAGGACCAATATCCTGCTGTGGTCAGGACCAATATCCTGCTGTGGTCAGGACCAATATCCTGCATGTGTGTGTGTTTGTTTGTTGATGTGTTGAACTTTTCTTGTGGGGACCAGAAGTCCCCACACGAATTGTAAACAAAGAATGCTTGACCACCTGGGGACATTTTGTTGGTCCCAACAAGGTCAAAAACTATTTCTATGGGGGTTTAGGGTTAAGGTTAGAATTAGTGTTAGGGTTAGAATTAGGTTTAGGTTTAGGGTTAGGAGCTAGGGTTAGGTTTAGGGTAGAGTTAAGTTTAGGTGTTTGGGTTAAGGTTAGGGTTAGGGTTAGGGTTAGGGTCAAGTTTAGTTTTATGGTTAGGGTAAGAGTATGGTTTAGGGTTAGGGAAAATAGGATTTTGAATGGGACTGATTTGTGTGTCCCCACAAGGGTAGCTGTACAAGACTGTGTGTGCATGTACAGTGTGCAATATGCATGTGTTTTTGTGTGTTTTTGTGAGTTCATTGCTTCCACAGGTAAAATTATATATATATGTATATAAGCCAAGGCTTTCGACTCTGTCAGTCGCCATATTCTTATCGGCAGACTCAGTATCCTCGGTTTTTCTAATGACTGCCTCGCCTGGTTCAACATCTACTTTGCAGACAGAGTTCAGTGTGTCAAATCGGAGGGCATGTTGTCCGGACCTCTAGCAGTCTCTATGGGGTACCACAGGGTTCAAATCAAGGGCCGACTCTTTTCTCTGTATACATCAATGATGTCGCTCTTGCTGCAGGCGATTCCCTGACCCACCTCTACGTAGACGACACCATTCTGTATACTTCTGGCCCTTCTTTGGACACTGTGCTATCTAACCTCCAAACGAGCTTCAATGCCATACAACACTCCTTTCGTGGCCTCCAACTGCTCTTAAACGCTAGTAAAACAAATGCATGCTTTTCAACCGTTCGCTGCCCGCACCTGCCCACCCGACTAACATCACCACCCTGGACGGTTCCGACCTAGAATATGTGGACAACTATAAATACCTAGGTGTCTGGCTAGACTGTAAACTCTCCTTCCAGACGCATATTAAATATCCCCAATCAAAAATCAAATCTTGAATCGGCTTTCTATTTCGCAACAAAGCCTCCTTCACTCACGCCGCCAAACTTACCCTAGTAAAACTGACCATCCTACCGATCCTCGACTTTGGCGATGTCATCTACAAAATAGCTTCCAACACTCTACTCAGCAAACTGGATGCAGTCTATCACAGTGCCATCCGTTTTGTTACCAAATCACCTTATACCACCCACCACTGCGACCTGTATGCTCTAGTCGGCTGGCCCTCGCTACAAATTTGTCGCCAGACCCACTGGCTCCAGGTCATCTATAAGTCTATGCTAGGTAAAGCTCCGCCTTATCTCAGTGCACTGGTCACGATAACAACACCCACCCGTAGCACACGTTCCAGCAGGTGTATCTCACTGATCATCCCCAAAGCCAACACCTCATTTGGCTGCCTTTCCTTCCAGTTCTCTGCTGCCAGTGACTGGAACGAATTGCAAAAATCACTGAAGCCCAGACTTTTATTTCCCTCACCAACTTTAAACATCAACTATCTGAGCAGCTAGTCCATCTGTAAATAGCCCACCCAATCTATCTACCTCATCCCCATACTGTTTTTATTTGATTTACTTTTCCACTCTTTTGCACACCAGTATCTCTACTTGCACATCATCATCTGCTCATTTATCACTCCAGTGTTAATCTGCTAAATTGTAATTATTCGCTCCTATGGCCTATTTATTGCCTACCTCCTCATGCCTTTTGCACACACTGTATACAGACTTTCTTTTCTACAGTGTCATTGACTTGTTTATTGTGTTATTGGCTTGTTTATTGTTTACTCCATGTGAAACCCTGTGTTGTTGTCTGTGTCACACTGCTTTGCTTTATCTTGGCCAGGTCGCAGTTGCAAATGAGAACTTGTTCTCAACTAGCCTACCTGGTTAAATAAAGGTGAAATCAAAAAAAAAAAAAATTGAGGTCTGGGCTTTGACTAGGCCATTCCAAGACATTTAAATGTTTCCCCTTAAGCCACTCGAGTCTTGCTTTAGCAGTATGCTTAGGGTCATTGTCCTGCTGGAAGGTGAACCTCTGTCCCAGTCTCAAATCTCTGGAAGACTGAAATAGGTTTCTATCAAGAATTTTCCTGTATTTAGCGCCATCCATCATTCCTTCAATTCTGACCAGTTTCCCTGCCAATTAAAAATATCCCCACAGCATGATGCTGCCACCACCATGCTTCACTGTGGGGGTGGTGTTCTCGGGTTGTTGAGAGGTGTTGGGTTTGTGCCAGACTTAACGTTTTCCTTTATTGCCAAAAGGACACATTTTTGTTTCATCTGACCAGAGTACCTTCTTCCATATGTTTTGGGAGTCTCCCACAGTACCTTCTTCCATATGTTTGGGGAGTCTCCCACATGCCTGTTGGCGAACACCAAACGCGCTCATTTTTTTCTTTAACTTCTTGCGTCGAGCCGGATCCGGTATCGTGACTACAGCCTCAAGCTCATTACCATAACGCAACGTTAACTATTCATGAAAATCGCAAATTAAATGAAATGAATCTATTTGCTCTCAAGCTTAGCCTTTTGTTAACAACACTGTCATCTCAGATTTTCAAAATATGCTTCTCAACCATCGCAAAACAAGCATTTGTGTAACAGTATTGATAGCCTAGCATAGGATTATGCCTCTCTTTCAGCATGCAACATTTTCACAAAAACCAGAAAAGGATTCAAATAAAATAATGTACCTTTGAAGAACTTCAGATGTTTTCAATGAGGAGACTCTCAGTTAGATAGCAAATGTTCCGTCTTTACAAAAAATATTATTTGTGTCGACTAATCGCTACGTCACAATGCTGCAGACACCTTGGAGAAACGACACAAAGGGCAGGCTCATTCCTGGCGCGTTGACAGCCATATAAGGAGACATTGGAACACAGCGCCTTCAGAATCTGGGGCATTTCCAGTATGAAACTTCATCTTGGTTTCGCCTGTAGCATTAGTTCTGGGGCACTCACAGATAATATCTTTGCAGTTTTGGAAACGTCAGAGTTTTGTCTTTCCAAGGCTGTCAATACCATGCATAGTCGAGCATCTTTTCGTGACAAAATATTGCTCTTAAAACGGGCACGTCTTTTTACCCAATAATGACATAGCACCCCCATAGGTTGAAGAGGTTAAGCAATGTCTTTTTTCTGGCCACTCTTCTGTAAAGCCCAGCTTTGTGGACTGTACGGCTTAAAGTGGTCCTATGGACAGATACTCCAATCTCCGTTGTGGAGTTTTGCAGCTCCTTCAGGGTTATCTTTGGTCTCTTTGTTGCCTCTCTGATGCACTCCCTGCCTGGTCCATGAGTTTCGGGGGGCGGCCCTCACTTGGCAGGGTTGTTGTGGTGCCATATTCTTTAAATTTTTTAAAGAATTTAATGGATTTAATGGATTTAATGGTGCTCCGTGGGATGTTCAAAGTTTCTGATATTTTTTTATAACCCAACCCTGCTCTGTACTTCTCCACAACAGGTGTAAATATACTGAGATCATGTGACAGATCACATGACACTTAAATAAATGACACTTAAATAAAGTCCACCTGTGTGCAATCTAACTAATAATGTGACTTCTGAAGGTAATTTGTTGCACGACATCTTATTTAGAGGCTTCATAGCAAAGGGGGTGACAAACTTTTCCGTTTTTTTTTCTTAATTTATTGAAAAAAAGCACTTTTTATTCATTTCACTTTCACAATGTTGTTTATATTCATTACATGAAATCCAAATAAAAATCCATTCAAATTACAGGTTGTAAAGCAACAAAATAGGAAAAATGCCAAGGGGGTGAATAATTTTGCAAGGCACTGTATAGGTAATGAGTGGAGGACAGAGGAGCCTCTTAAAGAAGAAGTTACAGGTCTGTGAGAGCCAGAAATCTTGCTTGTTTGTAGGTGACCAAATACTTATTTTCCACCATAATTTGCAAATAAATTCATTATAAATCCTACAATGTGATTTTCTGGATTTTTTCTTCTCATTTTGTCTGTCATTGTTGAAGTGTACCTATGATGAAAATTACAGGCCTCTCTCATCTTTTTAAGTGGGAGAACTTGCACAATTGGTGGCTGACTAAATACTTTTTTGCCCCACTGTATATAAACGAATTGGCGAGGGCACTAAAACAGTCTGCAGCACCCGGCCTCACCCTATTGGAATCTGAAGTCAAATGTCTACTGTTTGCTGATGATCTGGTGCTTCTGTCACCAACCAAGGAGGGCCTACAGCAGCACCTAGGGCTGTGTTTCTGGACCTAAGGAAGGCTTTTGATACTGTTAACCATGAGATTCTCATCACAAAATTGTCCAAGTTCAACTTTTCCCCTGATGCCTTGAGATGGATGAAATCATACCTTGAAGGCAGAACTCAGTGTGTCAGATTGAGCAATGAGCTGTCGCCCACTCGTAGCTATGATGTGGGCGTGCCCCAAGGGTCAATACTGGGGCCCCTCCTGTTCAGCCTGTACATTAATGATCTGCCTTCTGTCTGTACTGGGTCTGAAGTTCAAATGTATGCAGATGATACAGTGATATATGTGCATGCAAAGAGCAAACAACAAGCTGCACAAGAACTCACTACTGTAATGGTCCAGGTTACAAAGTGGCTCAGTGACTCGTGTTTGCATCTCAATGTGAAAAAAACTGTTTGCATGTTCTTCACAAAGAGGGCAACAGATGCTACTGAGCCAGATGTCTATGTGTCAGGGAGAAGCTCCAGGTGGTATCCGATTTTAAGTACCTTGGCATCATACTTGATTCCAACCTCTCTTTTAAAAAGCATGTGAAAAAGGTAATTCAAATAACTAAATTCAACCTAGCTAATTTCCGATTTATACGAAATTGTTTGACTACAAAGGTAGCAAAACTGTACTTCAAATCTATGATACTCCCCCACTTAACATACTGCTTGACTAGTTGGGCCCAAGCTTGCTGTACAACATTAAAACCTATTCAGTCTGTCTACAAACAGGCTCTCAAAGTGCTTGATAGGAAGCCCAATAGCCATCATCATTGTCACATCCTTAGAAAGCATGAGCTCTTGAGTTGGGAAAATCTTGTGCAATACACCGACGCATGTCTTGTATTCAAGATCCTTAATGGCCTGGCTCCTCCCCCTCCACTCAATATTTTTGTTAAACAGAAAACCCAGACATATGGCAGCAGATCCACAAGGTCTGCCATGAGAGGTGACTGTATAGTTCCCCTAAGGAAAAGCACCTTTAGTAAATCTGCATTCTCTGTGAGAGCTTCCCATGTCTGGAATACACTGCCATCAGACACACATAACTGCACCACATATTACACTTTCACAAAATGCTTGAAGACATGGCTAAAGGTCAATCAGATTTGTGAACATGGTCCCTAGCTGTGTGTTGCCGCTTTCCATGTTGTCTGTTGTCTGTAGCTTGTGAGGTGTGGAAACACTTTGTTGCTTTTATGAAATTTGTCTTGCTGCTTTTTGTTCTATGTTGCTCTGTCTGTATGCTACGTCTTGCTTGTCCTATGTTGCTCTGTCTGTATGCTATATCTTGCTTGTCCTATGTTGCTATGTCTTGCTTGTTCTATATTGCTATTGTCTATATTGTAATTGTTTTTAATAACCTGCCCAGGGACTGTGGTTGAAAATTAGCCGGCTGGCTAAAACCGGCACTTTTACTGAAACGTTGTCCCTGTAAAAAAAAAAAAATTTAATAAAAAAAATAACAATGGTGTTCCAAAAAAGGTCCATTCAGTCACAGGACCACAAACACAAATTCCACCTAGACACGGTTGCCCTAGAGCACACAAAAAACTATACATACCTCGGACTAAACATCAGCGCCACAGCTAACTTCCACAACGCTGTGAACGAGCTGAGAGACAAGGCAGGATGAGCCTTCTATGCCATCAAAAGGAACATAAAATTAAACATACCAATTAGGATCTGGCTAAAAATACTTGAATCAGTTATAGAACCTAAGGCCCTCTATGTCAGGTCAGGGCTCCGCTCACCAACCAAGAATTCCCAAAATGGGACAAACACCAAATTGAGACTCTGCTTACAGAATTCTGCAAAAAAGTCCTCTGTGTATAACATAAAACAAAATCTAGAAAAAGAGCAGTTTAGCACGAACTGAAGTTTATTTAGGGCTTTATCCGGGTAGATCATTGCCATAGTCTAATCTAGACGTGACTAGAGGATATATTTTTATGCATCATTTTTTGGACAGAAAGTTTCTGTTTTTTTGTAGATGAAAAAATGCTGTCCTTGAAACAGTCTTGATCAGGGTCAATAGTAGCTGAGGTCCTTCACAGTTTTATTTGAGATGACTGTACAACCATCAGGATTAATTGTCATATCCAACTAAATATATCTTTGTTTCTTGGAACCTAGAACTAACATCTCTGCTTTGTCCGAGTTTAAAAGTAAAACATTTGCAGCCATCCACTTCCTTGTGTCTGAAACACATGCTTCCAGCGAGGGCAATTTTGGGGCTTCACCATGTTTCATTGAAATGTACAGCTGTGCATCGTCCGCATAGCAGTGAAAGTTAACTTTATGTTTCCGAATTACATCAAGAGATAAAATATAGAGTGAAAACAATAATGGTCCTAAAACGGAACCTTGAGGAACACCAACATTTACAGTTGATTTGTCAGAGGACAAACCATCCACAGAGACAAACTGATATCTTTCCAACAGATAAGATCTGAACCTGGCCAGAACTTGTCCATGCATACCAATTTGGGTTTCCAATCTTACCAAAAGAATGATGGGATCAATGGTATCAAAAGCAGTACAAAGGTCTAGGAGCACGAGGACAGATGCAGAGCCTTGGTCTGACAACATTAAAAGGTAATTTACCACCTTCATGAGTGCAGTCTCAGTGCTATGATGGGGTCTAAAACCAGACTGAAGCATTTTGTATACATTGTTTGTCTTCAGGAAGGCAGTGAGTTGCTGTGCAACAGCTTTTTTATTTAAAGTTTGAGAGGAATGGGAGAATCGATTTAGGCCAATAGTTTTTCATATTTTTGGGGTCAAGGTTTGTCTTTTTCAAGAGAGGCTTTATTAGTGCAACTTTTAGTGAGTTTGGTACACATCCGTTGGATAGAGAGCCGTTTATTATGTTCAACATAGGAGGGCCAAGCACAGGAAGCAGCTCTTTCAGTAGTTTAGTTGGAATAGGGTCCAGTATGCAGCTGGAAGATTTAGAGGCCATGACTATTCTCATCAATGGGACAAGATATCTAGTATTAAACAACTTGAGTGTCTCCCTTGATCCTAGGTCCTGGCAATGTTGTGCAGACTCAGGACAACTGAGCTTTGGAGAAATACGCAGATTTAAAGAGGAGTCCGTCATTTGCTTTCTAATGATCATGATCTTTTCGGCAAAGAAGTTCATGAATATATCACTGCTAAAGTGAAAGCCATCCTCACTTGGGGAATGCTGCTTTTTAGTTATCTTTGTGACCGTATCAAAAATATATTTTGGATTGTTCTTATTCTCCTCAATTAAGTTGTAAAAACAGGATGATGGAGCAGCAGTGAGGGCTCTTCGATACGGTACTGTCTTTCAGTTTGGTGTAGCAGCAGTGAGGGCTCTTCGATACTGCACGGTACTGTCTTTCCAAGCTAGTCGGAAGACTTCCAGTTTGGTGTAGCAGCACTGAGGGCTCTTCGTCTTTCAGTTTGCAGCAGGAGGGCTACTGCACGGTCTTTCCAAGCTAGTCGGAAGACTTCCAGTTTGGTGTAGCAGCAGTAAGGGCTCTTCGGTACTGCACGGTACTGTCTTTCCAAGCTAGTCGGAAGACTTCCAGTTTGGTGTAGCAGCAGTGAGGGCTCTTCGGTACTGCACGGTACTGTCTTTCCAAGCTAGTCAGAAGACTTCCAGTTTGGTGTAGCAGCAGTGAGGGCTCTTCAGTACTGCACGGTACTGTCTTTCAGTTTGGTGTAGCAGCAGTGAGGGCTCTTCAATACTGCACGGTACTGTCTTTCCAAGCTAGTCGGAAGACTTCCAGTTTGGTGTAGCAGCACTGAGGGCTCTTCGATACTGCACGGTACTGTCTTTCCAAGCTAGTCGGAAGACTTCCAGTTTGGTGTAGCAGCAGTAAGGGCTCTTCGGTACTGCACGGTACTGTCTTTCCAAGCTAGTCGGAAGACTTCCAGTTTGGTGTAGCAGCAGTGAGGGCTCTTTGGTACTGCACGGTACTGTCTTTCCAAGCTAGTCAGAAGACTTCCAGTTTGGTGTAGCAGCAGTGAGGGCTCTTCGGTACTGCACGGTACTGTCTTTCAGTTTGGTGTAGCAGCAGTGAGGGCTCTTCAATACTGCACGGTACTGTCTTTCCAAGCTAGTCGGAAGACTTCCAGTTTGGTGTAGCAGCAGTGAGGGCTCTTCGGTACTGCACGGTACTGTCTTTCCAAGCTAGTCAGAAGACTTCCAGTTTGGTGTAGCAGCAGTGAGGGCTCTTCGATACTGCACGGTACTGTCTTTACAAGCTAGTCGGAAGACTTCCAGTTTGGTGTAGCAGCAGTGAGGGCTCTTCGATACGGCAAGGTACTGTCTTTCAGTTTGGTGTAGCAGCAGTGAGGGCTCTTCAATACTGCACGGTACTGTCTTTCTAAGCTAGTCGGAAGACTTCCAGTTTGGTGGAGCAGCAGTGAGGGCTCTTCGATACGGTAATGTCTTTCCAAGCTAGTCGGAAGACTTCCAGTTTGGTGTAGCAGCAGTGAGGGCTCTTCGATACTGCATGGTACTGTCTTTCCAAGCTAGTCGGAAGACTTCCTGTTTGGTGTAGCAGCAGTGAGGGCTCTTCGATACTGCATGGTACTGTCTTTCCAAGCTAGTAGGAAGACTTCCTGTTTGCTGTGGCACCATTTCCGTTTTCTGGAAGCTTCAGAGCTCAGGTATTTTCTGTAAACCAGGGAGCAAGTTTCTTATGACAAATGTTTTTTGTTTTTAGGAGTGTGACTGCATCTAGGGTATTTCGCAAGGTAAAATTTTGATCCTCAGTTAGGTGGTTAACCGATTTTTGTACTCTGACGTAGGTGGAGGGAGTCTGGAAGGGCATCTAGGAATCTTTGGGGTGTCCAATAATTTATAGCACAGCTTTTGATGATCCTTGGTTGGGGTCTGAGCTGATTATTTGAATATTAGAATATTTTCTGCCATGACTACAAGGTCCAATAGGAATTCAGGGAACTCGGTGAGGAACGCTGTATATGGCCCAGGGGGCCTGTAAACAGTAGCTATAAAAAGTGATTGAGTTGGCTGCATAGATTTCATGACTAGAAGCTCAAACGACAAAAATGCAGTCTTTTTATTTTGTAAATTTAAATATGCTATCGTATATACAGTGCCTTGCGAAAGTATTCGGCCCCCTTGAACTTTGCGACCTTTTGCCACATTTCAGGCTTCAAACATAAAGATATAAAACTGTATTTTTTTGTGAAGAATCAACAACAAGTGGGACACAATCATGAAGTGGAACGACATTTATTGGATATTTCAAACTTTTTAACAAATCAAAACTGAAAATTGGGCGGCAAAATTATTCAGCCCCTTTACTTTCAGTGCAGCAAACTCTCTCCAGAAGTTCAGTGAGGATCTCTGAATGATCCAATGTTGACCTAAATGACTAATGATGATAAATACAATCCACCTGTGTGTAATCAAGTCTCCGTATAAATGCACCTGCACTGTGATAGTCTCAGAGGTCCGTTAAAAACGCAGAGAGCATCATGAAGAAAAAGGAACACACCAGGCAGGTCCGAGATACTGTTGTGAAGAAGTTTAAAGCCGGATTTGCATACAAAAAGATTTCCCAAGCTTTAAACATCCCAAGGAGCACTGTGCAAGCGATAATATTGAAATGGAAGGAGTATCAGACCACTGCAAATCTACCAAGACCTGGCCGTCCCTCTAAACTTTCAGCTCATACAAGGAGAAGACTGATCAGAGATGCAGCCAAGAGGCCCATGATCACTCTGGATGAACTGCAGAGATCTACAGCTGAGGTGGGAGACTATAGGACAACAATCAGTCGTATATTGCACAAATCTGGCCTTTATGGAAGAGTGGCAAGAAAAAAGCCATTTCTTAAAGATATCCATAAAAAGTGTTGTTTAAAGTTTGCCACAAGCCACCTGGGAGACACACCAGACATGTGGAAGAAGGTGCTCTGGTCAGATGAAACCAAAATTGAACTTTTTGGCAACAATGCAAAACGTTATGTTTGGCGTAAAAGCAACACAGCTCATCACCCTGAACACACCATCCCCACTGTCAAACATGGTGGTGGCAGCATCATGGTTTGGGCCTGCTTTTCTTCAGCAGGGACAGGGAAGATGGTTAAAATTGATGGGAAGATGGATGGAGCCAAATACAGGACCATTCTGGAAGAAAACCTGGGACGGAGATTTGTCTTCCAACAAGATAATGATCCAAAACATAAAGCAAAATCTACAATGGAATGGTTCAAAAATAAACATATCCAGGTGTTAGAATGGCCAAGTCCAGACCTGAATCCAATCGAGAATCTGTGGAAAGAACTGAAAACTGCTGTTCACAAATGCTCTCCATCCAACCTCACTGAGCTCGAGCTGTTTTGCAAGGAGGAATGGGAAAACATTTCAGTCTCTCGATGTGCAAAACTGATAGAGACATACCCCAAGCGACTTACAGCTGTAATCGCAGCAAAAGGTGGCGCTACAAAGTATTAACTTAAGGGGGCTGAATAATTTTGCACGCCCAATTTTTCCGTTTTTGATTTGTTAAAAAAGTTTGAAATATCCAATAAATGTCGTTCCACTTAGAAGGTAGAGAGTAGAGGTTAGAGGTTAGAAGGTAGAGAGTAGAGGTTAGAAGGTAGAAGGTAGAGGTTAGACGGTAGAGGTTAGACGGTAGAGGGTAGAAGGTAGAGGTTGGAAGGTAGAGGGTAGAAGGTAGAGGGTAGAGGGTAGAGGTTAGAAGGTAGAAGGTAGAGGTTAGAAGGTAGAGGGTAGAAGGTAGAAGGTAGAGGGTAGAGGTTAGAAGGTAGAGGTTAGAAGGTAGAGGGTAGAGGGTAGAAGGTAGAGGGTAGAGGGTAGAAGGTAGAGGTTAGAGGTTAGAAGGTAGAGGTTGGAAGGTAGAAGGTAGAAGGTAGACGTTAAAATGTAGAGGTTGGAAGGTAGAGGGTAGAGGTTAAAATGTAGAGTTTAGAAGGTAGAGGGTAGAGGTTAAAATGTAGAGTTTAGAAGGTAGAGGGTAGAGGCTATATTTCTCTGGGGACACTTTGTTGCATATCACCTCTATAGCTGACTTTGTGTATGAAGGAAGGACATGCATAACATGTTATCATCCTAGGGTGGTACCGAATGGTACCCTGTTCCCTATTTGTAGTGCACTTCTGGTACTACCAGGGCCCATAGAGAACAAGGTTCCATTTGGGACACAATGTTACGCCATTATTACAACATCGAGATGACTCCCTGGTAGTAGTATATTTAGATAGAAAGCCATTATCTACAGTACAACATCACTCCCCGCTTAGGTTCAATCATCATTAAAACATCATGTAGTATATTTAGAATGACATGAATCATGTCTGGCTCTATATTTCACATGTTGAATAAGTGTTTTGTTGATAGAAAGCCACTAATTGGTCAGAACCCTGATAGCCCACCGAACAGTATGAGAAACATCACCACAGACAACAACACTTCTCTCTCCAGGCACAGCTCAGTCAGTAGCTCCTGGCTGGTGTGAGAACAGCTAGTGAGTCCCGGCGGACTCACACACACACACACATATAAACAAACACACACACACACACACACACATATAAACAAACACATAAAACACACACACACACACACACACACACACACACACACACACACACACACACACACACACACACACACACACACACACACACACACACACACACACACACACACACACACACACACACACACACACACACACACACACACACACACACTCTCCATTTGGCCTGTGGCCAGGATGATGAGTTTTATTGATTGTACATGAAGGAGTGTGACGAGACATATCGTTTAGCAGCAACCTGGGCTGTCATTCAAATAATTTTAAATTTTTCAGTTTTTGATTTGTTAAAAAGTTTGAAATATCCAATAAATGTCGTTCCACTTCATGATTGTGTCCCACTTGTTGTTGATTCTTCACAAAAATACAGTTTTATATCTTTATGTTTGAAGCCTGAAATGTGGCAAAAGGTCATTTTGGCACTGTATATACTATATATATACATATATATACCCTATTATATATACTATTTTATACCCTATTATATATACACTATTATATACCCTATTATATACCCTATTATATATACACTACTATTAGCCGGCCTGCTATCGTAAATGTTAGCAACACCTCTGCCTTTGCGGGATGGTGGGGGATATGGTCACTAGTGTAACCAGGAGGAGAGGGCTCATTTAACACAGTAAATTATTCAGGCTTAAGCCATGTTTCAGTCAGGCCAATCACATCAAGATTATGATCAGTGATTAGTTCATTGACTATGACTGCCTTGGGATCTAACATGAAGTATTTTAAAAATGCCCTCTATCAATAATCAATAATGACAGAAATGGGGGAGATCTTTATTCCAGTGAGATTGCTTAAGGCGAACACCGCCATGTTTAGTTTTGCCCAACCAAGATCGAGGCACAGGTACGGGCTTGTCATGACGCTGGCCTGGGGGTAGGTTTATGACCGTCATAAAAACCTCTCCCCCCTTTTTCCTCTCTCTCTACCCTACTGATGTGACTATTGAAAATCCCTTGGTTAATTAACATAGAGATTCTGGGAACATCAGAAGGTGGGGGGGAAATGAACCATATTCTGGTAATCCGACCAGTTGAACATATGCGTTGGAACTTAATGAATATGATGTCAGTTCGGTTGTCATCTGAGACATTCTCATCAATGATAGGATGACAAACTACAGTGGAAAGTCTACACATTATAGTTATCAGATTCACATGGAATTGTTGTGCAATTTAAATGTTTTAATATGAAATGATTTGTGATGGGATGAAATGTGATTTTGGCTTCTAAAATGTGAGAATTGGGTTTTCATGAGTGAATTAGGCCCGACTCAGTGGCCCGCCCACGTGAAGAGACATTGGTTGTAAACTATGAAACATGCCCTCTCTCCTACCACTATATAAAGCTCTTGATGAAAATGTAACCTCCTGTTCTGAGGACGACGGTCCATACGTTAAAAAGAACTAACATGTCAAATACAGAAGGAAGCCAACCTCAGCGTGAGCTTTGGTTGTGAATGGTATGAACTTTGAACTCTTATTCACTAAAGAAGTGAGATGTCCTAGCAGTTGAGTTAGCAATAGCAGCTGTAAACGTGGGCTAGGAAAGGACAGACAGAGTATGCTGTCTACCAAACAACGACAACACTACAATGTATCCCGTTCACCACCACAGACACTCTTCAAAGGACAAAGGACTCTGTTGGGCAACACGGCCTTCCATCTACCACCAACCTATTGAAGCGCAGCTCTTAGTAAATATTTATTGCATTTTCCTTTTCCAAATGGGCGGTAATTTAGAATGCATAGGATATTGTATTTACGATAGCACAGCCTCTCTATTTGTTCCTCAGTCTTCCCGCTCTTTCACTCAAACCCAACCCACTTTTCTTTGTGTAACCAGCTGTCATATCTGTTCCATCCGCTAGGGACGTTTTCCTTTATGACATAATTTGTAATCAAGATATGATTCATTCTGTGTATATGTAATTCTGTGTGATTAGTTAGGTATTTAGTAAATAAATAATTAATCCCAATTTTGTATTTCTGATTCAACTTGTTAGCCAGGGTTCGTGAAGATAAGCAAGAATTTACAACTTTTTTTACAACAAAATGATGATGATTAAAAGGTACAAGACGTAAATTTGGCAGGTAGCAAAGCAACGTTAGCAACAAACTGCACAGTAGCACGTAAACAAGTCCATAAGTTGTGACCAGAAATTACCTCAAAGGGGTTGTGTACTGATGGGTAGGGCAGTGTGATGGTGATTCCATTGTCTGTGGATCTATTGGGGTGGTATGCAAATTGCAGTCTAGGGTGGCAGGTAAGGTGGAGGTGATATGATCCTTGACTCGTCTTTCAAAGCACTTCATGATTACAGAAGTTGTTCAGTTGTTCAGCAAAGAAGTTGTTCAGTTTGTCTGGAAGCAAGACTTCGGTGTCCGTGGTTTTCTTTTTGTAGTCTGTGATTTCCTGTAGACCCAGCCACATATGTCTCCTGTCTGAGCCGCTGAATTGCGACTCCACTTTGTCCCTATACCAACATTTCGTTTGTTTGATTAGCTTGCGAAGGGAATAACTACACTGTTGATATTCTGCCATATTCCCAGTCCTCTTTCCATGGTTAAATGTGGGGGTTCGTGCTTTCACTTTAGTGCGAATGCTACCATCTATCCACAGTTTCTGGTTAGGGTAAGTTTTAATAGTCACAGTGGGTACAACATCTACAAAGCACTTCCTTATAAACTCACTCACCGAATCAGCATATAAATCAAACCGACGGTCCAACGGTTCTGAATTTACAGCCCCGGACTGTAAACGTTTTTCTGTTCTGTGTTTTGATATTAAACATTTGAAAAGTGTGGGTGTATTTACTATGCTGTTTGATTTCATTAATATGTGTTACATCACTTTGTTTTTTCGTTAATAAATATGCAGAAATTTTACCAAATGATCTGTTTCTGTCTTCATTCCTTTTTTAAACAAGATAGATGGACTATATGGTTTACAGTATAGGTTGAATGTGATAGTCTGACTATAACCAGCCTGAGTAGGTCTATAACCAGCCTGAGTAGGCCTATCACCAGCCTGAATAGGTCTATAACCAGCCTGAGTAGGCGTATCACCAGCCTGAGGAGATCTATAACCAGCCTGAGTAGGCCTATCACCAGCCTGAGAAGGTCTATAACCAGCCTGAGTAGGTCTATCACCAGCCTGAATAGGTCTATAACCAGCCTGAGTAGGCCTATCACCAGCCTGAGGAGGTCTATCACCAGCCTGAGGAGATCTATAACCAGCCTGAGTAGGCCTATCACCAGCCTGAATAGGTCTATAACCAGCCTGAGTAGGTCTATCACCAGCCTGAATAGGTCTATAACCAGCCTGAGTAGGCCTATCACCAGCCTGAGGAGGTCTATCACCAGCCTGAGGAGATCTATAACCAGCCTGAGTAGGCCTATCACCAGCCTGAATAGGTCTATAACCAGCCTGAGTAGGCCTATAACCAGCCTGAATAGATCTATAACCAGCCTGAGTAGGCCTATCACCAGCCTGAATAGGTCTATAACCAGCCTGAGGAGGTCTATAACCAGCCTGAGTAGGTCTATAACTCCAGTAGGTTGAATGTGATAGTCTGTCTATAACCAGCCTGAGGAGGTCTATAACTCCATTAGGTTGAATGTGATTGTCTGTCTATAACCAGTCTGAGTAGGTCTATAACCAGCCTGAGGAGGTCTATAACTCCAGTAGGTTGAATGTGATAGTCTGTCTATAATCAGCCTGACGAGGTCTATTACTTCATTAGGTTGAATGTGATAGTCTGTCTATAACCAGCCTGAGGAGGTCTATAACTCCATTAGGTTGAATGTGATTGTCTGTCTATAACCAGCTACTTCGATGCGTCCGTGGCATACTGCATGTTTTTTTTACTAAACATTACGTGCTAATTAGTATGCATTGATGAGTACATCCTATGCAGTTTAAGAATGGAGTACGCTATTATGTATATATATCATTATTATATTATGGGCATCTGTGCAGAGACAGGGAAAAATATGTGGGAAAAATAGAGAGTGGAAGAGAGAGAGAGAGAGAGAGAGAGAGAGAGAGAGAGGGAGAGAGAGAGGGAGAGAGAGATGGGGGAGAGAGAGAGAGAGGAAGAGAGAGAGAGAGAGAGAGAGAGAGAGGGAGAGAGAGAGAGGGAGAGAGAGAGAGAGAGGAAGAGAGAGAGAGAGAGAGAGAGAGAGAGAGAGAGAGAGAGAGTGAGAGAGAGAGAGAGAAGAGGAGAGAGAGAGAGAGAGAGAGAGAGTGAGAGAGAGAGAGAGAGAGAGAGAGAGGAAGAGAGAGAGAGAGAGAGAGAGAGAGAGAGAGAGAGAGAGAGATTGATGCTGGTAGAGAATGGGTGGGGGGATTGATGCTGGTAGAGAATGGGTGGGTGGGAGAGGCTGGGAGAGAATGGGTGAGTGAGAGAGAGTGGGTGGGTGGGTGAGTGTGGGTGGGTGGGAGAGGCTGGGAGAGAATGGGTGGGTGAGAATGGGTGGGTGAGAATGGGTGGGTGGTGGGTGGGTGAGAGAGGGTGGGAGAGAATGGGTGGGTGGGTGAGAGAGGGTGGGAGAGAATGGGTGGGTGGGTGGGAGAGGCTGGGAGAGAATGGGTGGGTGGGTGAGAGAAGGTGGGTGGGTGGGAGAGGCTGGGAGAGAATGTGTGGGTGAGAGAGATAGAAAGGGAGCTAATGCAAACAGATCTGGGCTATTTTAACGAGCGTCCCCTCAGCCATTATCTCTCCTCTCTGTTTATGGTTTGGGATACATACCCAGGATCCCTCATTATGAAGTGTGTGTGTGTGTGTGTGTGTGTGTGTGTGTGTGTGTGTGTGTGTGTGTGTGTGTGTGTGTGTGTGTGTGTGTGTGTGTGTGTGTGTGTGTGTGTGTGTGTGTGTGTGTGTGTGTGTGTGTGTGTGTGTGCACTCTCCTCTTCTTGAACAGAGAGAGATAACAACAACCGTTTATTTCACCAGACTGGTCCTTTTAGTTTAATAGACACAGAACAGATCTCTCTTTTTTTAAATCTCCTCTCTCAATAAACGTCTCTGGGACATTAAGGCCAGTCAGTCTGGGTATAGGACATGAAGGCCTGTCAGTCTGGGTATAGGACATTAAGGCCAGTCAGTCTGGGTATAGGACATGAAGGCCTGTCAGTCTGGGTATAGGACATTAAGGCCAGTCAGTCTGGGAATAGGACATGAAGGCCTGTCAGTCTGGGTATAGGACATTAAGGCCAGTCAGTCTGGGAATAGGACATTAAGGCCTGTCAGTCTGGGTATAGGACATTAAGGCCAGTCAGTCTGGGAATAGGACATTAAGGCCAGTCAGTCTGGGAATAGGACATGAAGGCCAGTCAGTCTGGGTATAGGACATTAAGGCCAGTCAGTCTGGGAATAGGACATTAAGGCCTGTCAGTCTGGGTATAGGACATTAAGGCCAGTCAGTCTGGGAATAGGACATTAAGGCCAGTCAGTCTGGGAATAGGACATTAAGGCCAGTCAGTCTGGGAATAGGACATGAAGGCCAGTCAGTCTGGGAATAGGACATTAAGGCCAGTCAGTCTGGGAATAGGACATTAAGGCCAGTCAGTCTGGGAATAGGACATTAAGGCCAGTCAGTCTGAGAATAGGACATGAAGGCCAGTCAGTCTGGGAATAGGACATTAAGGCCAGTCATTCTGGGGAATAGGACATTAAGGCCAGTCAGTCTGGGTATAGGACATTAAGGCCAGTCAGTCTGGGAATAGGACATTAAGGCCTGTCAGTCTGGGTATAGGACATTAAGGCCAGTCAGTCTGGGAATAGGACATGAAGGCCTGTCAGTCTGGGAATAGGACATTAAGGCCAGTCAGTCTGGGAATAGGACATGAAGGCCTGTCAGTCTGGGTATAGGACATTAAGGCCAGTCAGTCTGGGAATAGGACATTAAGGCCTGTCAGTCTGGGTATAGGACATTAAGGCCAGTCAGTCTGGGAATAGGACATTAAGGCCAGTCAGTCTGGGAATAGGACATTAAGGCCAGTCAGTCTGGGAATAGGACATTAAGGCCAGTCAGTCTGGGAATAGGACATTAAGGCCAGTCAGTCTGGGAATAGGACATTAAGGCCAGTCAGTCTGGGAATAGGACATTAAGGCCAGTCAGTCTGGGAATAGGACATTAAGGCCAGTCAGTCTGGGAATAGGACTGGCCAGTCAGTCTGAGAATAGGACATGAAGGCCAGTCAGTCTGGGAATAGGACATTAAGTCAGTCCAGTCAGTCTGGGAATAGGACATTAAGGCATTCTGGGAATAGGCATTAAGGCCAGTCAGTCTGGGAATAGGACATTAAGGCCAGTCAGTCTGGGAATAGGACATTAAGGCCAGTCAGTCTGGGAATAGGACATTAAGGCCAGTCAGTCTGGGAATAGGACATTGGGAATAGGCCCCAGTCAGTCTGGGAATAGGACATTAAGGCCAGTCAGTCTGGGAATAGGACATTAAGGCCAGTCAGTCTGGGAATAGGACATTAAGGCCAGTCAGTCTGGGAATAGGACATTAAGGCCAGTCATGGGAATAGGACATTAAGCCAGTCAGTCTGGGAATAGGACATTAAGGCCAGTCAGTCTGGGAATAGGACATTAAGGCCAGTCAGTCTGGGAATCTGGGACATTAAGGCCAGTCAGTCTGGGAATAGGACATTAAGGCCAGTCAGTCTGGGAGTCAGTCTGGGAATCTGGGAGGACATTAAGGCCAGTCAGTCTGGGAATAGGACATTAAGGCCAGTCAGGGAATCATGGGCCAAGTCTGCGAGGACATGAAGGCCAGTCAGTCTGGGAATAGGACATGAAGGCCAGTCAGTCTGGGAATAGGACATTAAGGCCAGTCAGTCTGGGAATAGGACATTAAGGCCAGTCAGTCTGAGAATAGGACATGAAGGCCAGTCAGTCTGGGAATAGGACATTAAGGCCAGTCATTCTGGGAGTAGGACATTAAGGCCAGTCAGTCTGGGAATAGGACATTAAGGCCAGTCAGTCTGGGAATAGGACATGAAGTCACTGTGGTCAACAAACAGCCTGTTATTCACCCAGCCCCAACTGTGTTATTGACCTAACTAACCCTAGGACTGGATACAAGATGGAGGGAAACTGGGAGAGAGAGGGACAGAGGAAGGGAGGCAGAGAGGGGGAGAGAGAGAGAGAGAGAGAGAGAGAGAGAGAGGGACTGAGGAAGGGAGGCAGAGAGGGGGAGAGAGAGAGAGAGAGAGAGAGAGAGAGAGAGAGAGAGAGGGACTGAGGAAGGGAGGCAGAGAGGGGGAGAGAGAGAGAGAGAGAGGGACTGAGGAAGGGAGGCAGAGAGGGGGAGAGAGAGAGAGAGAGAGAGGAGGGACTGAGGAAGGGAGGCAGAGAGGGACAGAGGAAGGGAGGCAGAGAGGGGGAGAGAGAGAGAGACGGAGGAAGGAAGGAAGGGAGGCAGAGAGGGGGTGGAGAGAGAGGGACTGAGGAAGGGAGGCAGAGGGGGCTGGAGAGAGAGGGACTGAGGAAGGAAGCAGAGAGGGGGTGGAGAGAGAGAGAGAGAGACGGAGGAAGGAAGGAAGGAAGGAAGGAAGGGAGGCAGAGGGGGGGCTGGAGAGAGAGAGAGAGACAGTGACGGGGGAGATATATAAAGAGAGAGAGAGAAAAGGAGAGAACTAGGAGATGGAGAAAAGAGATACAGACAGAGATACAAAGATTGAAACAGACAGAGAAAGAGAGATAGGAGAGAGAGAGACAGCGAGAGAGAGATAGGAGAGAGAGACAGCGAGAGAGAGATAGGAGAGAGAGAGACAGAGAGAGAGAGACAGCGATAGAGAGATAGGAGAGAGAGAGAGACAGCGATAGAGAGATAGGAGAGAGACGGCGAGAGAGAGATAGGAGAGAGAGAGACAGAGAGAGAGAGACAGCGATAGAGAGATAGGAGAGAGAGAGACAGCGATAGAGAGATAGGAGAGAGAGAGAGACAGCGAGAAAATAAAACAAGAGTGAGAGAGACAGAAAAAGTAACTATAAAATAATCTGGGCAGTTTGATACGGCCAATATATCCACACATTTTTGGCAACAATTAATTTAATTTAATCACAAACTTCAATGTCCCCAAATTCTAAATAGAGTTATCAAATGAGCACAACACCTTGTCAAAATTAAATCATTCAAATAAAGGAAGTTATTAACAATGTACAGACTCAGTAACCATAGCCTGGTAATAGAGACAGGATGCCATTAGAACAACATGGAAGGTCAGACTCAGTAACCATAGCCTGGAAATAGAGACAGGATGCCATTAGAACAACATGGAAGGCCAGACTCAGTAACCATAGCCTGGTAATAGAGACAGGATGCCAGGGAACAACATGGAAGGTCAGACTCAGTAACCATAGCCTGGTAATAGAGACAGGATGCCATTAGAACAACATGGAAGGTCAGACTCAGTAACCATAGCCTGGAAATAGAGACAGGATGCCATTAGAACAACATGGAAGGCCAGACTCAGTAACCATAGCCTGGTAATAGAGACAGGATGCCAGGGAACAACATGGAAGGTCAGACTCAGTAACCATAGCCTGGTAATAGAGACAGGATGCCATTAGAACAACATGGAAGGTCAGACTCAGTAACCATAGCCTGGTAATAGAGACAGGATGCCATTAGAACAACATGGAAGGTCAGACTCAGTAACCATAGCCTGGTAATAGAGACAGGATGCCATTAGAACAACATGGAAGGTCAGACTCAGTAACCATAGCCTGGTAATAGAGACAGGATGCCAGGGAACAACATGGAAGGTCAGACTCAGTAACCATAGCCTGGTAATAGAGACAGGATGCCAGGGAACAACATGGAAGGTCAGACTCAGTAACCATAGCCTGGTAATAGAGACAGGATGCCATTAGAACAACATGGAAGGTCAGACTCAGTAACCATAGCCTGGAAATAGAGACAGGATGCCATTAGAACAACATGGAAGGTCAGACTCAGTAACCATAGCCTGGTAATAGAGACAGGATGCCATTAGAACAACATGGAAGGTCAGACTCAGTAACCATAGCCTGGTAATAGAGACAGGATGCCAGGGAACAACATGGAAGGTCAGACTCAGTAACCATAGCCTGGTAATAGAGACAGGATGCCATTAGAACAACATGGAAGGTCAGACTCAGTAACCATAGCCTGGAAATAGAGACAGGATGCCATTAGAACAACATGGAAGGTCAGACTCAGTAACCATAGCCTGGTAATAGAGACAGGATGCCATTAGAACAACATGGAAGGTCAGACTCAGTAACCATAGCCTGGTAATAGAGACAGGATGCCATTAGAACAACATGGAAGGTCAGACTCAGTAACCATAGCCTGGTAATAGAGACAGGATGCCATTAGAACAACATGGAAGGTCAGACTCAGTAACCATAGCCTGGTAATAGAGACAGGATGCCATTAGAACAACATGGAAGGTCAGACTCAGTAACCATAGCCTGGTAATAGAGACAGGATGCCATTAGAACAACATGGAAGGCCAGACTCAGTAACCATAGCCTGGTAATAGAGACAGGATGCCAGGGAACAACAATCCACCAGGAGCCGACCTACTTATGAGGTGTCCACCTCCACCACGAGGGGCAGCGTCGAATCGGAATGTTTTAGTAACTGAGCATTGAGTAGGTCGGAAGGCCTCATCAGCCGCAAGATTCCACACCAACTTACGGGGACCACACGAAGAAGAAACGTTCCGACTCAGGAGAGGTGGATGGGTGAAACTCTGTTGGAGAGCCTCCTGGGTGTATTCCTCTAAAGCCTGGTTTCAGCCACTGACAGGGGGCTGTGCGGAAGTGCAGGATCTGTTAGCAGGTCAATGGCACAGTTCCAGGGGCGATGAGGAGGGAGACAGTTGGCGTGCGTCTTGGAGAAAACCTCCCAGAGATCCTGGTAAACCTCTGGGATGTCAGCCTGGAGGGCAACCACAGGACTCTCATCCGACGTGGAACCACAGGGTAAGGCAAAGCAGGTTTTCCGACATCCAGGTGCCCAGGCCGTGATCTCCATACTCGACCAGGAGATGGTGGTGTCGTGGCATTGGAGCCACAGGAGGCAGAGGATGACTTTGTACCTGGATGATGAGGAAGGGAAGGTTTTCTTGGTGCAGACGTCCCACAGTGATGGGGAGTGGTGCTGTGATGTGTGTGATTGTCCCGGAACCCAGTAGTTGGTTTTCCAGTGCTTGAACCGGAAACTGAGAATAGAGCGAGTATGATGTTATGTTAAGGGAGGAGGCAAGGGACTGGTCCACTAGAGGTGTAGAAACAACACACGAGGGACAACCATCTAGTGAAATCGGTACTAAAAAGGGTTTGGTGGTGAGGGATGATGGAACACCAGGAGACGGATAATTTTTTTAAAATTTATTTGTTATTTTACCAGGTAGGTTGACTGAGACATTCTCATTTACAGCAACGACCTGGGGAATAGTTACAGGGGAGAGGAGGGGGATGAATGAGCCAATCATAAACTGGAGATGATTAGGTGACCGTGATGGTTTTAGGGCCAGATTGGGAATTTAGCCAGGACACCGTGGTTAACACCCCTATTCTTACGATAAGTACCATGGCATCTTTAATGACCTCAGAGAGTCAGGACACCCGTTTAACGTCCCATCCGAAAGACGGCACCCTACACAGGGCATTGGGATATTTTTTAGACCAGAGGAAAGAGTGCCTCCTACTGGCCCTCCAACACCACTTCCAGCAGCATCTGGTCTCCCATCCAGGGACTGACCAGTACCAACCCTACTAAGCTTCAGAAGCAAGCCAGCACTGCATACCACTGCAGCATACCATTATCTTGGGGGTGTCCCTCTGCTCTAGCGATATTTATTCCCACAGTAATGCTTTATGGTCCAGTCGTGGTTCAGAAAACAGTTCATGTGGTGGGTTATGTGTAGAACTGGGTGAAGTGACATGCCTCCCAAAATGTAGAACTGCCAGGATGATAGTAGTAATGGAGGTTGCATAGCAACCATCATGAGCTGACGAGCGTAGTGTGTGCCAACGCCGCCTCAGCATTACGCTTACATTTCATACTAAGCCGTAGGCAGAATTTTGACCTGGTTGGTTCACGGAAATACAAGTTTAGGCTTTGATACCGGGATACCTTTTTAGATATAAAGAAAAGGCGGTATGCCAAGGTTAGCGGAAAAACATCTGGTTTGAAAGGTGTTTTTAAGTTAGCTTTTGGGAAGAGTCTATAACCACGTTTCTATCCACAGTTTTTATGTGTGTCACGCCTGCTCCTGCTCTCCCTCTCTGGCGCTCGTGTGCCCTTCATTACGCACACCTGTCACCATCATTACACACAGCAGCTCACCTGGACTCCTTCCCTTTGTTGATTGCCCCGTCTATAACGGTCCGCTCCCTCGTTTGTTCCCTGTGTCTGCATTAATGTTGTTATGTGTTCATGTCCAGACGCTGTCCTATCCTGTTACATGCCCGTTGCCATTAAATGTTCACTCCCTCTACCTGCATCTTGTCTCTACCAGCATCGATCCTTACAATGTGAGTAAAGTCATGCTGTACATAAACAAGTAAAGTCATGCTGTACATAAACAAGTAAAGTCATGCTGTATAGAAACAAGTAAAGTCATGCTGTACATAAACAAGTAAAGTCATGCTGTACATAAACAAGTAAAGTCATGCTGTATATGAAAGAGTAAAGTCACTCTGTATATGAAAGAGTAAAGTCATGCTGTATAGAAACAAGTAAAGTCATGCTGTACATAAACAAGTAAAGTCATGCTGTACATAAACAAGTATAGTCATGCTGTACATAAACAAGTAAAGTCATGCTGTATAGAAACAAGTAAAGTCGTGCTGTACATAAACAAGTAGTCATGCTGTATATGAAAGAGTAAAGTCATGCTGTATATGAAAGAGTAAAGTCATGTTGTATATGAAAGAGTAAAGTCACGCTGTATATGAAAGAGTAAAGTCATGCTGTACATGAAAGAGTAAAGTCGTGCTGTACATAAACAAGTAAAGTCATGCTGTATATGAAAGAGTAAAGTCATGCTGTATATGAAAGAGTAAAGTCATGCTGTATATGAAAGAGTAAAGTCACGCTGTATATGAAAGAGTAAAGTCATGCTGTATATGAAAGAGTAAAGTCACGCTGTATATGAAAGAGTAAAGTCATGCTGTACATGAAAGAGTAAAGTCATACTGTATATGAAAGAGTAATGTCTTCAGGGGGGAAACTTTCACAGGAGACGAGGGGACATGACACCTCCCACCATTCTAAAACAGCATATTTGTCCATTCCAGTGTTATTATTGCACTGTGAAACAAAACGTGGCACCGGTGTCCTTCAGGACAATGCAGATGACTCAGAGCGGTCAGGTTGGCGGATTTCTGGTTTCAACCGGCTGGATATAGGACTGCATGGACACTACAAAGTGTGCTGACAGGCTGTGTGAAGCCAAGTTTCTGAAAGGCTGCTATATAAACTCAACAACAAAAAGAAACGTCCTCTCACTGTCAACTGGGTTTATTTTCAGCAAACTTAACATGTGTAAATATTTGTATGAACATAAGATTCAACAGCTGAGACATAAACTGAACAAGTTCCACAGGCATGTGACTAACTGAAATGGAATAATGTGTCCCTGAACAAAGGGGGGGTCAAAATCAAAAGTAACAGTCAGTATCTGGTGTGGCCACCAGCTGCATTAAGTACTGCAGTGCATCTCCTCCTCATGAACTGCACCAGATTTGCCAGTTCTTGCTGTGAGATGTTACCCCACTCTTCCACCAAGGCACCTGCAAGTTCCTGGACATGTCTGGGGGGAATGGCCCTAGCCCTCACCCTCCAATCCGATAGGTCCCAGACACGCTCAATGGGATTGAGATCCGGGCTCTTCGCTGGCCATGGCAGAACACTGACAATCCTGTCTTGCAGGAAATCACGCACAGAACATGCAGTATGGCTGGTGGCATTGTCATTCTGGAGGGTCATGTCAGGATGAGCCTGCAGGAAGGGTACCACATGAGGGAAGAAGATGTCTTCCCTGTAACACACAGTGTTGTCATGCTGGAGGGCCATGTCAGGATGAGCCTGCAGGAAGGGTACCACATGAGGGAAGAAGATGTCTTCCCTGTAACGCACAGCGTTGAGATTGCCTGCAATGACAACAAGCTCAGTCCGATGATGCTGTGACACACTGCCCCAGACCATGATGCACCCTCCACCTCCAAATCGATCCCGCTCCAGAGTACAGGCCTCGGTGTAACGCTCATTCCTTCGATGATAAACGCAAATCCGACCATCACCCCTGGTGAGACAAAACCACGACCCGTCAGTGAATAGCACTTTTTGCCAGTCCTGCAATTTTTTGACCACCGTCCGTCCGGCAACCATGTCTGGTGAGGACCTGCCTTACAACAGGCCTACAAGGCCTCAGTCCAGCCTCTCTCAGCTTATTGCGGACAGTCTGAGCACTGATGGAGGGATTGTGCGTTCCTGGTGTATCTCGGGCAGTTGTTGTTGCCATCCTGTACCTGACCCCGCAGGTGTGATGTTCAGATGTACTGATCCTGTGCAGGTGTTGTTACACGTGGTCTGCCACTGCGAGGACGATCAGCTTGTCCGTCTTGTCTCCCTGTAGCGCTGTCTTAGGCGTCTCACAGTGCGGACAGTACTGGCCACATCTGCAGTCCTCATGCCTCCTTGCAGCATGCCTAAGGCACGTTCACGCAGATGAGCATGGACCCTGTCTTAGGCGTCTCACAGTACGGACATTACAATTTACAGCCAACTGTCGTCTCGAGCAAGGGTTCCGAGAGCACGAAAACCAAGTCAAGTTTGCCATTCATCTCAACAGTTTGTGTGACAAAAAAGAAACGAGACATCTAATACAGTAACACCACTTCCTCCTGAGACATCTATTACGGTAACACCACTTCCTCCTGAGACATCTATTACGGTAACACCACTTCCTCCTGAGACATCTATTACGGTAACACCACTTCCTCCTGAGACATCTATTACGGTAACACCACTTCCTCCTGAGACATCTATTACGGTAACACCACTTCCTCCTGAGACATCTATTACGGTAACACCACTTCCTCCTGAGACATATATTACAGTAACACCACTTCCTCCTGAGACATCTATTACGGTAACACCACTTCCTCCTTAGACATCTATTACAGTAACACCACTATTCCTCCATCACACTCCACAAGTCCATTTTTAGGCACGCCAGAGAGAAAGTACTGACTTTTTAGCGTACCATGAACTCTGACCTACGTTTGTAGTAAGTACATCATCATCACCATGTGTAAGTGTGTGTCTGGCATCTCATAAGTAGGGTATTCATAAATATGTATGTTCTCTATCGCTCTCAAACACACACACACACACACACACACACACACACACACACACACACACACACACACACACACACACACACACAGGCGTATCTGTACAAACACAAGCTCATCCCCTGGCCTCCGTAGTGCAACGCTTATCACCTCTAAGAGGGCAGCTTGCTGCTGTCAAATAAATGCGCCAGAGACGAAATAGACAAGAACAAAACAGGCAGCGAAGGTCAGATGTACAGTAGATATCATCGTGTTAACAATCTGACACAACTCCTAGTGTTTTCTGGCCCAAGCTGCAGGGGCAGGGGTGACACAGGGGTCATGGGCAGCTGTCATCATCTCAACTGACCAAAACGACCAAACACTAGGAGAGAACAGCTTCTTGTTGTTCTTGTTCACCGTAATCTAGATGAGGGGTTGAGTCAACACTGGTTGGACTACGTGTCCAGTCCATATTGTCTATCTGTCTGTTATTCTTCCTCGTGTACCACTGGGTTAGGATCATCCTGTTATACCATAGATCTTGGATCATCATGTCATACTGTGTGATGTAAAGACGTATTATTTCTAAATGCATTACTGTTTGTATAGCACAAGTACCTTAAATTAATCTGTAATAACAATTTAATGTAAAATGTTTCCATTTTTCCAGAATAGAATTATGTTGATCCAAATAAAATGGATCAAACTAGTAAAACAATTAAACGCAAAATATACCATTCTATTAATTAAACAACATTTCATGAGTCTTATAATATCTCATAGGACCTGCCTAAACAAATGATCTGTCCATGACTCCTCCCATCTGTCCATGTCTCCTCCCATCTGTCCATGTCTCCTCCCATCTGTCCATGTCTCCTCCCATCTGTCCATGTCTAGTCCCATCTGTCCATGTCTCCTCCCATCTGTCCATGTCTAGTCCCATCTGTCCATGTCTAGTCCCATCTGTCCATGTCTCCTCCCATCTGTCCATGTCTCCTCCCATCTGTCCATGTCTCCTCCCATCTGTCCATGTCTAGTCCCATCTGTCCATGTCTAGTCCCATCTGTCCATGTCTCCTCCCATCTGTCCATGTCTCCTCCCATCTGTCCATGTCTCCTCCCATCTGTCCATGTCTCCTCCCATCTGTCCATGTCTCCTCCCATCTGTCCATGTCTCCTCCCATCTGTCCATGTCTCCTCCCATCTGTCCATGTCTCCTCCCATCTCTCCCATCTCTGTCCATGTCTCCTCCCATCTCTGTCCATGTCTCCTCCCATCTGTCCATGTCTCCTCCCATCTGTCCATGTCTCCTCCCATCTCTGTCCATGTCTCCTCCCATCTGTCCATGTCTCCCATCTAAATCCATCCCCCATCTGTCCATGTCTCCTCCCATCTGTCCATGTCTCCTCCCATCTGTCCTGTCTGTCCATGTTGTCTCCTCCATCTGTCCATTCCCATCTGTCCATGTCTCCTCCCATTTGTCCATGTATCTGTCCATGTTTCCCATCTGTCCATGTCAGTCCCATCTGCCCATGTCTCCTCCCATCTGTCCATGTCTAATCTGTCCATGTATCTGTCCATGTCTAGTCCCATCTGCCCATGTCTCCTCCCATTTCCATGTCTAGTCCCATCTGTCCATGTCTCCTCCCATCTGTCCATGTCTCCTCCCATCTGTCCATGTCTCCTCCCATCTGTCCATGTCTCCTCCCATCTGTCCATGTCTAGTCCCATCTGCCCATGTCTCCTCCCATCTGTCCATGTCTAGTCCCATCTGTCCATGTCTCCTCCCATCTGTCCATGTCTCCTCCCATCTCTCCCATCTCTGTCCATGTCTCCTCCCATCTCTGTCCATGTCTCCTCCCATCTGTCCATGTCTCCTCCCATCTCTGTTCATGTCTCCTCCCATCTGTCCATGTCTCCTCCCATCTGTCCATGTCTCCTCCCATCTGTCCATGTCTCCTCCTATCTGTCCATGTCTCCTCCCATCTGTCCATGTCTCCTCCCATCTGTCCATGTCTCCTCCCATCTCTGTTCATGTCTCCTCCCATCTGTCCATGTCTCCTCCCATCTGTCCATGTCTCCTCCCATCTGTCCATGTCTCCTCCCATCTGTCCATGTCTCCTCCCATCTGTCCATGTCTCCTCCCATCTGTCCATGACTCCTCCCATCTGTCCATGACTCCTCCCATCTGTCCATGTCTCCTCCCATCTGTCCATGTCTCCTCCCATCTGTCCATGTCTCCTCCCATCTCTGTCCATGTCTCCTCCCATCTCTGTCCATGTCTCCTCCCATCTGTCCATGTCTCCTCCCATCTCTGTTCATGTCTCCTCCCATCTGTCCATGTCTCCTCCCATCTGTCCATGTCTCCTCCCATCTGTACATGTCTCCTCCCATCTGTCCATGTCTCCTCCCATCTGTCCATGTCTCCTCCCATCCCATCTCCTCCCATGTCTCCTCCCATCTGTCCATGTCTCCTCCCATCTGTCCATGTCTCCTCCCATCTGTCCATGTCTCCTCCCATCTGTCCATGTCTCCTCCCATCTGTCCATGACTCTGTCCATCTGTCCATGACTCTCCCATCTGTCCATGTCTCCTCCCATCTGTCCATGTCTCCTCCCATCTGTCCATGTCTCCTCCCATCTGTCCATGTCTCCTCCCATCTCTGTCCATGTCTCCTCCCATCTGTCCATGTCTCCTCCCATCTGTCCATGTCTCCTCCCATCTCTGTCCATGTCTCCTCCCATCTCTGTCCATGTCTCCTCCCATCTCTGTCCATGTCTCCTCCCATCTGTCCATGTCTCCTCCCATCTCTGTTCATGTCTCCTCCCATCTGTCCATGTCTCCTCCCATCTCTGTTCATGTCTCCTCCCATCTGTCCATGTCTCCTCCCATCTGTCCATGTCTCCTCCCATCTCTGTCCATGTCTCCTCCCATCTCTGTCCATGTCTCCTCCCATCTGTCCATGTCTCCTCCCATCTGTCCATGTCTCCTCCCATCTGTCCATGTCTCCTCCCATCTGTCCATGTCTCCTCCCATCTGTCCATGTCTAGTCCCATCTGCCCATGTCTCCTCCCATCTGTCCATGTCTAGTCCCATCTGTCCATGTCTCCTCCCATCTGTACATGTCTCCTCCCATCTGTCCATGTCTCCTCCCATCTGTCCATGTCTCCTCCCATCTGTCCATGTCTCCTCCCATCTGTCCATGTCTCCTCCCATCTGTCCATGTCTCCTCCCATCTGTCCATGACTCCTCCCATCTGTCCATGTCTCCTCCCATCTGTCCATGTCTCCTCCCATCTGTCCATGTCTCCTCCCATCTGTACATGTCTCCTCCCATCTGTCCATGTCTCCTCCCATCTGTCCATGTCTCCTCCCATCTGTCCATGTCTCCTCCCATCTGTCCATGACTCCTCTCATCTGTCCATGACTCCTCCCATCTGTCCATGTCTCCTCCCATCTGTCCATGTCTCCTCCCATCTGTCCATATCTCCTCCCATCTGTCCATGTCTCCTCCCATCTGTCCATGTCTCCTCCCATCTGTCCATGTCTCCTCCCATCTGTCCATGTCTCCTCCCATCTCTGTCCATGTCTCCTCCCATCTGTCCATGTCTCCTCCCATCTCTGTCCATGTCTCCTCCCATCTGTCCATGTCTCCTCCCATCTGTCCATGTCTCCTCCCATCTGTCCATGTCTCCTCCCATCTGTCCATGTCTCCTCCCATCTCTGTCCATGTCTCCTCCCATCTGTCCATGTCTCCTCCCATCTGTCCATGTCTAGTCTAATTAATCTAAATTAAGAATTTCCCTGTAAATGTACATCATTATCCTGGTACCGGAGTTGCCAGCTTTAAAATGTAATTTTGCTTTACAGTAGAGATGCTGTAATATATTATTGCAGTAATATTTTCCTTACTGTAAAACATTACAGAATCCCTGTAAATGTACAGTAGGGATGCTATAATATGTTTGTACATTTACAGGGAAAAGTTTTACAGTGAAGGCCTGTTCTGAGTACACCTCGTCCACACTAGACATGTGTTCTGAGTACACCTCGTCCACACTAGACATGTGCTCTGAGTACACCTCGTTCACCCTAGACATGTGCTCTGAGTACACCTCGTCCACACTAGACATATGTTCTGAGTACACCTCGTCCACACTAGACACATGCTTCTTCATTTGTTCACATCAAAGAGGCTGTTTATATGGACCGTTCGTAATATAGGCCATGAGGCAGGCTGTGGATGAATTTGGGGGAGGGCCATGATCACTCTTAATCGTGAGATATTTCTAGGCACTCTATTATAGGCAGTGTGCGCCCTTATCTAATAAACTCAGCAGTGTGCGCCCTTATCTCTAATAAACTCAGCAGTGTGCGCCCTTATCTCTAATAAACTCAGCAGTGTGCGCCCTTATGTCTAATAAACTCAGCAGTGTGCGCCCTTATCTCTAATAAACTCAGCAGTGTGGGCCCTTATCTCTAATAAACTCAGCAGTGTGCGCCCTTATCTCTAATAAACTCAGCAGTGTGGGCCCTTATGTCTAATAAACTCAGCAGTGTGCGCCCGATTCTCACTTGATGTCTTAAGATCAAGTGTAACTCAATGAAATGACCAATAGCCCTTTAGGCTACTAAAGTTATATTTCTAACAGGGGACTATTTATATTTCCACTATTTTCCATTGACGGCCTAGTTAAACTGCTCAGGGATTTCAGTCCAACGATGACGGTAAAACAGTAACAGAGTTTAATGGCGGGAGAAACCGGAGAATGGATCAACGTTGTCGTTACTCCACAATACTAAACCTAAATGACAGGGTGAAAAGAAGAAGCACCTTTAAAATGGAGGCTTCTGAGTGGCGCAGTGGTCTAAGACACTGCATCTCAGTGCAAGAGGTGGCACTGCAGTACCTGGTTTGAATCCAGGTTGCGTCACATCTGGCCGTGATTGGGAGTCCCATAGGGCGAGGCACAATTGGCTGAGGTAGATGGTCATTGTAAATAAGACTTTGTTCTTAACTGACTTGCCTAGATAAATAAAGTTAAGTATTTAAATTTTATATATTTTTTGAATTAACAGCCTCCACTCTTCTGGGAAGAGTCGCACTAGATGTTGGAACATTGCTGCGGGGACACGAGCATTAGTGAGTGAGTTCAGGCAATTAGGCCTGGCTCACAGTTTGCATTCCAATCCATCCCAAAGATGTTCGATGGAGTTGAGGTCAGGGCTCTGTGCAGGCCAGTCAAGTTCTTCCACACTGATCTCGATAAACCATTTCTGTATGGACCTCGCTTTGTGCACAGGGCCATTGTCATGCTGAAACAGGAAAGGGCCTTCCCCAAACTGTTGCCACAAAGTTGGAAGCACAGTATCGTCACTGATGCTCTTCAGGAAGGCCATTCTACTGCCAATGTTTCTATGGAGATTGCATTATACACCTGTCAGCAACGGGTGTGGCTGAAATAGCCGTAATTTGCAGGGGTGTCCACATACGTTTGTCTATATAGTGTACAGGGGTGAAACTTTCACTTGGGACGGGGGGGGACACGCATTTTTGTCCCCCCCAGTTTAATCATTAGAATGTGATTTTAAAAAACGCGGCAAAGTTGTGCATTAGGACCGGGACACGGACGCCTCCGAGCAGTCGGGTAGACTGTTTGGCGTGTTTAAGGGACTGGATTTAGGACCGTGCAGACACCACAGAGTGGTCTAACAGGCTGTGTGAAGGCAAAAGCTTCTGGAGGGCTGGCTTGACCAGCATAGGAGAGTTGAGTATGGTTCAAAGTGTACTTGTTGCGCTCTTTCACTGAGTTGTAAAAGGAAGCAGAACAGAAACTGGCTACTCTTTAGTAGACGGATGTAGCTGGCAAAGTAACTGTTGTTTAACGTCACAGAAAAATAACTAAACTAGTGTTTATTCTCAGTGCTGAGCTAGTATTGTAATTGACATGTAACGTTAGCTAATGTTTCATTCCCTCTTGACTGAGGTGAATGAATAAGCTAGGCTAGTGAGTAGCTATCACAGCCAGGTCGGCTCTAGCCTCTAGTTATCTGTCAGATAGCGATATGTGGTGGCTATTATTACTATCTGACAGCAGTTGTTTGTATTGACATACTTTGTAGCCTTTGTTTTGTCACTTTTCAGAAGTAAATGAACTTGGCAAGCTTTTGTCAGTTGATGTACCGTTAGAGAGAGAGAGAGCTGGCCAAAAGTTGGCTTACAGTAGCTATCATTTCTGTCTCAATAAAATTAGACCTGAATCAAACTAGACCTGAATCAAACTAGACCTGAATCAAACTAGACCTGAATCGAAATAGACCTGAATCAAACTAGACCTGAATCAAACTAGACCTGAATAAAACTAGACCTAATTCGAACTAGACCTGAATCGATATAGACCTGAATCAAACTAGACCTGAATCAAACTAGACCCGTAGGTCCCACAGCCAACCAGTAGGTCCCACAGACAACCCGTAGGTCCCACAGCCAACCCGTAGGTCCATCAGCCAACCCGTAGGTCCCACAGCCAACCCGTAGGTCCCACAGCCAACCTGTAGGTCCCGTAGCCAACCAGTAGGTCCCACAGCCAACCCGTAGGTCCCGCAGCCCCCCCGTAGGTCCCACAGCCAACCCGTAGGTCCCACAGCCAACCCGTAGGTCCCACAGCCAACCCGTAGGTCCCACAGCCAACCCGTAGGTCCCACAGACAACCCGTAGGTCCCACAGCCAACCCGTAGGTCCCGCAGCCAACCAGTAGGTCCCGACAGCCCTCTAGTGAAGTCAGTCTGTACACAACACTATGTTCATCATGTCTTAGCAGGATCAGATGGTGACAGGGTTCTCAGCACGCTCAGACAAACCAGGAAGACCAGTCTACGGAGCTCAGGTGAATTTTGCAGTATATTAACAATATCAGTGAATGATATGAAGTGTCATCTTGAATTGATGGGTAGGCTACAGTAGCTACAGGACAGCAGTTTAAAGCTACCGTCTGGAATCTGGGAATGATGGTCATTTCAATTATTGAACCATTGATTCTATTTTTGGATAATATAATGTATAAATGTACACCAAGGTAATTCTTTGTCATGCCTTAATTTAGGAGGATCAGATGGTGACAGGTGTCTCAGCAGGCAGCCAGGGAAGACCAGTCTGTGACAGAGGTGAGGTGTATTTTTGCAGATACACTTCATTCTCTCTGTCCAGCAAACACTGGACAAGGCAGATGTTATTTTAAGGGATTCTGACAAAACCTCCAAGTTGATTTCTAAACTGTATCGAGGGTTGATAGAGGCTTTTCCCGATGACACAAAGCATGTAAAACAAACATGTGAGGAAGAAATGTTCATATCATCTCAGACATAAATTACGGCATTTTAAGACCATCCATAAAACATACTAAACTCAGCAAAAAAAGAAACGTCCTCTCACTGTCAACTGCATTAATTTTCAGCAAACTTAACATGTGTAAATATTTGTATGAACATAACAAGATTCAACAACTGTGTAACAGGTGTCTTCTGTGGAAGAAGGTGAGGACCAAAACGCAGCGTGGTAAGTGTTCATGATATTTAATAGAACAGAACACTTAATGACAAAACAACAAGAGAACGAAATGAAACCGAAACAGTTCTGTCTGGTGCAGACACAAAACAGAAAACAACTACCCACCACTAAAATGGGGAAAACAGGCTGCCTAAGTATGATTCTCAATCAGAGACAACGAAAGACACCTGCCGCTGATTGAGAACCATACTAGGCCAAACACATAGAAAAAGGAACATAGACTACCCACCCCAACTCACGCCCTGACCAACCTAAAACAAAGACACAACAAAGGAACTAAGGTCAGAACGTGACAAACTGAGACATAAATTGAACAAGTTCCACAGATATGTGACTAACAGAAATGGAAAATGTGTCCATGAACAAAGGAGGGGAGGGGGTTCAAAATCAAAAAGTAACAGTCAGTATCTGGTGTGCCCACCAGCTGCATTAAGTACTGCAGTGCATCTTTTCCTCATGGACTGCGCTAGATTTGCCAGTTCTTGCTGTGAAATGTTATCCCACTCTTCCACCAAGGCACCTGCAAGTTCCTGGACATTTCTTGGGGGAATGGCCTTAGCCCTCATCCTCCGATCCAACAGGTCCCTGACGTGCTCAATGGGATTGAGATCCGGGCTCTTCGCTGGACATGGCAGAACACTGACATTCCTATCTTGCAGGAAATCACGCACAGAATGAGCAGTATGGCTGGTGGCATTGTCATGCTGGAGGGTCATGTCAGGATGAGCCTGCAGGAAGGGTACCACATGAAGGAGGAGGATGTCTTCCCTGTAACGTACAGCGTTGAGACTGCCTGCAATGACAACAAGCTCAGTCCGATAACTCTGTGACACACCACCACACAATGACGGACCCTCCACCTCCAAATCGTTCCCGCTCCAGAGTAAAGGTCTCAGTGTAACGCTCATTCCTTCAACGATAAACGCAAATCCGACCATCACCCCTGGTGAGACAAAACCGCGAAGAGCACTTTTTGCCAGTCCTTTCTGGTCAGGCGACGGTGGGTTTGTACCCATAGGCTAAGTTGTTGCGGGTGATGTCTAGTGAGGACCTGCCTTACAACAGGCCTGCAAGCCCTCAGTCCAGCCTCTCTCAGCCTATTGTGGACAGTCTGAGCACTGATGGAGGGATTGTGCGTTCCTGGTGTAACTTGGGCATTTGTTGTTGCCATCCTGTACCTGTCCCCACAGGTGTGATGTTCGGATGAACCACTCCTGTGCAGGTGTTGTTACACGTGGTCTGCCACTGTGAGGACAATCAGCTGTCCGTCCTGTCTCCCTGTAGCACAGTCTTAGGCGTCTCACAGTATGGACAGTACTGGCCACATCTGCAGTCCTCATGCCTCCTTGCAGCATTCCTAAGGCACGTTCACGCAGATGAGCAGGGACCCTGGGCATCTTTCTTTTGGTGTTTTTCAGAGTCAGTAGAAAGGCCTCTTTAGTGTCCTAAGTTTTTATAACTGTGACCTTAATTGCCTACCATTCCACAGGTGCATGTTCATTAATACTAGGGGGCAGTGTTTTTTTTTATTTTGCTCTGGTTGCACATGTGACATGCTGGTAGAAATGAGGTAAAACTGATTTAAGTTTACCTGCATTAAAGTCCCCGGCCACTAGGAGCTCTGCTTCTGGATGAGCATTTTCTTGTTTGCTTATAACCTTATAGAGTTGGTTGAGTGCGGTCTTAGTGCCAGCATCAGTTTGTGGTGTAAGTCGCTCTGGATAAGAGCGTCTGCTAAATGACTTAAATGTAAATGTAAATGTGGTGGTCAATAGACGGCTACGAATAATGTAGATGTGAAATCTCTTGGTAGATAGTGTAGTCTACAGCTTATCATGAGGTATTCTACCTCAGGCAAGCAATTCCTGGAGACTTCTTTAATATTAGAAATCGCGCACCAGCAGTTATTGACAATTAGACACACATCCCTGCCCCTCGTCTTACCATCCCAGACGTAGAAGTCTGCCAGCCAGCTCTGTATTATCCATGTCCACGTCTCAGTGAAAAGATGTTGCCGTTTTTAATGTCCCGTTGGTAGGCTAGTCTTAATTGTAGATTGTCCAGTTTGTTTTCCAATGATTGCACATTGACCAATAATACGGAGGGTGGGGGTTTAAACACTGTTTGCTTGTTCAATGAACCATAAACAATTAACAGTTTCCTTTATGTTGTTGTTGTGAAGCTTGCATTCAATCGCCAATCCCTGTTGCAAACAAACTCCAATTTCCCCTGTAACAATAGGTTTTATGGCTGATTCTTAAGAAGAAATCTGTTGCTTTATTAGGCACTTAATAGACACTTAGTGTAATCATACAAGTTTTAGAACATCTTGAGATTTTGAGATAGGAAAACATGTTTTTCGAATCAAACACATTTTTATTTGTCACGTGCCGAATACAGCAGGTGTAAACTTTACCATGAAATACTTACTGACAGGCCCTTAACCAACTGACAGGCCCTTAACCAACTGACAGGCCCTTAACCAACTGACAGGCCCTTAATCAACTGACAGGCCCTTAACCAACTTACAGGCCCTTAACCAACTGACGAGCCCTTAATCAACTGACAGGCCCTTAACCAACTGACAGGCCCTTAACCAACTGACAGGCCGTTAACCAACTGACAGGCCCTTAACCAACTGACAGGCCCTTAACCAACTGACAGGCCCTTAACCAACTGACAGGCCCTTAACCAACTGACAGGCCCTTAACCAACTGACAGGCCCTTAATCAACTGACAGGCCCTTAATCAACTGACAGGCCCTTAACCAACTGACAGGCCCTTAATCAACTGACAGGCCCTTAACCAACTGACAGGCCCTTAACCAACTGACAGGCCCTTAACCAACTGACAAGCCCTTAACCAACTGACAGGCCCTTAATCAACTGACAGGCCCTTAATCAACTGACAGGCCCTTAACCAACTGACAGGCCCTTAACCAACTGACAGGCCCTTAACCAACTGACAGGCCCTTAACCAACTGACAAGCCCTTAATCAACTGACAAGCCCTTAACCAACTGACAGGCCCTTAACCAACTGACAGGCCCTTAACCAACTGACAGGCCCTTAATCAACTGACAAGCCCTTAACCAACTGACAGGCCCTTAATCAACTGACAAGCCCTTAATCAACTGACAAGCCCTTAATCAACTGACAAGCCCTTAACCAACTGACAGGCCCTTAACCAACTGACAGGCCCTTAACCAAATGACAGGCCCACTGACAGGCCCTTAACCAACTGACAGGCCCTTAATCAACTGACAGGCCCTTAACCAACTGACAGGCCCTTAACCAACTGACAGGCCCTTAATCAACTGACAGGCCCTTAACCAACTGACAGGCCCTTAACCAACTGACAGGCCCTTAATCAACTGACAGGCCCTTAATCAACTGACAGGCCCTTAACCAACTGACAGGCCCTTAACCAACTGACAGGCCCTTAATCAACTGACAGGCCCTTAATCAACTGACAGGCCCTTAACCAACTGACAGGCCCTTAACCAACTGACAGGCCCTTAATCAACTGACAGGCCCTTAACCAACTGACAGGCCCTTAACCAACTGACAGGCCCTTAACCAACTGACAGGCCCTTAACCAACTGACAAGCCCTTAACCAACTGACTTTTACATTGTCAGCTCGGGATTCGTTCTTGCCTTACGGTTACTAGTCCAACGCTCTAACCACTAGGCTACCTGCTGGTTACTAGTCCAACACTCTAACCACTAGGCTACCTGCTGGTTACTAGTCCAACGCTCTAACCACTAGGCTACCTGCTGGTTACTAGTCCAACGCTCTAACCACTAGGCTACCTGCTGGTTACTAGTCCAACGCTCTAACCACTAGGCTACCTGCTGGTTACTAGTCCAACGCTCTAACCACTAGGCTACCTGCTGGTTACTAGTCCAACGCTCTAACCACTAGGCTACCTGCTGGTTACTAGTCCAACGCTCTAACCACTAGGCTACCTGCTGGTTACTAGTCCAACGCTCTAACCACTAGGCTACCTGCTGGTTACTAGTCCAACGCTCTAACCACTAGGCTACCTGCTGGTTACTAGTCCAACGCTCTAATCACTAGGCTACCTGCTGGTTACTAGTCCAACGCTCTAACCACTAGGCTACCTGCTGGTTACTAGTCCAACGCTCTAACCACTAGGCTACCTGCTGGTTACTAGTCCAACGCTCTAACCACTAGGCTACCTGCTGGTTACTAGTCCAACGCTCTAACCACTAGGCTACCTGCTGGTTACTAGTCCAACGCCTAACCACTAGGCTACCTGCTGGTTACTAGTCCAACGCTCTAACCACTAGGCTACCTGCTGGTTACTAGTCCAACGCTCTAATCACTAGGCTACCTGCTGGTTACTAGTCCAACGCTCTAACCACTAGGCTACCTGCTGGTTACTAGTCCAACGCTCTAACCACTAGGCTACCTGCTGGTTACTAGTCCAACGCTCTAACCACTAGGCTACCTGCTGGTTACTAGTCCAACGCTCTAACCACTAGGCTACCTGCTGGTTACTAGCCCAACGCTCTAACCACTAGGCTACCTGCTGGTTACTAGCCCAACGCTCTAACCACTAGGCTACCTGCTGGTTACTAGTCCAACGCTCTAACCACTAGGCTACCTGCTGGTTACTAGTCCAACGCTCTAACCACTAGGCTACCTGCTGGTTACTAGCCCAACGCTCTAACCACTAGGCTACCTGCTGGTTACTAGTCCAACACTCTAACCACTAGGCTACCTGCTGGTTACTAGTCCAACGCTCTAACCACTAGGCTACCTGCTGGTTACTAGTCCAACGCTCTAACCACTAGGCTACCTGCTGGTTACTAGTCCAACGCTCTAATCACTAGGCTACCTGCTGGTTACTAGTCCAACGCTCTAACCACTAGGCTACCTGCTGGTTACTAGTCCAACGCTCTAACCACTAGGCTACCTGCTGGTTACTAGTCCAACGCTCTAACCACTAGGCTACCTGCTGGTTACTAGTCCAACGCTCTAACCACTAGACTACCTGCTGGTTACTAGTCCAACGCTCTAACCACTAGGCTACCTGCTGGTTACTAGTCCAACGCTCTAACCACTAGGCTACCTGCTGGTTACTAGTCCAACGCTCTAACCACTAGGCTACCTGCTGGTTACTAGTCCAACGCTCTAACCACTAGGCTACCTGCTGGTTACTAGTCCAACGCTCTAACCACTAGGCTACCTTCCGCCCCCAGTGTCTGGGATGGTGGTGTTGATGTGAGCCCTGACCAGCCTTTAAAAGCATTTCATGGCTACAGATGTGAGTGTTACGGTTCGTAGATCTAAAGTACTTGGCGGTCATATTTTAACATTTTTAATTGACCCTTTATTTAACTGACTTAAAAGGTTAAAAGGTTAAAAGGTCGGTTGTCATTTTAGCAGGTTACCTTAGTGTTCTTAGGCACAGAGACTATGGTGGTCTGCTTGAAACATGTTGGTATTACAGACTGGTTCTGGACAGAGGAAAACCTTCAGTACTATTCACACCCCTTGACCACTAATGCTGGTCTCTCCTACAAGGACAGAGGAAAACCTTCAGTACTATTCACACCCCTAATGCTGGTCTCTCCTACCTGGACAGAGGAAAACCTTCAGTACTATTCACACCCCTAATGCTGGTCTCTCCTACCTGGACAGAGGAAAACCTTCAGTACTATTCACACCCCTAATGCTGGTCTCTCCTACCTGGACAGAGGAAAACCTTCAGTACTATTCACACCCCTTGACCACTAATGCTGGTCTCTCCTACCTGGACAGAGGAAAACCTTCAGTACTATTCACACCCCTTGACCACTAATGCTGGTCTCTCCTACCTGGACAGAGGAAAACCTTCAGTACTATTCACACCCCTTGACCACTAATGCTGGTCTCTCCTACCTGGACAGAGGAAAACCTTCAGAACTATTCACACCCCTAATGCTGGTCTCTCCTACCTGGACAGAGGAAAACCTTCAGAACTATTCACACCCCTAATGCTGGTCTCTCCTACCAGGACAGAGGAAAACCTTCAGTACTATTCACACCCCTTGACCACTAATGCTGGTCTCTCCTACCTGGACAGAGGAAAACCTTCAGTACTATTCACACCCCTTGACCACTAATGCTGGTCTCTCCTACCTGGACAGAGGAAAACCTTCAGTACTATTCACACCCCTAATGCTGGTCTCTCCTACCAGGACAGAGGAAAACCTTCAGTACTATTCACACCCCTTGACCACTAATGCTGGTCTCTCCTACCTGGACAGAGGAAAACCTTCAGAACTATTCACACCCCTAATGCTGGTCTCTCCTACCTGGACAGAGGAAAACCTTCAGTACTATTCACACCACTAATGCTGGTCTCTCCTACCTGGACAGAGGAAAACCTTCAGTACTATTCACACCCCTAATGCTGGTCTCTCCTACCTGGACAGAGGAAAACCTTCAGAACTATTCACACCCCTTGACCACTAATGCTGGTCTCTCCTACCTGGACAGAGGAAAACCTTCAGTACTATTCACACCCCTTGACCACTAATGCTGGTCTCTCCTACCTGGACAGAGGAAAACCTTCAGTACTATTCACACCCCTTGACCACTAATGCTGGTCTCTCCTACCTGGACAGAGGAAAACCTTCAGTACTATTCACACCCCTAATGCTGGTCTCTCCTACCTGGACAGAGGAAAACCTTCAGTACTATTCACACCCCTAATGCTGGTCTCTCCTACCTGGACAGAGGAAAACCTTCAGAACTATTCACACCCCTAATGCTGGTCTCTCCTACATGGACAGAGGAAAACCTTCAGTATTCACACCCCTATTCTCTCCTACACAGAGGAAAACCTTCAGTACTATTCACACCCCTTGACCACTAATGCTGGTCTCTCCTACCTGGACAGAGGAAAACCTTCAGTACTATTCACACCCCTTGACCACTAATGCTGGTCTCTCCTACCTGGACAGAGGAAAACCTTCAGTACTATTCACACCCCTAATGCTGGTCTCTCCTACCTGGACAGAGGAAAACCTTCAGTACTATTCACACCCCTTGACCCTTCAGTAATGCTGCTGTCTCTCCTACCTGGACAGAGGAAAACCTTCAGAACTATTCACACCCCACTAATGCTGGTCTCTCCTACCTGGACAGAGGAAAACCTTCAGTACTATTCACACCCCTAATGCTGGTCTCTCCTACCTGGACAGAGGAAAACCTTCAGTACTATTCACACCCCTAATGCTGGTCTCTCCTACCTGGACAGAGGAAAACCTTCAGAACTATTCACACCCCTAATGCTGGTCTCTCCTACCTGGACAGAGGAAAACCTTCAGTACTATTCACACCCCTAATGCTGGTCTCTCCTACCTGGACAGAGGAAAACCTTCAGTACTATTCACACCCCTAATGCTGGTCTCTCCTACCTGGACAGAGGAAAACCTTCAGTACTATTCACACCCCTTGACCACTAATGCTGGTCTCTCCTACCTGGACGGAGGAAAACCTTCAGAACTATTCACACCCCTAATGCTGGTCTCTCCTACCAGGACAGAGGAAAACCTTCAGTACTATTCACACCCCTAATGCTGGTCTCTCCTACCTGGACAGAGGAAAACCTTCAGTACTATTCACACCCCTAATGCTGGTCTCTCCTACCTGGACAGAGGAAAACCTTCAGTACTATTCACACCCCTAATGCTGGTCTCTCCTACCTGGACAGAGGAAAACCTTCAGTACTATTCACACCCCTTGACCACTAATGCTGGTCTCTCCTACCTGGACAGAGGAAACCCTTCAGAACTATTCACACCCCTAATGCTGGTCTCTCCTACATGGACAGAGGAAAACCTTCAGTACTATTCACACCCCTAATGCTGGTCTCTCCTACCTGGACAGAGGAAAACCTTCAGTACTATTCACACCCCTAATGCTGGTCTCTCCTACCTGGACAGAGGAAAACCTTCAGTACTATTCACACCCCTAATGCTGGTCTCTCCTACCTGGACAGAGGAAACCTTCAGTACTATTCACACCCCTAATGCTGGTCTCTCCTACCTGGACAGAGGAAAACCTTCAGTACTATTCACACCCCTTGACCACTAATGCTGGTCTCTCCTACCTGGACGGAGGAAAACCTTCAGAACTATTCACACCCCTAATGCTGGTCTCTCCTACCAGGACAGAGGAAAACCTTCAGTACTATTCACACCCCTAATGCTGGTCTCTCCTACCTGGACAGAGGAAAACCTTCAGTACTATTCACACCCCTAATGCTGGTCTCTCCTACCTGGACAGAGGAAAACCTTCAGAACTATTCACACCCCTTGACCACTAATGCTGGTCTCTCCTACCTGGACAGAGGAAAACCTTCAGTACTATTCACACCCCTTGACCACTAATGCTGGTCTCTCCTACCTGGACAGAGGAAAACCTTCAGTACTATTCACACCCCTAATGCTGGTCTCTCCTACCTGGACGGAGGAAAACCTTCAGAACTATTCACACCCCTTGTTTATTTTTTTCTCCCCACATGTTGTTCTCTGAATTTAAAATAAAGGTTAAATAAAAAGTCATTTAAGAACAAATGATTATTTATTGATTTACTTTTTTTTTTTTTTTATGTCATAGGTGATAATGCAGTGAGCTTTCAATCCGAAAAAAAAAATAGAGTCTTGTTGGAGTACGTGAGATGGACTTTGAGAATGTTTGCAGAGGGACGGCAGCTCAGTATCGATAGCTCTGGCCTAAAATGTATTTATTAGAACGCTTTTGACAGTTATTTCATTTTATTCACAGCTTTCATTCAAATCCTTCAGTCACACGGTTATACAATTACCATGCCAGTCGCACCTGACTTGTTTCTCTGTGTTTTTCTCCTGTGTGTGTCCAAGGAGGATGAGGTGAAGGAGTCTCTGTGTTTCAGATATCCACTCTAAACACATCGGTGTTTGGAATGAGGACTTAACATGGGGTTATAAGGTATACTCTTCAAGAATGAGGATTAATATGGGGTTATAAGGTATACTCTTCAAGAATGAGGACTTAATATAGTACACCCCCTGGACAGGACACACATCTATCTCCTGTTTCTGTAGTGAGGAACCTTGATGTACAGGACACCCCCTGGACAGGACACTAGTCTATCTCCTGTTTCTGTAGTGAGACAGCTTGATGTACCAGGACACCCCCTGGACAGGACACTAGTCTATCTCCTGTTTCTGTAGTGAGACAGCTTGATGTACCAGGACACCCCCTGGTCAGGACACTAGTCTATCTCCTGTTTCTGTAGTGAGACAGCTTGATGTACCAGTACACCCCCTGGACAGGACACTAGTCAATCTCCTGTTTCGGTAGTGAGACAGCTTGATGTACAGGACACCCCCTGGACAGGACACTAGTCTATCTCCTGTTACTGTAGCATGAGGCAGCTTGATGTACAGTACACCCCCTGGACAGGACACTAGTCTATATCCTGTAGTGAGACAGCTTGATGTACCAGTACACCCCCTGGACAGGACACTAGTCAATCTCCTGTTTCTGTAGTGAGACAGCTTGATGTACCAGGACACCCCCTGGACAGGACACTAGTCTGTCTCCTGTTTCTGTAGTGAGACAGCTTGATGTACAGGACACCCCCTGGACAGGACACTAGTCTATCTCCTGTTTCTGTAGTGAGACAGCTTGATGTACCAGCACACCCCCTGGACAGGACACTAGTCAATCTCCTGTTTCTGTAGTGAGACAGCTTGATGTACCAGGACAGCCCCTGGACAGGACACTAGTCTATATCCTGTTTCTGTAGTGAGACAGCTTGATGTACCAGGACACCCCCTGGACAGGACACTAGTCTATATCCTGTTTCTGTAGTGAGACAGCTTGATGTACCAGGACACCCCCTGGACAGGACACTAGTCTATATCCTGTTTCTGTAGTGAGACAGCTTGATGTACCAGGACACCCCCTGGACAGGACACTAGTCTATATCCTGTTTCTGTAGTGAGACAGCTTGATGTACCAGGACACCCCCTGGACAGGACACTAGTCTATATCCTGTTTCTGTAGTGAGACAGCTTGATGTACAGGACACTAGTCTATCTCCTGTTTCTGTAGTGAGACAGCTTGATGTACCAGGACACCCCCTGGACAGGACACTAGTCTGTCTCCTGTTTCTGTAGTGAGACAGCTTGATGTACCAGTACACCCCCTGGACAGGACACTAGTCAATCTCCTGTTTCTGTAGTGAGGCTGGACAGGACACTAGTCTATCTCCTGTTACTGTAGCAGCTTGATGTACCAGTACACCCCCTGGACAGGACACTAGGACAGGACACTCGTCAATCTCCTGTTACTGTAGCATGAGGCAGCTTGATGTACAAATACCCTGGCCAGACTCTAGACAAGAATCAATTGTATATCTTTACTTAAATCTACTTTTGAACAGCAGTGAATATGTCAGATTGTACCAAGTCAAAGGGACAGTTCAGTTCGCCCCAAAATCAAAAGTTGTTTTCCCTCAAGGCCACCGTCCAGGTCTTCTGTACCAGCAGCCATACTGTCGCAGGTACGCAACACACACACACACACACACGCACACACACGCACACACACACACATACACACACACAGCAACACAGACGCACACACACGCACACACACACAAACACGCACACGCAGGTCTTCTGTACCACAGCCATACACACACGCACACACACACAAACGCACAAACACATAAACACATAAACACATGCACACACACACACACACACACACACACACACAAACGCACAAACGCACAAACGCACAAACACATAAACACATAAACACATAAACACATAAACACATGCACACACACACACACACACACACACACACACAAACGCACAAACGCACAAACGCACAAACACATAAACACATAAACACATAAACACACGCACACACACGCACGCACACACACACACGCACACACACGCACACACACACGCACGCACACACACGCGCACACACGCACGCACGCACACACACACACACACGCACGCACACACACGCACACACACACGCACGCACGCACGCACACACACGCACACACACGCACACACGCGCACGCGCACGCACACACACACATCCCTTTGGGGGATGAACGGGGCCAGAGCAAGAAGCTTTGCCCAACACGAGTTGAAAAAATGTGTCAGCTTGTACATAATATATAAAATATATACACTAAACAAAAATATAAACGCAACATGTAAAGTGTTTGTTTCACGAGTTGAAATAAAAGATCGCAGAAATGTTCCACACATTTGTTCACATCCCTGTTAATGAGCATTTCTCCTTTGATAATCCATCCACCTGACAGGTGTGGCATATCAAGTAGCTGATTAAACAGCATGATCATTACACAGGTGCACTTTGTGCTGTGGACAAAATGTGCAGTTTTGTCACATAACACAATTCCACAGATGTCTCAAGTTTTGAGGGAGCGTGTAATTGGCATGCTGACTGCAGGAATTTTCACCAGAGCTGTTGCCAGAGAATTGAATGCTAATTTCTCTACCATAAGCCTCCTCCATCGTTTTAGAGAATTTGGCAGTACGTCCAACCGGCCTCACAACCGCAGACCACGTGTAACCACTCCAGTCCAGGACCTCCACATCCGGCTTCTTCACCTGCGGGATCGTCTGAGACCAGCCACCTGGACAGCTGATGAAACTATGGGTTTTCACAAACTGTCAGAAACCGTCTCAGGGAAGCTCATCTACGTGCTATTCTTCCTCACCAGGGTCTTGACCTGACTGAAGTTTGGCGTCGTAATCGACTAGTAACTGACTTCAGTGGGCAAGTGCTCACCTTTGATGGCCACTGGCACGCTGGAGAAGTGTCCTCTTCACAGATGAATCCCGGTTTCAACTGTACCGGGCAGTTGGCAGTGTGTATGGCGTCATGTTGGCGAGCGGTTTGCTGATGTCAACATTGTGAACAGAGGGCCCCACGGTGACAGTGGGGTTATGGTATGGTGTTTACTGATGTCAATGTGGTGAACAGAATGCCCCGTGGTGACAGTGGGGTTATGGTTTGGGCAGGCATAAACTACAGACAATGAACACAATTGCATTTTATCGATGGCAATACGAACACATCGAGATACCGTTACAAGATCCTGAGGCCCATTGTCGTGCCATTCATCCGTCGCCATCACCTCATGTTTCAAATCAAATCCAATCAAATGTATTTGTCACATACACATGGTTAGCAGATGTTAATGCGAGTGTAGCGAAATGCTTGTGCTTCTAGTTCAAAACAATGCAGTAATAACCAACGAGTAATCTAACTTCAGCTTGGTAATGACCCACGGTGCAAGGATCTGTACACAATTCCTGAAAAGCTGAAAATGTCCCAGTTCTTCCATGGCCTGCATACTCACCAGACATGTCACCCGTTGAGCATGTTTGGGATGCTCTGGATCGATGTGTATGACAGCATGTCCCAGTTCTTCCATGGCCTGCGTACTCACCAGACATGTCACCCTTTGAGCATGTTTGGGATGCTCTGGATCGATGTGTATGACAGCATGTCCCAGTTCTTCCATGGCCTGCGTACTCACCAGACATGTCACCCTTTGAGCATGTTTGGGATGCTCTGGATCGATGTGTATGACAGCATGTCCCAGTTCTTCCATGGCCTGCATACTCACCAGACATGTCGCCCACTGAGCATGTTTGGGATGCTCTGGATCGATGTGTATGACAGCATGTCCCAGTTCTTCCATGGCCTGCGTACTCACCAGACATGTCGCCCACTGAGCATGTTTGGGATGCTCTGGATCGATGTGTATGACAGCATGTCCCAGTTCTTCCATGGCCTGCGTACTCACCAGACATGTCGCCCACTGAGCATGTTTGGGATGCTCTGGATCGATGTGTATGACAGCATGTCCCAGTTCTTCCATGGCCTGCGTACTCACCAGACATGTCGCCCACTGAGCATGTTTGGGATGCTCTGGATCGATGTGTATGACAGCATGTCCCAGTTCTTCCATGGCCTGCGTACTCACCAGACATGTCACCCTTTGAGCATGTTTGGGATGCTCTGGATCGATGTGTATGACAGCATGTCCCAGTTCTTCCATGGCCTGCGTACTCACCAGACATGTCGCCCACTGAGCATGTTTGGGATGCTGGCAGGTTGACTTTGAAGTTTATATCCAAGTAAAGGGGGGGATGTTGTGTACTGTTGTGACGTACTGATATGACATCAACACGTCAGTAAAGAGTGGTGGTTACTCGTTACACCGATGGAATTAAGACACGTTTAAGACTAACCTCTGAGTCTAGCTGAATCAGTCATTAGAAGCTTAGCAACAGTTGATCGCAGTGATAACTTCTATGAAGGGATAGGGTTGATGCCCGTCTGGTTGGAAGAATCCACGAATCAGGGGGGAATAAGCAAAAAATACGGATTCCTACAACCAGATTCTTCTGGAAAAACCTGGGATTTATTGGGTTAAATTGCTACAACCTTACTAGGATGAAAGACAGTATTGTAATAGGGACAAGTGTGTCCCAATCAGCCTAGTACCTGAATAGTATCCAACGTTTGACCAGGACCAATAGGGCTCTGTAGTAGACTAAAAATTAGTGCACTAAAATAGGGAATAGGGTGCTGTCTGGTATGGGACCATACAGTCTCTTCCCTAGTGACTCAGCACTACCAGTGTATTATTCTGGAGCTGTAGTACTCATATCACACCAGGAGAGGGTCATCTGGTACCGTGTATTATTCTGGAGCTGTAGTAGCCATATCAGACCAGGAGAGGGTCAACTGGTACCGTGTGTTATTCTGGAGCTGTAGTACCCATATCACACCAGGAGAGGGCCATCTGGTACCGTGTGTTATTCTGGAGCTGTAGTACCCATATCACACCAGGAGAGGGTCAACTGGTACCGTGTGTTATTCTGGAGCTGTAGTACCCATATCAGACCAGGAGAGGGTCATCTGGTACCGTGTGTTATTCTGGAGCTGTAGTACCCATATCACACCAGGAGAGGGTCATCTGGTACCGTGTATTATTCTGGAGCTGTAGTACCCATATCAGACCAGGAGAGGGTCATCTGGTACCGTGTGTTATTCTGGAGCTGTAGTAGCCATATCACACCAGGAGAGGGTCAACTGGTACCGTGTGTTATTCTGGAGCTGTAGTACCCATATCAGACCAGGAGAGGGTCATCTGGTACCGTGTGTTATTCTGGAGCTGTAGTACCCATATCACACCAGGAGAGGGTCATCTGGTACCGTGTGTTATTCTGGAGCTGTAGTACCCATATCACACCAGGAGAGGGTCATCTGGTCCCGTGTGTTATTCTGGAGCTGTAGTACCCATATCACACCAGGAGAGGGTCATCTGGTACCGTGTGTTATTCTGGAGCTGTAGTACCCATATCACACCAGGAGAGGGTCATCTGGTACCGTGTGTTATTCTGGAGCTGTAGTACCCATATCACACCAGGAGAGGGTCATCTGGTCCCGTGTGTTATTCTGGAGCTGTAGTACCCATATCACACCAGGAGAGGGTCATCTGGTACCGTGTGTTATTCTGGAGCTGTAGTACCCATATCACACCAGGAGAGGGTCATCTGGTACGGTGTATTATTCTGGAGCTGTAGTACCCATATCACACCAGGAGAGGGTCATCTGGTACCGTGTGTTATTCTGGAGCTGTAGTACCCATATCACACCAGGAGAGGGTCATCTGGTACCGTGTGTTATTCTGGAGCTGTAGTACCCATATCACACCAGGAGAGGGTCATCTGGTACCGTGTGTTATTCTGGAGCTGTAGTACCCATATCACACCAGGAGAGGGTAATCTGGTCCCGTGTGTTATTCTGGAGCTGTAGTACCCATATCAGACCAGGAGAGGGTCATCTGGTACCGTGTGTTATTCTGGAGCTGTAGTACCCATATCACACCAGGAGAGGGTCATCTGGTACCGTGTGTTATTCTGGAGCTGTAGTACCCATATCACACCAGGAGAGGGTCATCTGGTCCCGTGTGTTATTCTGGAGCTGTAGTACCCATATCAGACCAGGAGAGGGTCATCTGGTACCGTGTGTTATTCTGGAGCTGTAATACCCATATCACACCAGGAGAGGGTCATCTGGTACCGTGTGTTATTCTGGAGCTGTAGTACCCATATCACACCAGGAGAGGGTGATCTGGTCCCTATTCATTCATTGGGACTTTTACAGCATCATTTGAACACAATGGAATACATTGATGCAGGGGAAAAGGAACACGAACAAACGCACACACACACACACACACACACACACACACACACACACACACACACGCACGCACGCACGCACGCACGCACGCACGCACGCACGCACGCACGCACGCACACACACACACACACAGTATCAAGCAGATATATATACATGTCGAGCTGCACAGTCGGTCAACATCAGGATCAATATAAATGTCCTGCCAGCAGAAACACAATGGAAACTATTACGAAGGCAGACAGGAAGACGTTGTCCTCAATAACTGTTACACGCTGACCGTTTGCATCGCGTTGCAAAATACATTTACACATACACTACCGTTCAAAAGTTTGGGGTCACTTGGAAATGTCCTTGTTTTCCATGAAATGAGTTGCAAAATGAATAGGAAATATAGTCGCTGACAAAGTTATAAATAAAGATTTTTAATTGAAATAATAATTGTGTGACTTTTTTTGTCAAAGAATCCTCCATTTGCAGCAATAACAGCCTTGCAGACCTTTGGTTTTCTAGTTGTCAGATAGTTGAGGACATCTGAAGAGATTTCACCCCATGCTTCCTGAAGCACCTCCCACCAGATGGATTGGCTTGATGGGCACTTCTTACGGTCAAGCTGCTCCCACAACAGCTCAATAGGGTTGAGATCCGGTGACTGTGCTGGCCACTCCATTATAGACAGAATACCAGCTGACTGCTGGCTCCCTACATAGTTACCATACGGTCAAGCTGCTCCCACAACAGCTCAATAGGGTTGAGATCCGGTGACTGTGCTGGCCACTCCATTATAGACAGAATACCAGCTGACCGCTTCTTCACTAAATAGTTCTTGCATAGTTTGGAGCTGTGCTTTGGGTCATTGTCCTGTTGTAGGAGGAAATTGGCTCAAATTAAGCCCCTACTACAGGGTATGGCATGGTTTTGCTAAATGGAGTGATAGCCTTCCTTCTTCAAGATCCCTTTGACCCTGTACAAATCTCCCACTTTACCACCACCAAAGCACCCCCAGACCATCACATTGCCTCCACCATGCTTGACAGATGGCGTCAAGCACTCCTCCAGGATCTTTTCATTTTTCCTGCGTCTCACGAATGTTCTTCTATGTGATCCACCACAAACTTAGATTAGTCTGTCCATAACACTTTTTTTCCAATCTTCCTCTGTCCAGTGTCTTGTGTTATTTTGCCCATCTTAATCTTTTCTTTTTATTGGCCAGTCTGAGATATGGCTTTTTCTTTGCAACCCTGCCTAGAGGGCCAGAATCCCGGAGTTGCCTCGTCACTGTTGGTCGTTGAGACTGTCACGCCTGCTCCCCCTCCCCCTCCCTGGCACCTCCCTGGCGCTCGAGGCTACCCGTCATTATACGCACCTGTTACCTTCATTAATCGCAGCTCACCTGGACTCCCTCACTTTGTTGACTGCCCCAGTCATATATGTCTGCTCCTCTGTGTTGTTCCCTGTAGTTTTTGTTGCGTTTATGTCCAGATGCTGTTCCTGTTCCGTGTCCGTAAATGGTTCACTTCCTATACCTGCCTCTCATCTCCTGCGTTGGGCGTTACAGACTGGTCTTTTGCGGGTGCTATTAATGAATGAAGCTGCCAGTTGAGGACTTGTGAGGCATCTGTTTCTCAAACTAGACACTCTAATGTACTTGTCCTCTTGCTCAGTTGTGCACCGGGGCCTCCCACTCCTATTTCTATTCTGGTTAGATCCAGTTTGCGCTGTGTTTGTGCTGTAATCAACCCGTAGTCGTCTCTTCACTGGTGAAGTTGAGACTGGTGTTTTGACAATTTAAAGAAACTGCCAGTTGAGGACTCTCGAAGGTGTCTGTTTCTCAAACTACGAGATCTTCAGTTTCTTGAATTCCTCAATTTCTCACATGGAATAGCCTTCATTTCTCAGAACAAGAATAGACTGACGAGTTTCAGAAGAAAGTTGTTTGTTTCTGGCCATTTTGAGGCTGTAATCGAATCCACAAAATGCTGATGCTCCAGATACTCAACTAGTCTAAAGAAGGCCAGTTTTATTGCTTCTTTAATTCAGAACAACAGTTTTCAGCTGTGCTAACATAATAGCAAAAGGGTTTTCTAATGATCAATTAGCCTTTTTAAAATGATAAACTTGGATTAGCTAACACAACGTGCCGTCGGAACACAGGAGTGATGGTTGCTGATAATGGGCCTCTGTACGTCTATGTAGATATTCCATATAAAATCAGCCGTTTCCAACATAAATAGTAATTTACAACATTAACAATGTCTACACTGTATTTCTGATCAATTTGATGTTATTTTAATGGACAAAAAATGTTTTTTACTTAAAAAAAAAAAAAGACTTTTCTAAATGACCTCAAACTTTTCAACGATAATGTATATATATTATGTATTATGTATATATTGTTATATATATTATATGTTATTCAGTCGTTGAGGGCGTCAGCGTGGCCTTGGCGCTAAAATAGAAATTGGTTATTTTTGTGACGCTCATCGTGCTGCAATCTCCTCATTGGTTTATAGGAGTATATACCCCAGTTCCCTATATAACCTAGTTACTTTCACTATTCCCTATATAACCTAGTCAATCTCACTATTCCCTATATAACCTAGTCAATCTCACTATTCCCTATATAACCTAGTCAATCTCACTATTCCCTATATAACCTAGTCAATCTCACTATTCCCTATTGAACCTACTTACTCTCACTATTCCCTATATAACCTAGTCAATCTCACTATTCCCTATATAACCTAGTTACTTTCACTATTCCCTATATAACCTAGTTACTCTCACTATTCCCTATATAACCTAGATACTCTCACTATTCCCTATATAACCTAGTTACTTTCACTATTCCCTATATAACCTAGTTACTCTCACTATTCCCTATATAACCTAGTTACTCTCCCTATATAACCTAGTTACTTTCACTATTCCCTATA
>NC_088419.1:3629092-3646592 GCF_034236695.1 Oncorhynchus nerka | reverse complement strand
CCCTACACTCTAACCACTAGGCTACCTACCGCCCCCCCACTCTAACCACTAGGCTACCTACCGCCCTCCACTCTAACCACTAGGCTACCTACCGCCTCTACACTCTAACCACTAGGCTACCTACCGCCCCTACACTCTAACCACTAGGCTACCTACCGCCCCTATACTCTAACCACTAGGCTACCTACCGCCCCTACACTCTAACCACTAGGCTACCTACCACCTCTACACTCTAACCACTAGGCTACCTACCGCCCCTACACTCTAACCACTAGGCTACCTACCACCTCTACACTCTACCCACTAGGCTACCTACCGCCCCTACACTCTAACCACTAGGCTACCTACCACCCCTACACTCTAACCACTAGGCTAACTGCTCTAACCACTAGGCTACCTACCACCCCTACACACTTACCACTAGGCTACCTGCTCTAACCACTAGGCTACCTACTGCCCCTACACTCTAACCACTAGGCTACCTACCACCTCTACACTCTAACCACTAGGCTACCTACCACCCCTCCACTCTAACCACTAGGCTAACTACCGCCCCTCCACTCTAACCACTAGGCTACCTACCGCCTCTACACTCTAACCACTAGGCTACCTGCCGCCCCTACACTCTAACCACTAGGCTACCTACCGCCCCTCCACTCTAACCACTAGGCTACCTGCCGCCCCTCCACTCTAACCACTAGGCTACCTGCCGCCCCTCCACTCTAACCACTAGGCTACCTACCGCCCCTCCACTCTAACCACTAGGCTACCTGCCGCCCCTCCACTCTAACCACTAGGCTACCTGCCGCCCCTCCACTCTAACCACTAGGCTACCTACCGCCCCTCCACTCTAACCACGAGGCTACCTACCGCCCCTCCACTCTAACCACTAGGCTACCTGCCGCCCCTCCACTCTAACCACTAGGCTACCTACCGCCCCTACACTCTAACCACTAGGCTACCTGCCACCCCTCCACTCTAACCACTAGGCTACCTACCGCCCCTACACTCTAACCACTAGGCTACCTACCGCCCCTACACTCTAACCACTAGGCTACCTACCGCCCCTCCACTCTAACCACTAGGCTACCTACCGCCTCTACACTCTAACCACTAGGCTACCTACCGCCCCTACACTCTAACCACTAGGCTACCTACCGCCTCTACACTCTAACCACTAGGCTACCTACCGCCTCTACACTCTAACCACTAGGCTACCTACCGCCTCTACACTCTAACAACTAGGCTACCTACCGCCCCTACACTCTAACCACTAGGCTACCTACCACCTCTACACTCTACCCACTAGGCTACCTACCGCCCCTACACTCTAACCACTAGGCTACCTACCACCCCTACACTCTAACCACTAGGCTACCTACCGCCCCTACACTCTAACCACTAGGCTACCTGCTCTAACCACTAGGCTACCTACCGCCTATACACTCTAACCACTAGGCTACCTACCGCCCCTACACTCTAACCACTAGGCTACCTACCGCCCCTATACTCTAACCACTAGGCTACTTACCGCCCCTACACTCTAACCACTAGGCTACCTACCACCTCTACACTCTAACCACTAGGCTACCTACCGCCCCTACACTCTAACCACTAGGCTACCTACCACCTCTACACTCTACCCACTAGGCTACCTACCGCCCCTACACTCTAACCACTAGGCTACCTACCACCCCTACACTCTAACCACTAGGCTACCTGCTCTAACCACTAGGCTACCTACCACCCCTACACACTAACCACTAGGCTACCTGCTCTAACCACTAGGCTACCTACCGCCTCTACACTCTAACCACTAGGCTACCTACCGCCTCTACACTCTAACCACTAGGCTACCTACCGCCCCTACACTCTAACCACTAGGCTACCTACCACCTCTACACTCTACCCACTAGGCTACCTACCGCCCCTACACTCTAACCACTAGGCTACCTACCACCCCTACACTCTAACCACTAGGCTACCTGCTCTAACCACTAGGCTACCTACCACCCCTACACACTAAGCACTAGGCTACCTGCTCTAACCACTAGGCTACCTACCGCCCCTACACTCTAACCACTAGGCTACCTACCACCTCTACACTCTAACCACTAGGCTACCTACCGCCCCTACACTCTAACCACTAGGCTACCTACCGCCCCTCCACTCTAACCACTAGGCTATCTGCCGCCCCTACACTCTAACCACTAGGCTACCTACCGCCCCTCCACTCTAACCACTAGGCTACCTACCGTCTCTACACTCTAACCACTAGGCTACCTACCGCCCCTACACTCTAACCACTAGGCTACCTACCACCCCTACACTCTAACCACTAGGCTACCTGCTCTAACCACTAGGCTACCTACCACCCCTACACACTAACCACTAGACTACCTGCTCTAACCACTAGGCTACCTACCGCCCCTACACTCTAACCACTAGGCTACCTACCACCTCTACACTCTAACCACTAGGCTACCTACCACCCCTCCACTCTAACCACTAGGCTAACTACCGCCCCTCCACTCTAACCACTAGGCTACCTACCGCCTCTACACTCTAACCACTAGGCTACCTGCCGCCCCTACACTCTAACCACTAGGCTACCTACCGCCCTCCACTCTAACCACTAGGCTACCTGCCGCCCCTCCACTCTAACCAACCACTAGGCTACCTGCCGCCCCTCCACTCTAACCACTAGGCTACCTGCCGCCCTCCACTCTAACCACTAGGCTACCTGCCGCCCTCCACTCTAACCACTAGGCTACCTGCCGCCCCTCCACTCTAACCACTAGGCTACCTACCGCCCCTCCACTCTAACCACGAGGCTACCTACCGCCCCTCCACTCTAACCACTAGGCTACCTGCCGCCCTCCACTCTAACCACTAGGCTACCTGCCGCCCCTACACTCTAACCACTAGGCTACCTACCACCCTCCACTCTAACCACTAGGCTACCTACCGCCCCTACACTCTAACCACTAGGCTACCTACCGCCTCTACACTCTAACCACTAGGCTACCTACCGCCTCACTCCACTCTAACCACTAGGCTACCTACCGCCTCTACACTCTAACCACTAGGCTACCTACCGCCTCTACACTCTAACCACTAGGCTACCTACCGCCTCTACACTCTAACCACTAGGCTACCTACCGCCTCTACACTCTAACCACTAGGCTACCTACCGCCCCTACACTCTAACCACTCTAACAACTAGGCTACCTACCGCCCTACTACACTCTAACCACTAGGCTACCTACCACCTCTACCACTACCTACCACCCACTAGGCTACCTACCGCCCCTACACTCTAACCACTAGGCTACCTACCACCCTACACTCTAACCACTAGGCTACCTACCGCCCCCCTACACTCTAACCACTAGGCTACCTACCACCTCTACACCACCCACTAGGCTACCTACCGCCCTACACTCTAACCACTAGGCTACCTACCGCCCCTACACTCTAACCACTAGGCTACCTGCTCTAACCACTAGGCCCCTACCACCCCTACACACTAACCACTAGGCTACCAACCACTAGGCTACCTACCGCCCTACACTCTAACCACTAGGCTACCTACCACCTCTACACTCTAACCACTAGGCTACCTACCGCCCTACACTCTAACCACTAGGCTACCTACCACCTCTACACTCTACCCACTAGGCTACCACTACACTCTAACCACTAGGCTACCTACCACCCCTACACTCTAACCACTAGGCTACCTGCTCTAACCACTAGGCTACCTACCACCCTACACACTAACCACTAGGCTACCTACCACCCTACACTCTAACCACTAGGCTACCTGCTCACTAACCACTAGGCTACCTACCACCCCACTACACTCACTAACCACTAGGCTACCTGCCGCCCCTCACTCTAACCACTAGGCTACCTACCGCCCCTCCACTCTAACCACTAGGCTACCTACCGCCCCTACACTCTAACCACTAGGCTACCTACCGCCCTACACTCTAACCACTAGGCTACCTGCTCTAACCACCCCTACACCACTAACCACTAGAACTACCTGCTCTAACCACTAGGCTACCTACCACCCCTAACCACTCCTAACCACTAGGCTACCTACCACCCACTCTACACTCTAACCACTAGGCTACCTACCACCTCTCCACTCTAACCACTAGGCTACCTACCACCTACACTCTAACCACTAGGCTACCTACCGCCCCTACACTCTAACCACTAGGCTACCTACCACCTCTACACTCTAACCCACTAGGCTACCTACCGCCCTCCACTCTAACCACTAGGCTACCTACTGCCCCTCCACTCTAACCACTAGGCTACCTACCGCCCTCCACTCTAACCACTAGGCTACCTACCGCCCCTCCACTCTAACCACTAGGCTACCTACCGCCCTCCACTCTAACCACTAGGCTACCTACCGCCCTCCACTCTAACCACTAGGCTACCTACCACCTCTACACTCTACCCACTAGGCTACCTACCGCCCTCCACTCTAACCACTAGGCTACCTACTGCCCCTCCACTCTAACCACTAGGCTACCTACCGCCCTCCACTCTAACCACTAGGCTACCTACCGCCCTCCACTCTAACCACTAGGCTACCTACCGCCCTACACTCTAACCACTAGGCTACCTGCCGCCCCTCCACTCTAACCACTAGGCTACCTACCGCCCTACACTCTAACCACTAGGCTACCTACCGCCCCCTCCACTCTAACCACTAGGCTACCTACCGCCCTCCACTCTAACCACTAGGCTACCTACCGCCCTCCACTCTAACCACTAGGCTACCTACCGCCCCTCCACTCTAACCACTAGGCTACCTACCACCTCTACACTCTAACCACTAGGCTACCTACCGCCCCTACACTCTAACCACTAGACTACCTACCACCTCTACACTCTACCCACTAGGCTACCTACCGCCCCTCCACTCTAACCACTAGGCTACCTACCACCCCTACACTCTAACCACTAGGCTACCTACCGCCCCTCCACTCTAACCACTAGGCTACCTACTGCCCCTCCCCTCTAACCACTAGGCTACCTACCGCCCCTCCACTCTAACCACTAGGCTACCTACCACCCCTACACTCTAACCACTAGGCTACCTACCGCCCCTCCACTCTAACCACTAGGCTACCTACCGCCCCTCCACTCTAACCACTAGGCTACCTACCGCCCCTCCACTCTAAACCACTAGGCTACCTACCGCCCCTCCACTCTAACCACTAGGCTACCCTGCCGCCCCTCCACTCTAACCACTAGGCTACCTACCACCCCTCCATTCTAACCACTAGGCTACCTACCGCCCCTCCACTCTAACCACTAGGCTACCTACTGCCCCTCCACTCTAACCACTAGGCTACCTACCGCCCCTCCACTCTAACCACTAGGCTACCTACCGCCCCTCCACTCTAACCACTAGGCTACCTACCGCCCCTCCACTCTAACCACTAGGCTACCTGCCGCCCCTCCACTCTAACCACTAGGCTACCTACCGCCCCTCCACTCTAACCACTAGGCGACCCTGCCGCCCCTCCACTCTAACCACTAGGCTATCTACCGCCCCTCCACTCTAACCACTAGGCTACCTACCGCCCCTCCACTCTAACCACTAGGCTACCTACCGCCCCTCCACTCTAACCACTAGGCTACCTACCGCCCATCCACTCTAACCACTAGGCTACCTACCGCCCCTCCACTCTAACCACTAGGCTACCTACCGCCCCTCCACTCTAACCACTAGGCTACCTACCGCCCCTCCACTCTAACCACTAGGCTACCTACCGCCCCAACTTGATTGGAGGTACAGAACACACATCTTGACATGATTCGTCCGGCCTTTATTGAGATCCTGGATTTTTGCCAGGGTCATTAGCACTATGGCAGTCCGATGTTGTTTCTTCACAGACCAAATTCTAGACGTCAGATTAAAACAAGGCTACAGCGCCTGCAAAGGTGACCATTAGACTTACATCCATTTGGACTGAATAAGTTTGTAGGTGCAAGAGTTGATCAAATTCACAATTTTACCGCTCTCACAGTACACATTTCTGCCCGATTTTAAACCAATGATTTGCTACCCTTTTGTAGCATTTATGACAATGCTACAATATTTTCAGCCGAATCTCAGAGTTCTAAATCTGTGTACAACTTGGTTGCTACCTAACAGTTAGCTAGCAGCAAGCAAGAAGGCAAGCAGCTGTAGCTAGCTAGCTAACACCGGTTGGAGGAGAAGCAAAAGGAAGGGTCATTAGTTTGGTATATATTGATATGGAAGATATGGAAGGTTCTTCATATGGCTGAAGTCATGTGTAAACGTCTGACCTGGACACTTGCGTGTAATCAGAGCACAAACAAATAAGCTAGCGAAACATCCTTGGCTGTTATTAAAGCCAATTAGATACACCAGACTTTGGGAACTCTGGGAAAACAGCCACGGCCGTGCCGTTTAAGACACTTAAGGTTATGCAAAAAAACGTATTTCTATTAAAGCATATTGGGATCATGACACAAGGCGAGACCCAGATACAGGAGGCAGATGGTTGGAGTCTTACAATGTTTCATAAACCAAAAGGGGTAGGCAAGAGAATGGTCCTGGCAAAAAGGTCAAAACCAGTTCAGAGTCCAGGAGGTACAGAGTGGCAGAAAGGCTGGTGGTCAGGCAGGCGGAATGGTCAGGCAGGCAGAATGGTCAGGCAGGTAGAATGGTCAAGCAGGCAGAATGGTCAGGCAGGTAGAATGGTCAAGCAGGCAGAATGGTCAGGCAGGCAGAATGGTCAGGCAGGCAGAATGGTCAGGCAGGCAGAATGGTCAGGCAGGTAGAATGGTCAGGCAGGCAGAATGGTCAGGCAGGCAGAATGGTCAGGCAGGCAGAATGGTCAGGCAGGCAGAATGGTCAAGGCAGGCAGAATGGTCAAGGCAGGCGGGTACAGAGTCCAGAACAGGAAACTGGGAGAACTAGAAAAAAAAGAGAATAGGAAAGGCAGGAGTAAAAACACGCTGGTTGACTTGGAACATACAAGACGAACTGGCACAGAGAGACAGGAAACACAGGGATAAATACACTGGTACAGAGAGACAGGAAACACAGGGATAAATACACTGGTACAGAGAGACAGGAAACACAGGGATAAATACACTGGTACAGAGAGACAGGAAACACAGGGATAAATACACTGGTACAGAGAGACAGGAAACACAGGGATAAATACACTGGTACAGAGAGACAGGAAACACAGGGATAAATACACTGGGACAGAGAGACAGGAAACACAAGGATAAATACACTGGTACAGAGAGACAGGAAACACAGGGATAAATACACTGGCACAGAGAGACAGGAAACACAGGGATAAATACACTGGTACAGAGAGACAGGAAACACAAGGATAAATACACTGGTACAGAGAGACAGGAAACACAGGGATAAATACACTGGTACAGAGAGACAGGAAACACAAGGATAAATACACTGGTACAGAGAGACAGGAAACACAGGGATAAATACACTGGTACAGAGAGACAGGAAACACAGGGATAAATACACTGGGGATAATAAGTGACACCTGGAGAGGGTGGAGACAAGCAGAAGGACAGGTGAAACAGATCAGGGTGTGACTGATTGATGACTGTCATTCATAATCCATTCACCCACCTCAATGTAACATAGATATGTTATGGCGTGATACTAAAATGTTCCTGTCTAAAAGAAATGTCATGCTAACTTGGTGATAAAATGACTTATAGTGCCAGTCGAAAGCTTGGACACACCTACTCCTTCCAGGGTTTTTCTTTATTTTGACTGTTTTCTACATTGTAGAATAATAGTGAAGACATCAAAACTATGAAATAACACATATGGAATCATGTAGTAACCAAAAAAGTGTTAAACACATCAAAATATATTTAATATTTGAGATTCTTCAGAGCCACCCTTTGCCTTGATGACAGCTTTGCACATTCTTTTGGCCTTCTCTCAACCCACCTCAACTGAGTCTACAAAACATTAAGAACACCTTCTTAATATTGAGTGAGGAATATACAGTATGTTATCATCAGACTGTATCTATTTTTTTAATTTAGGCCCATTGTCAATTTTGTATTATTGCAAAAATAAATAAAAATACACATGACTTTAAGCTCCATATTCAATTTGATAGAGGTAATGAACTGTCCATTGTTCAGCACAGTAATTAATATAACAGGATCATGTTATCAGTGTTTCTGAGCTTATGTCAATATTACACAGGTACACTAACAGTTCCAGAACTCAGGAATGGAGACAGGCTCTGTAGACCTCTGTGTCTATCTGGGAGACTGAGTCTAACACACCACCACATGATGTTATGTCTCTACCTACACCACGTCCTGTATCTACTGACACCACGTCCTGTATCTACTGACACCACGTCCTGTATCTATTGACACCACGTCCTGTATCTACTGACACCACCACATGATGTTATGTCTCTACCTACACCACGTCCTGTATCTACTGACACCACGTCCTGTATCTACTGACACCACGTCCTGTATCTACTGACACCACGTCCTGTATCTACTGACACCACATCCTGTATCTACTGACACCACGTCCTGTATCTACTGACACCACGTCCTATATCTACTGACACCACCACATGATGTTATGTCTCTACCTACACCACGTCCTGTATCTACTGACACCACGTCCTGTATCTACTGACACCACGTCCTGTATCTACTGACACCACGTCCTGTATCTACTGACACCACATCCTGTATCTACCTACACCACGTCCTGTATCTACTGACACCACCACATGTTGTTATGTCTCTACCTACACCACGTCCTGTATTTTACATTTACATTTAAGTCATTTAGCAGACGCTCTTATTCAGAGCGACTGTATCTACTGACACCACGTCCTGTATCTACTGACACCACGTCCTGTATCTACTGACACCACCACATGATGTTATGTCTCTACCTACACCACGTCCTGTATCTACTGACACCACGTCCTGTATCTACTGACACCACGTCCTGTATCTACTGACACCACGTCCTGTATCTACTGACACCACGTCCTGTATCTACTGACACCACCACATGATGTTATGTCTCTATCTACACCACGTCCTGTATCTACTGACACCACGTCCTGTATCTACTGACACCACGTCCTGTATCTACTGACACCACCACATGATGTTATGTCTCTACCTACACCACATCCTGTATCTACTGACACCACGTCCTGTATCTACTGACACCACGTCCTGTATCTACTGACACCACGTCCTGTATCTACTGACACCACGTCCTGTATCTACTGACACCACGTCCTGTCTCTACCTACACCACGTCCTGTATCTACTGACACCACGTCCTGTATCTACTGACACCACGTCCTGTATCTACTGACACCACGTCCTGTATCTACTGACACCACGTCCTGTATCTACTGACACCACCACATGATGTTATGTCTCTACCTACACCACGTCCTGTATCTACTGACACCACGTCCTGTATCTACTGACACCACGTCCTGTATCTACTGACACCACGTCCTGTATCTACTGACACCACGTCCTGTATCTACTGACACCACCACATGATGTTATGTCTCTACCTACACCACGTCCTGTATCTACTGACACCACGTCCTGTATCTACTGACACCACGTCCTGTATCTACTGACACCACGTCCTGTATCTACTGACACCACGTCCTGTATCTACTGACACCACGTCCTGTATCTACTGACACCACATCCTGTATCTACTGACACCACGTCCTGTATCTACTGACACCACCACATGATGTTATGTCTCTACCTACACCACGTCCTGTATCTACTGACACCACGTCCTGTAATACTGACACCACGTCCTGTATCTACTGACACCACGTCCTGTATCTACTGACAGCACGTCCTGTATCTACTGACACCACGTCCTGTATCTACTGACACCACCACATGATGTTATGTCTCTATCTACACCACGTATCTACTGACACCACGCCCTGTATCCTGACACCACGCCCTATCTACTGACACCACCACATGATGTTATGTCTCTACCTACACCACATCCTGTATCTACTGACACCACGTCCTGTATCTACTGACACCACGTCCTGTATCTACTGACACCACGTCCTGTATCTACTGACACCACGTCCTGTCTCTGTATCTACTGACACCACGTCCTGTATCTCTGACACCACGCCCTGTATCTACTGACACCACGTCCTGTATCTACTGACACCACGTGTATCTACTGACACCACGCCCTGTATCTACTGACACCACCACATGATGTTATGTCTACTACACCCACGTCCTGTATCTACTGACACCACGATCCTGTATCTACTGACACCACGTCCTGTATCTACTGACACCACATCCTGTATCTACTGACACCACGTCCTGTATCTACTGACACCACGCCCCGTATCTACTGTCCTGTATCTACTGACACCACCACATGATGTTATGTCTCTACCTACACCACGTCCTGTATCTACTGACACCACGTCCTGTATCTACTGACACCACGTCCTGTATCTACTGACACCACGTCCTGTATCTACTGACACCACGTCCTGTATCTACTGACACCACGTCCTGTATCTACTGACACCACCACATGATGTTATGTCTCTACCTACACCACGTCCTGTATCTACTGACACCACGTCCTGTATCTACTGACACCACATCCTGTATCTACTGACACCACGTCCTGTATCTACTGACACCACCACATGATGTTATGTCTCTACCTACACCACGTCCTGTATCTACTGACACCACGTCCTGTATCTACTGACACCACGTCCTGTATCTACTGACACCACGTCCTGTATCTACTGACACCACGTCCTGTATCTACTGACACCACCACATGATGTTATGTCTCTATCTACACCACGTCCTGTATCTACTGACACCACGTCCTGTATCTACTGACACCACGTCCTGTATCTACTGACACCACCACATGATGTTATGTCTCTACCTACACCACATCCTGTATCTACTGACACCACGTCCTGTATCTACTGACACCACGTCCTGTATCTACTGACACCACATCCTGTATCTACTGACACCACGTCCTGTATCTACTGACACCACGTCCTGTATCTACTGACACCACGTCCTGTATCTACTGACACCACGTCCTGTATCTACTGACACCACGTCCTGTATCTACTGACACCACGTCCTATATCTACTGACACCACCACATGATGTTATGTCTCTACCTACACCACGTCCTGTATCTACTGACACCACGTCCTGTATCTACTGACACCACGTCCTGTATCTACTGACACCACGTCCTGTATCTACTGACACCACATCCTGTATCTACTGACACCACGTCCTGTATCTACCTACACCACGTCCTGTATCTACTGACACCACGTCCTGTATCTACTGACACCACATCCTGTATCTACTGACACCACATCCTGTATCTACCTACACCACATCCTGTATCTACTGACACCACCACATGTTGTTATGTCTCTACCTACACCACGTCCTGTATCTACTGACACCACGTCCTGTATCTACTGACACCACGTCCTGTATCTACTGACACCACCACATGATGTTATGTCTCTATCTACACCACGTCCTGTATCTACTGACACCACGTCCTGTATCTACTGACACCATGTCCTGTATCTACTGACACCACGTCCTGTATCTACTGACACCACATCCTGTATCTACTGACACCACGTCCTGTATCTACTGACACCACGTCCTGTATCTACTGACACCACGTCCTGTATCTACTGAACAAAAAATATGTCATGAAATATATTTTTGGCTAAAATAAAGGTTTAAGGAAATACAGCCAGCTACCACGTTAGTTGAAAACAGCTCACCCAATCAAGCCTGATGGTGTTGTATAAAAACTAAGCTTGAAAAGAGAGTGGAATGGGGTATTGTCTTAGTGTGTGGTGGGAATAATGCAATGCATTACCTTGTATGGGGTACAAATCACATTACTGTGGGAGTAGGAATTATGCTGTTTGAGAAGGTTTGAATTCTAAGCAACCTGCCTACATTGTCTGAAGTACAAGAGAACAACGTAGCTTCTGTAGTAGGTCAAAGCTGTTGTGCTGGAAAACCTTGGTGGAGCATGGGTGGAGTAGGCATTGTGGTGCTGTAAAACCTTGGTAGAGCATGGGTGGAGTAGGCATTGTGGTGCTGTAAAACCTTGGTAGAGCATGGGTGGAGTAGGCATTGTGGTGCTGTAAAACCTTGGTAGAGCATGGGTGGAGTAGGCATTGTGGTGCTGTAAAACCTTGGTAGAGCATGGGTGGAGTAGGCATTGTGGTGCTGTAAAACCTTGGTAGAGCATGGGTGGAGTAGGCATTGTGGTGCTGTAAAACCTTGGTAGAGCATGGGTGGAGTAGGCATTGTGGTGCTGTAAAACCTTGGTAGAGCATGGGTGGAGTAGGCATTGTGGTGCTGTTAAACCTTGGTAGAGCATGGGTGGAGTAGGCATTGTGGTGCTGTAAAACCTTGGTAGAGCATGGGTGGAGTAGGCATTGTGGTGCTGTAAAACCTTGGTAGAGCATGGGTGGAGTAGGCATTGTGGTGCTGTAAAACCTTGGTAGAGCATGGGTGGAGTAGGCATTGTGGTGCTGTAAAACCTTGGTAGAGCATGGGTGGAGTAGGCATTGTGGTGCTGTAAAACCTTGGTAGAGCATGGGTGGAGTAGGCATTGTGGTGCTGTAAAACCTTGGTAGAGCATGGGTGGAGTAGGCATTGTGGTGCTGTAAAACCTTGGTAGAGCATGGGTGGAGTAGGCATTGTGGTGCTGTAAAACCTTGGTAGAGCATGGGTGGAGTAGGCATTGTGGTGCTGTAAAACCTTGGTAGAGCATGGGTGGAGTAGGCATTGTGGTGCTGTAAAACCTTGGTAGAGCATGGGTGGAGTAGGCATTGTGGTGCTGGTAAACCTTGGTAGAGCATGGGTGGAGTAGGCATTGTGGTGCTGTAAAACCTTGGTAGAGCATGGGTGGAGTAGGCATTGTGGTGCTGTAAAACCTTGGTAGAGCATGGGTGGAGTAGGCATTGTGGTGCTGTAAAAACTTGGTAGAGAATGGGTGGAGTAGGCATCGTGGTGCTCATGTGAATTTCCTTTCCTTTCCAGTTTCAGACCAATGTCTACTATGTCTAATGTTAAATTAGTGTTTAATGTCCTTTGTGCAAGGAGGAGCAGGAGGAGCACTGTCTTTTTCTCCCTTAAATCTTCTCCCATAAATATCTGGTCTAAGCTGCAGGGTAAAACCAATGGCACCACTCCTGATGTAACAACAGCAGACCTTTTATTGCAGACTGAACATGGTGACATCAAAGAACACATCTGAACAATATACAGTACATTTAACATGAATAGTTAAAATACATTATTTAAACATACTTTTAGTTTCCTGTTACATATATATTAAAACTAGTACACAAATAGACTCCACATGTACAAACAAACTTAAATATAGCGTTTAACCGTCACATACAGCAATATTAAAATGGAATGTTGAGTTCAGACAACGTTGGAGCATTGTTACATCATCAAGAGGAGACGGGAAGACTAGGGGGTAGGGAGTAGGGAGTAGGGGGTAGAGGGTAGGGGGTAGAGAGTAGGGGGTAGGGAGTAGGGAGTAGGGAGTAGGGAGTAGGGAGTAGGGGGTAGGGGGTAGGGGGTAGGGGGTGGGAGTAGGGGGGGGGGGGTAGGGGGGTAGGGGGTAGGGGTAGGGGTAGGGAGTAGGGGGTAGAGGGGGTAGGGAGTAGGGGGTAGGGAGTAGGGGTAGAGAGTAGGGGGTAGGGAGTAGGGGTAGGGAGTAGGGGTAGGGAGTAGGGGGTAGGGGGTAGGGAGTAGGGGGTAGGGAGTAGGGAGTAGGGGGTGGGGTAGGGAGTAGGGGGTAGGGAGTAGGGAGTAGAGAGTAGGAGTAGGGAGTAGGGGGTAGGGGTAGAGAGTAGGGGAGTAGGGAGTAGGGGGTAGAGAGTAGGGGTAGAGAGTAGGGGTAGAGAGGGAGTAGGGACTAGGGGGTAGGGAGTAGGGGTAGGGAGTAGGGGGTGGGAGGGTAGGAGAGAGGGGTAGAGGGTAGGAGTAGGGGGTAGGGAGTAGGGGGGTAGGGAGTAGGGAGTAGGGGGTAGGGAGTAGGGGGTGAGAGTAGAGGGTAGGGAGTAGGGAGTAGAGAGAGTAGAGAGGAGGGAGTAGGGAGTAGAGAGTAGGGAGTAGGGGAGTAGGGAGTAGGGAGTAGAGGGTAGGGGTAGGGAGTAGGGAGTAGGGGATAGGGGAGTAGAGAGTAGAGGGTAGGGAGTAGGGAGTAGAGAGTAGAGGGTAGGGAGTAGGGAGTAGGGAGTAGAGGGTAGGGAGTAGGGGTAGAGAGTAGAGAGTAGGGAGTAGGGGGTAGGGAGTAGGGAGTAGGGAGTAGGGGTAGGGAGTAGGGGGTAGGGAGTAGGGGGTAGAGTAGGGAGTAGGGGGTAGGGGGTAGAGAGTAGGGAGTAGGGGGTAGGGAGTAGGGGTAGGGGTAGGGGTAGAGGGGTAGGGGGTAGAGAGTAGGAGTAGAGAGTAGGGAGTAGGGGGTAGGGAGTAGGGGGTAGGGAGTAGGGGTAGAGAGTAGGGGGTAGAGAGTAGGGGGTAGAGGGTAGGGAGTAGGGGGTAGGGAGTAGGGAGTAGGGGGTAGAGAGTAGGGGGTAGGGAGTAGGGGGTAGAGGGTAGGGGGTAGGGAGTAGGGGTAGGGAGTAGGGGGTAGGGGTAGGGGGTAGGGGAGTAGGGGGTAGGGTAGTAGGGAGTAGGGGGTAGGGGGTAGGGGAGTAGGGGGTAGGGGTAGGGGTAGGGGTAGGGGTAGGGGGTAGGGGTAGTAGGGAGGGGGTAGGGGAGTAGGGGGTAGGGAGTAGGGGGTAGAGAGTAGGAAGTAGGGGTAGGGGGTAGGGAGTAGGGGGTAGGGAGTAGGGGGTAGGGAGTAGGGGGTAGAGAGTAGGGAGTAGGGGGTAGGGGGTAGAGAGTAGGGTCTAGGGGATCGGACGGATCTCAACACCACAAAGCATTCTGTCCATCCCACTGTATCCCAAAGTGACAGAGCCCTGGGCAAAAGTAGTGCACTATATATGGCAAATAGGGTGCCATTTGGGATGCGATCCATGTCCTCTTTGTATCGGTCCAGGTTCTTTAAAACAGAACTTAGATACAGAACCGTAGATACTAGCAGCTTCGCTTTCTTCCTCACCACAATCAATCAATTAACCAATCATCATTAAATGAATCATCCTCTAAGTCCCGTTTCAGTCGACGTGATCCGGGGCGAAGAGACAACAGAACCTGTCGAGACGTGATCCGGGGCGAAGAGACAACAGAACCTGTCGAGACGTGAGCCGGGGTGAAGAGACAACAGAACCTGTCGAGACGTTTCAGCGAGACGTGATCCGGGGTGAAGAGACAACAGAACCTGTCGAGACGTTTCAGCGAGACGTGATCCGGGGCGAAGAGACAACAGAACCTGTCGAGACGTTTCAGCGAGACGTGATCCGGGGTGAAGAGACAACAGAACCTGTCGAGACGTTTCAGCGAGACGTGATCCGGGGTGAAGAGACAACAGAACCTGTCGAGACGTTTCAGCGAGACGTGATCCGGGGTGAAGAGACAACAGAACCTGTCGAGACGTTTCAGCGAGACGTGATCCGGGGTGAAGAGACAACAGAACCTGTCGAGATGTTTCAGCGAGACGTGATCCGGGGTGAAGAGACAACAGAACCTGTCGAGACGTTTCAGCGAGACGTGATCCGGGGTGAAGAGACAACAGAACCTGTCGAGACGTTTCAACGAGACGTGTGTAAAATAACCTCCACTCTGGGTTAGGATTCGGGTGGGGTCTGAGGGGGGTACAAGTCCATCATGGAGAGGGAAGAGGTTGTGTGTAGTGAGTCTGACGGAGGGACGGGAGGGGGACTACAGGTGTGTACCTCCCTGACATGGGGAGTCCGTCCTAGTTAGTCAATTCATAGGAATGTCTATGATGTGTCCCATAGGTAATAATTCATGGAGGTTTATAGCCAGGAGTCTATAGCAGTCAATGGTTCTGGTCTATCATGAGTCTATAGGAGTATATGGTTCTGGTCTATCATGAGTCTATAGCAGTCAATGGTTCTGGTCTATAATGAGTCTATAGCAGTCAATGGTTCTGGTCTATCATGAGTCTATAGGAGTTTATGGTTCTGGTCTATCATGAGTCTATAGGAGTTTATGGTTCTGGTCTATCATGAGTCTATAGGAGTCTATGGGTCTGGTCTATAATGAGTCTATAGGAGTCTATGGTTCTGGTCTATCATGAGTCTATAGGAGTCTATGGTTCTGGTCTATCATGAGTCTATAGGATGCCCTCTAGGGTTCTGGTCTATCATGAGTCTATAGGAGTCTATCATTCTGGTCTATCATGAGCCTATAGGATGCCCTCTAGGGTCCTGGTCTATCATGAGTCTATAGGATGCCCTCTAGGGTCCTGGTCTATCATGAGTCTATAGGATGCCCTCTAGGGTCCTGGTCTATCATGAGTCTATAGGATGCCCTCTAGGGTCCTGGTCTATCATGAGTCTATAGGATGCCCTCTAGGGTCCTGGTCTATCATGAGTCTATAGGATGCCCTCTAGGGTCCTGGTCTATCATGAGTCTATAGGATGCTCTCTAGGGTTCTGGCCTACAGGTATGAGTCCATGGAAGGAGCGTAGCTGAACCCTAGGAAGGCCTCGGCTGCCTCCTTGATGCTGGCAGTGATGAGGGAGGAGTCAGGGGAACAGCCAATGGATGAGGGGACGGGTTCGTCTGTGAACTCTGTGTCAAAGTGGCGAAGGTCGTTAGGGCCCGTCTGGAGAGAGAGAGAGATTCAATAAATGTGATTTATTGAACTGAATGTATGAACAAACTATTGAAGGGAATGTACTGGAACGTGTCCTGTATGTTGTGCTATTGAAGGGAACGTACCACGTTTGGATTGAAAGGGGGGGTGAGCTTCTTAGCGGTCAGGTCATCCCAGTTGATGGGGGAGAAGAACATGTGGTTCTTGATCTCCTCCTGAGAGAGAGAGAGAGAGGAAAGTCTTAGATACATAATTACAAGTGTAATCTACACACACACTTCCCGTCTCACTCTCTCTCTCTTTGTCCCTCTCTTTCTCTGTCCCTCTCTTCTCTGTCCCTCTCTCTCGCTGTCTCACTCTCTCTCTCTCTTTGTTTGTCTCTCTCTCTCTCTTTGTTTGTCTCTCTCTCTCTCTTTTTTTGTCTCTCTCCCTTTGTTTGTCTGTTTGTCTCTCTCTCTCTCTCTTTGTTTGTCTGTTTGTCTCTCTCTCATTGTTTGTCTGTTTGTCCCTCTCTCTGTCTTTGTTTGTCTCTCTCTCTGTCTTTGTTTGTCTCTCTCTCTGTCTTTGTTTGTCCCTCTCTCTGTCTTTGTTTGCCCCTCTCTC
>NC_088419.1:3386592-3624092 GCF_034236695.1 Oncorhynchus nerka | reverse complement strand
CCCCCCTTCCTCCCTCCATATCAGTGTCTCTCCTCACCTCTCCTCCGTTAATGTAGTCCAGCACAAAGTAGAGTTTATCAGCGGTCTGGAAGGAGTAGTGTAGTCCCACTAGGAAGGGGTGTTTAATGTTCTTCAACAGGACGTTCCTCTCTGACATGATGTGCTTCTCCTGGAGGTCAACAAAGGGAAAAGGAACAGGGTTAGAGGTTATAGGTCATAGTGTCTGTCTGTCTGTGTGTGTGTGTGTGTGTGTGTGTGTGTGTGTGTGTGTGTGTGTGTGTGTGTGTGTGTGTGTGTGTGTGTGTGTGTCTGTGTCTGTGTGTGTGTATGTGTGTGTATGTGCGTTTCCAAGTACCTCTTTCTTCTTCAGGATGGCCTTCTTCTGCAGCACCTTAACAGCGTAGAACTGGTCGTCTGTTCGGTGCCTGGCTAGGAGGACCTTCCCGAAGCTGCCCTTCCCTATCACCTTCAGGAAGTGGAAGTCACTGGGCTTGGCTGTGGGGTTGGAGGACGGGCCCAGGTTCATCTGCTGGGAGGGACTGGGCTGTAGAAGAGAGGAGGTTACAGATATCATATACACCCTGAACAACAGTAGTATTGGACTGATGCGATTAGATGACATTTTAAACATACAGTATGTCTATAAATGCAGTAGACACTGAGTTACAAGGTAAACACAGCAGAATTGAACACTGCACACACACACGTCGACATACGCGCAGGACACACACACACGTCGACATACGCGCAGGACACACACACGTCGACATACGCGCAGGACACACACACGTCGACATACGCGCAGGACACACACACACACGTCGACATACGCGCAGGACACACACACACACGTCGACATACGCGCAGGACACACACACACACGTCGACATACGCGCAGGACACACACACACACGTCGACATACGCGCAGGACACACACACACACGTCGACATACGCGCAGGACACACACACACACACACGTCGACATACGCGCAGGACACACACACGTCGATATACACACTACACACACGCGTCGACATACGCACAGGACACACACACGTCGACATACGCGCAGGACACACACACGTCGATATACACACTACACACACACGTCGACATACGCACAGGACACACACACGTCGACATACGCACAGGACACACACACGTCGACATACGCGCAGGACACACACACGTCGATATACACACTACACACACACGTCGACATACGCACAGGACACACACACGTCGACATACACACTACACACACACGTCGACATACGCACAGGACACACACACGTCGACATACGCACAGGACACACACACGTCGACATACGCACAGGACACACACACGTCGACATACGCACAGGACACACACACGTCGACATACGCACAGGACACACACACGTCGACATACGCACAGGACACACACACGTCGACATACGCACAGGACACACACACGTCGACATACGCACAGGACACACAAACAAACATGCATATAGGTGTTTCCAAATCAAGATGGTGTATATTATATAATGTGGTACATTTACACACAGTGAAAACATACATCCGTACTTACAGGAGGAGAGGGGTTTGCATTCATTAGCTCAGCCTCCTGTTGTTGGGGAGCCAAGTTGACGATGGACTGAACATCAGGACTGGAGAGAGAGGGGGAGGAGAGGGGGAGAAGAGAGAGAGAGAGAGAGAGAGAGAGAGAGAGAGAGAGAGAGAGAGAGGAGGAAGAGATAGAGAGAGAGGAGGAAGAGAGAGAGAGAGGGGGAGAGAGAGAGAGAGAGAGAGAGAGAGAGAGAGAGGAGGAAGAGAGAGAGAGAGAGAGAGGAGGAAGAGAGAGAGAGAGAGAGAGGAGGAAGAGAGAGAGAGAGAGAGAGAGAGAGAGAGAGAGAGAGAGAGAGAGAGAAAGGGAGAGAGAGAGAGAGAGGAGAGAGGGAGAGAGAGAGAGAGAGGAGAGAGAGAGAGAGAGAGAGAGAAAGGGAGAGAGAGAGAGAGAGAGAGAGAGGAGGAAGAGAGAGAGATCGAGAGAGAAAGGAGGAAGAGAGAGAGAGAGAGAATTTAGATATAGCCTTATTCAATATACAATCCTAATGAAATTCCTTAATGAAGCAAAACAGATACAACTATGCATAAATCATCAGACATGAGCATCATCATATTAAACAGTAGTTACATGATCATTATATTACATTACACAGTAGTGTAATAGCTTTCCATTTGTCTTTGAGTCAGGTCATAGCTACTCACTGTTTGCAGGTGAATGAGTTACTCGTTGCCAACCTCTGAATGAAGTCATTCAGCCCCATTCTTCTCTGTTTCATGAAAGCTGCAAGAAAGAACACCAAAAGAGAAGGAGAAAGCATGAAAACCCACAGAAAAAAATGGAAACCCCACAGAAAAAGGTGGAAAACCCACAGTAAAAGGTGGAAAACCCACAGAAAAAGATGGAAACCCCACAGAAAAAGGTGGAAAACCCACAGAAAAAGATGGAAACCCCACAGTAAAAGGTGTAAAACCCACAGTAAAAGGTGTAAAACCCACAGTAAAAGGTGTAAAACCCACAGTAAAAGGTTGTAAAACCCACAGAAAAGGTGTAAAACCCACAGTAAAAGATGGAAACCCCACAGTAAAATATATTATCTCTCTCTAGTAATCCTACCAGTGAGTAAAGCTCCTAGTCCTCCTGTTTTGGAATAGGTCATCAACAAAGACCAGTCTCTCTCTCTTATTATTGTCATGGTTGCAGGCTATAATCTGTCTGATAAAACCCCAGGGTTAAACTCCTGCTCTGTGGTAGTTCAGAGCGCTACTGTACTGAAATGGCTTTGTGTTGAACTACTTCTATAGCACAGGAAAGAGAGGAGGGACCCGACAAGGACGTGTCCTGACGTCGAGCCGCACCGGGAGGGCGTTGTTCGAGTGTCATACTTTGCTGATTCGTTGAACGTGTCACCTGTTTAAATACAATCCGTTTGCAAGTCAGACGTTTCAGAGTTTCCTAGTTCCGATTGGCACATGAATGCGGCATTAAACATGCGTTTCGCGCGGTAGACGGTGACGTTGGTTAACAAGTCCGCGTTTCAGTTACGAAGGCGTTTGCGTTCAAACGGACGCTCGATATCTACCGCGCCCCAAGGTCGGCATATAGGCATCCGAGTACAGGGTAACAAAATAATGGGGGGGGGGGTCCTACGTCCATAGCCAGCTGAAAGAACTATGAACTATTGTGCAAATTACAAACAAGAGTTGCAGGAATTTTCCAGAGCACCGGCATCAGCTGTGCAACATGTTCAGATTACAATGGTCATTGTAGACCGAGAGTAAACTAAGTATTTAGGGTTAATATAAAACCGAACAGATATATTCTAATGCCATCCAAATGTGCTGCCAAATTACAACTAACTTCATTTTATATGAATGAAAATATATTTACACCACGAGAACATAACCTATAGTAACCTGGTACGGTAAACAAATTAAAAGTCGATCACGTACACATTACATCCTAGACTTACCTCTGTGTTAAGTGTGAATAATTGAAAGTTGTCCCTGGACACACACACACGCAGGGAAACGCACGAGACAGAATGACAAGTGAGGAACCTGTAGCCTGTACCGTGGAGCTGCCCGGTGTATCAGTGAGAAAGAAAGTGATATCCTTCCGGTCATGTCAACTTCACTCTCTGGACAATTCTTAATACAACTTCGATAAAAGGGTCTCCCGGTGACGCATGTTCCCTGATATAGCCTACAAAAGACTAGGGAGGAGCGGCGTTAGCGGAGAGGGTTGGGAGGAGGGGGGTTGAGCGGACAAATGCCAAGAAAAGCCGCTGGAAAAATACAAGCTCTCCTACATTCAGATCACGAACCCAACGGGAAAGGGCAAAGAAGGAGAAAAAACGCCGGGTGTCAAATAAATAGGACATTGATTGTTCTGGGTCTTAAGCACAAAACACCATCATTGTGATGATATAACAACTAACTAATGAAATGTAATGAACCGTTCTTTTGTTTTGAGGAGGGACAGAGTGCTGTTATGCACATTTCCATAACGGAATATTTCCAACGCTGGCTGTCTGTCTCAGTTTGGGAGGGTTTCATAACGACTTCACCTGGTATCTCGCCTAAATCATTTACTTTCCTCGGTCATGCCTTCAATCCTAGGCCAGGGCCGAGACAGAGAAAGTTTATCCTTCAGATTAAAGATGGAGGGAAAAAAAAAACTGTAATTTCGAGTGACATTGAAGAGAGAATATCACTCGGCTGGAATATATGTCATGCTACCTTTGCCTAACAGCTGTTCGCATATGCAACACGCATCTTTTTCAAATAGATTTTCGGGTCAGAAGTATTCGTTTAATCCCCAATCAATCGATGTTCATGTTAATACCCAAGTTAATAAAACAATAGTGGATCCAGGACAGAGATATAGCATAGAGGTCATAGCAACAGAAAAACTATCTCAGATGTTAGCAGAAACGTTTCATAGAAAGGAGTAAGAAAGTTAAGATCCACAACTATCAACAAGCCCGAGGCAATCATTCAAATCACTTTTCCTTTTCGACACCAACCTTTTAGTTCCGTAGTGGTCCTCATCTTATCATGTTACCTATTTCCCCCAGAGCAGATCAGAGCAACGGACTGACTCAACAAGTAGAGGTGGGAAAGAAAGAAAGTTTTCGTTGAGAGCCTCGAGAGCTTAAACAAGACCTCTTATCAGCTCCACATTATTTAACAAACCGTGTTTAAAACCGGTTCACCGAAAAACCCCGGCAGATGGCGATATTGAGTTGTTTCATCTTACCATCCAAAGGGAATGTAGTACCAAGCAGCGATACTGGTGTCCTCCGTGGACGGTTTGTATATAAAACATGTGGATCCAACAGGGCATTTACTGATAGATGTCCTCCGTATATAAAACATTCTCTGCTACAAAGGCTTTGATTTACATATTTTATATATTTTTAATCCCAGCCCCCGTCCCTGCAGGAGGCCTTTTGCCTTTTGGTAGGCCGTCATTGTAAATACGATTTTGTTCTTTAACTGACTTACCAAGTTAAATAAAGGCAACAAAAAAAAAATCTAAATTACTCCTTAACTCGATTTAATGTGGAGAAGATGGACAAAAACTGAGAAAATATGTTTCCTTTGTTCATGAAACACCATTTACCACCACCATGCTAGAAATAAAACGAATCTTCGAAAGTCCTTGCACACAGAACACCCAGCTGGTGATATAACAGAGTAGAACAATCCTTCTACACCAGACTGACAACCTACATCCTTCATTCCTATACATTTCAAAGCAATAAAATGCCAATGGTTAAGGCTACTTAATTAATGATATTGTGTACAGCACAACCGAATGCTTAAACTACATTAACACAATTATGCCATGACTTGACATTTTAATTATGCCATGACTTGACATTTTAATTTTGCCATGACTTGACATTTTAATTATGCCATGACTTGACATTTTAATTATGCCATGTGGTGCCAAATCTTAGCAGTCAGTCAAACTCTGCGAAAATTAAACTAAAATGTAAGTTTAAGCATTCATTCCGAATGGCTAAGGTTCGTTCGGGTTAACTCTGTAAGGTCTGTAAAGTCCATGGAGAATAAGAGCACCTCCTCCCAGCTGCCCACTGCACTGAGGCTAGGAAACACTGTCACTACCGATAAAGCCACGATAATTGAGAATTTCAAGAAGCATTTTTTCCACTGCTGGCCATGCTTTCCACCTGGCTACCCCTACCCCGGTCAACTGCCCTGCACCCCCCCCCCCCCCCATAGCAACTTGCCCAAGCCCCCTGGGGGAGACACTCTAGACCCAAACTGTTACAGACCTATATCTATCCTACCCTGCCTTTCTAAAGTCTTCGAAAGCCAAGTTAACAAACAGATCACTGTCCAATTCGAATCCCACCGTACCTTCTCCGCTATGCAATCTGGTTTCCGAGCTGGTCATGGGTGCACTTCAGCCACGCTCAAGGTCCTAAATGACACCATAACCGCCATCGATAAGAGACATTACTGTGCAGCCGTCTCCATCGACCTGGCCAAGGCTTTCGACTCTGTCAATCACCACATCCTCATCGGCAGACTCGACAGCCTTGGTTTCTCAAATGACTGCCTCGCCTGTTTCACCAACTACTTCTCTGATAGGGTTCAGTGTGTCATATCGGAGGGCCTGTTGTCCGAACCTCTGGCAGTCTCTATGGGGGCGCCACAGGGTTAAATTATCAGGCAGACTCTCTTCTCTGTATTCGTCAATGATGTCGCTCTCGCTGCTGGTGATTCTTTGATCCACCTCTACGCAGATGACACCATTCTGTATACTTCTGGCCCTTCTTTGGACACTGTGCTAACTAACCTCCAGACGAGCTTCAATGCCATACAACTCTCCTTCCGTGGCCTCCAACTGCTCTTCAATGCAAGTAAAACTAAATGCATGCTCTTCAACCGATCGCTACCTGTACTTACCCGCCTGTCCAACATCACTACTCTGGACGGCTCTGACTTAGAATACGTGGACAACTACAAATACTTAGGTGTCTGGTTAGACTGTAAACTCTCCTTCCAGACTCACATTAAACATCTCCAATCCAAAATTAAACCTAGAATTGGCTTCCTATTTCTCAACAAAGCATTCTTCACTCATGCTGCCAAACATACCCTCGTAAAACGGACTATCCTACCGATCCTCGACTTGGGCGATGTCATTTACAAAATAGCCTCCAACACTCTACTCAGCAAACTGGATGCAGTCTATCATAGTGCCATCCGTTTTGTCACCAAAACCCCATATACTACCCACCACTGCAACCTGTACACTCTCGTTGGCTAGCCCTCGCTTCATACTCGTCGCTAAACCCACTGGCTCCAGGTCATCTACAAGTCTCTGCTAGGTAAAGCCCCACCTTATCTCAGCTCACTGGTCACCATAGCAGCACCCACCCACAACACGCGCTCCAGCAGGTATATCTCACTGTCACCCCCAAAGCCAATTCTTCCTTTGGCTGCCTTTCATTCCAGTTCTCTGCTGCAAATGACTGGAACAAATTGCAAAAATCACTGAAGCTGGAGACTCATATCTCCCTCACTAACTTCAAGCAACTGCTGTCAGAGCAGCTCACAGATCACTGCACCTGTACATAGCCCATCTGTAAATAGCCCATCTGTAAACAGCCCATCCAACTACCTCATCCCCATACTGTATTTATTTATTTATCTTGCTCCTTTGCACCCCAGTATCTCTACTTGCACATTCATCTTCTGCGTATCTATCACTCCAGTGTTTAATTGCTATATCGTAATTACTTCGCCACATGGCCTATTTTACTGCCTTACCTCCCTTATCTCACCTCATTTGCACTCACTGTATATATACTTTTCTACTGTATTATTGACTGTATGTTTGTTTATTCCATGTGTAACTCTGTGGTGTTGAATGTGTCGAACTGCTTTACTTTATCTTGGCCAGGTCACAGTTGTAAATGAGAATTTGTTCTCAACTGACCTACCTGGTTAAATAAAGGTGTTCTCAACTAACCTACCTGGTTAAATAAAGGTGTTCTCAACTAGCCTACCTGGTTAAATAAAGGTGTTCTCAACTAACCTACCTGGTTAAATAAAGGTGTTCTCAACTAACCTACCTGGTTAAATAAAGGTGATCTCAACTAACCTACCTGGTTAAATAAAGGTGTTCTCAACTAGCCTACCTGGTTAAATAAAGGTGTTCTCAACTAACCTACCTGGTTAAATAAAGGTGTTCTCAACTAGCCTACCTGGTTAAATAAAGGTGTTCTCAACTAACCTACCTGGTTAAATAAAGGTGTTCTCAACTAGCCTACCTGGTTAAATAAAGGTGTTCTCAACTAACCTACCTGGTTAAATAAAGGTGTTCTCAACTAGCCTACCTGGTTAAATAAAGGTGTTCTCAACTAGCCTACCTGGTTAAATAAAGGTGTTCTCAACTAGCCTACCTGGTTAAATAAAGGTGTTCTCAACTAGCCTACCTGGTTAAATAAAGGTGTTCTCAACTAGCCTACCTGGTTAAATAAAGGTGTTCTCAACTAGCCTACCTGGTTAAATAAAGGTGTTCTCAACTAGCCTACCTGGTTAAATAAAGGTGTTCTCAACTAACCTACCTGGTTAAATAAAGGTGTTCTCAACTAGCCTACCTGGTTAAATAAAGGTGTTCTCAACTAGCCTACCTGGTTAAATAAAGGTGTTCTCAACTAGCCTACCTGGTTAAATAAAGGTGTTCTCAACTAGCCTACCTGGTTAAATAAAGGTGTTCTCAACTAGCCTACCTGGTTAAATAAAGGTGTTCTCAACTAGCCTACCTGGTTAAATAAAGGTGTTCTCAACTAGCCTACCTGGTTAAATAAAGGTGTTCTCAACTAGCCTACCTGGTTAAATAAAGGTGTTCTCAACTAACCTACCTGGTTAAATAAAGGTGTTCTCAACTAGCCTACCTGGTTAAATAAAGGTGTTCTCAACTAGCCTACCTGGTTAAATAAAGGTGTTCTCAACTAGCCTACCTGGTTAAATAAAGGTGTTCTCAACTAACCTACCTGGTTAAATAAAGGTGTTCTCAACTTGCCTACCTGGTTAAATAAAGGTGTTCTCAACTAGCCTACCTGGTTAAATAAAGGTGTTCTCAACTAGCCTACCTGGTTAAATAAAGGTGTTCTCAACTAGCCTACCTGGTTAAATAAAGGTGTTCTCAACTAGCCTACCTGGTTAAATAAAGGTGTTCTCAACTAGCCTACCTGGTTAAATAAAGGTGTTCTCAACTAGCCTACCTGGTTAAATAAAGGTGTTCTCAACTAGCCTACCTGGTTAAATAAAGGTGTTCTCAACTAGCCTACCTGGTTAAATAAAGGTGTTCTCAACTAACCTACCTGGTTAAATAAAGGTGTTCTCAACTAGCCTACCTGGTTAAATAAAGGTGTTCTCAACTAGCCTACCTGGTTAAATAAAGGTGTTCTCAACTAGCCTACCTGGTTAAATAAAGGTGTTCTCAACTAACCTACCTGGTTAAATAAAGGTGTTCTCAACTAGCCTACCTGGTTAAATAAAGGTGTTCTCAACTTGCCTACCTGGTTAAATAAAGGTGTTCTCAACTAGCCTTCCTGGTTAAATAAAGGTGTTCTCAACTAGCCTACCTGGTTAAATAAAGGTGTTCTCAACTAGCCTACCTGGTTAAATAAAGGTGTTCTCAACTAGCCTACCTGGTTAAATAAAGGTGTTCTCAACTAGCCTACCTGGTTAAATAAAGGTGTTCTCAACTAACCTACCTGGTTAAATAAAGGTGTTCTCAACTAGCCTACCTGGTTAAATAAAGGTGTTCTCAACTAGCCTACCTGGTTAAATAAAGGTGTTCTCAACTAGCCTACCTGGTTAAATAAAGGTGTTCTCAACTAGCCTACCTGGTTAAATAAAGGTGTTCTCAACTAGCCTACCTGGTTAAATAAAGGTGTTCTCAACTAGCCTACCTGGTTAAATAAAGGTGTTCTCAACTAGCCTACCTGGTTAAATAAAGGTGTTCTCAACTAGCCTACCTGGTTAAATAAAGGTGTTCTCAACTAGCCTACCTGGTTAAATAAAGGTGTTCTCAACTAGCCTACCTGGTTAAATAAAGGTGTTCTCAACTAGCCTACCTGGTTAAATAAAGGTGAAATAAAGACATACATTTAAAAAAAAAGATCTGCAATGACATGACAAGAGAAACTGCTGATGCACATTTATAAATGACAACTTTCAAGATTAAGATGAAACCCCTAATTGAGTTAATAAATAATAACGTTAGAGCAATGATTGGAAGTCTATGGGTATCTACTAGCATGCTAGCAGGTATCATAGACCTCCAGTCGTTACGCTAACGCTAGTTAGCATTGGCTCGCGAAACTACCTCTAACTTACTTTATACTAGACGCAGAGACATAAAAACTGGTATCCAGGAGTTCATCTGACTCTGGGTCAGTAGATAAAGAGCCTCATCTGACTCTGGGTCACTAGATAAAGAGCCTCATGTGACTCTGGGTCAGTAGATAAAGGACCTCATCTGACTCTGGGTCAGTAGATAAAGGACTTCATCTGACTCTGGGTCAGTAGATAACAGACCTCATCTGACTCTGGGTCAGTAGATAAAGGACCTCATCTGACTCTGGGTCAGTAGATAAAGGGCCTCATCTGACTCTGGGTCAGTAGATAAAGGACCTCATCTGACTCTGGGTCAGTAGATAAAGGACCTCATCTGACTCTGGGTCAGTAGATAAAGGACCTCATCTGACTCTGGGTCAGCAGATAAAGGAGTTCAATTGACTCTGGGTCAGTAGATAAAGGACCTCATCTGACTCTGGGTCAGTAGATAAAGGACCTCATCTGACTCTGGGTCAGTAGATAACGGACCTCATCTGACTCTGGGTCAGTAGATAAAGGACCTCATCTGACTCTGGGTCAGTAGATAAAGGGCCTCATCTGACTCTGGGTCAGTAGATAAAGGACCTCATCTGACTCTGGGTCAGTAGATAAAGGGCCTCATCTGACTCTGGGTCAGTAGATAAAGGACCTCATCTGACTCTGGGTCAGTAGATAACGGACCTCATCTGACTCTGGGTCATTAGATAACGGACCTCATCTGACTCTGGGTCAGTAGATAAAGGAGTTAATCTGACTCTGGGTCAGTAGATAAAGGACCTCATCTGACTCTGGGTCAGTAGATAAAGGACCTCATCTGAGGGCACAGGGAGTGGCATGTTCCCCAATGCTAGAAGGGTGGCCTGAGTGAAAACGTTTGGTAAGCCCTGCTCTACCAGCCAAAAAGTACTGGAACCTGGCTAACGCAGTACCAGCACATACTGGAACCTGGCTAACGCAGTACCAGCACATACCGGAACCTGACTAACGCAGTACCAGCACATACTGGATCCTGGCTAATGCAGTACCAGCACATACTGGAACCTGGCTAACACAGTACCAGCACATACTGGAACTTGGCTAATGCAGTAGCAATACATACTGGAAACAGCTTCACCACAACTATAACACAGCACCAACTCCCATGGACAGCTATAACACAGCACCAAGTCCCATGGACAGCTATAACACAGCACCAAGTCCCATGGACAGCTATAACACAGCACCAACTCCCATGGACAGCTATAACACAGCACCAAGTCCCATGGACAGCTATAACACAGCACCAAGTCCCATGGACAGCTATAACACAGCACCAACTCCCATGGACAGCTATAACACAGCACCAAGTCCCATGGACAGCTATAACACAGCACCAACTCCCATGGACAGTTATAACACAGCACCAACTCCCATGGACAGCTATAACACAGCACCAACTCCCATGGACAGCTATAACACAGCACCAACTCCCATGGACAGCTATAACACAGCACCAACTCCCATGGACAGCTATAACACAGCACCAACTCCCATGGACAACTATAACACAGCACAACTCCCATGGACAGTTATAACACAGCACCAACTCCCATGGACAGTTATAACACAGCACCAACTCCCATGGACAGCTATAACACAGCACCAACTCCCATGGACAGTTATAACACAGCACCAAGTCCCATGGACAGCTATAACACAGCACCAAGTCCCATTGACAGTTATAACACAGCACCAAGTCCCATGGACAGCTATAACACAGCACCAAGTCCCATGGACAGTTATAACACAGAACCAAGTCCCATGGACAGTTATAACACAGCACCAAGTCCCATGGACAGCTATAACACAGCACCAAGTCCCATGGACAGCTATAACACAGCACCAAGTCCCATGGACAGTTATAACACAGCACCAAGTCCCATGGACAGCTATAACACAGAACCAAGTCCCATGGACAGTTATAACACAGAACCAAGTCCCATGGACAGTTATAACACAGCACCAACTCCCATGGACAGCTATAACACAGCACCAAGTCCCATGGACAGCTATAACACAGCACCAAGTCCCATGGACAGCTATAGACAGCACCAAGTCCCATGGACAGCTATAACACAGCACCAAGTCCCATGGACAGCTATAACACAGCACCAACTCCCATGGACAGGCCATGTCATCCGGATGCCCAACTCACACCTCCCAAAACGGGTCGCGTCCTCCCAGGCGAGCAAAATAAAACACCTCCAACAACTGGGAGGACACTGCACTAAACAGACACAACTGGGAGGACACTGCACTAAACAGACACAACTGGGAGGACACTGCACTAAACAGACACAACTGGGAGGACACTGCACTAAACCGGCACAACTGGGAGGACACTGCACTAAACCGGCACAACTGGGAGGACACTGCACTAAACAGACACAACTGGGAGGACACTGCACTAAACAGACACAACTGGGAGGACACTGCACTAAACAGACACAACTGGGAGGACACTGCACTAAACAGACACAACTGTGAGGACACTGCACTAAACAGACACAACTGGGAGGACACTGCACTAAACAGACACAACTGGGAGGACACTGCACTAAACCGGCACAACTGGGAGGACACTGCACTAAACAGACACAACTGGGAGGACACTGCACTAAACAGACACAACTGGGAGGACACTGCACTAAACAGACACAACTGGGAGGACACTGCACTAAACAGACACAACTGTGAGGACACTGCACTAAACAGACACAACTGGGAGGACACTGCACTAAACAGACACAACTGGGAGGACACTGCACTAAACAGACACAACTGGGAGGACACTGCACTAAACAGACACAACTGGGAGGACACTGCACTAAACAGACACAACTGGGAGGACACTGCACTAAACAGACACACCTGGGAGGACACTGCACTAAACAGACACAACTGGGAGGACACTGCACTAAACAGACACAACTGGGAGGACACTGCACTAAACATACACAACTGGGAGGACACTGCACTAAACAGACACTGCTGGGAGGACACTGCACTAAACAGACACAACTGGGAGGACACTGCACTAAACAGACAAAAACATCCACGTTGGGGCTTCACTACACCAAATATATGTTCATCGGGGCAGCGACACCTAGAAAGCCCAACCAGCACTCACCCCTGCCCGAACGGCACCAAAATATGTGTCTCCTGGATCAGGAGTGGATTATAAAGTGATGGTTAAAGTGATGGTGAAGTGATTGTAAAGTGATGGTGAAGTGATGGTAAAGTGATGGTGATGGTGAAGTGATTGTAAAGTGATGGTTATAGTGATGGTGATGGTGAGGTGATTGTAAAGTGATGGTTATAGTGATGTGATTGTAAAGTGATGGTTAAAGTGATGGTGAAGTGATGGTAAAGTTGATAAGTATACCTGCTAGCATAGTTAAGTAATGGTAAAGTAGTGATGGTAAAGTAATACACATTATGGTCAATCTTACCCATCAGCCTGATATGCACTGCTTCTGTTTCACAGTCAATAGTAGGTGTAGTCCAGACCAAGAGAGAAGAAGAAGAGACAGAAGGGTATGGGAAAGAGAGAGAAGAGAGAGAGAGAAGGGTATGTGAGAGAGAGAAAAGAGCAAGAGAGAGAAGAGGGAGAAGGGTATGGGAGAGAGAGAGAGAGAGAGAGAGAGAGAGAGAGAGAGAGAGAGAGAGAGAGAGAGAGAGAGAGAGAGAGAGAGAGACAGACACAGAGACAGAGACAGTGATGTAGAGAGAGAGAGAGACAGAGACAGTGAGGTAGAGACAGTGAGGTAGAGAGAGAGAGAGAGAGAGAGAGACAGACACAGAGACAGAGACAGTGATGTAGAGAGAGAGAGAGAGAGAGAGACAGAGACAGTGAGGTAGAGACAGTGAGGTAGAGAGAGAGAGAGAGAGAGAGAGAGAGACAGAGACAGTGAGGTAGAGAGAGACAGAGACAGAGACAGAGACAGTGATGTAGAGAGAGAGAGAGAGAGAGAGAGAGGCAGAGACAGTGAGTTAGAGAGACAGATTCAGAGACAGAGACAGTGAGGTAGAGAGACAGAGACAGTGAGGTAGAGAGACAGAAAGAGACAGTGATGTAGAGAGAGAGAGAGAGACAGAGACAGAGACAGAGACAGTGAGGTAGAGACAGTGAGGTAGAGAGAGAGAGAGAGAGAGAGAGGCAGAGACAGTGAGTTAGAGAGACAGATTCAGAGACAGAGACAGTGAGGTAGAGACAGTGAGGTAGAGAGAGAGAGAGAGAGAGAGACAGTGAGGTAGAGAGAGACAGAGACAGAGACAGTGATGTAGAGAGAGAGAGAGAGAGAGAGAGAGAGAGAGAGAGAGACAGAGACAGTGAGTTAGAGAGACAGAGACAGTGAGGTAGAGAGAGAGAGAGAGAGAGAGAGAGAGAGACAGAGACAGAGACAGAGACAGTGAGGTAGAGACAGTGAGGTAGAGAGAGAGAGAGAGAGAGAGAGAGAGACAGAGACAGTGAGGTAGAGAGAGACAGAGACAGTGAGTTAGAGAGACAGATTCAGAGACAGAGACAGTGAGGTAGAGAGACAGAGACAGTGAGGTAGAGAGACAGAAAGAGACAGTGATGTAGAGAGAGAGAGAGAGAGAGAGGGAGAGAGAGAGAGAGAGAGAGAGAGAGAGAGAGAGAGAGACAGAGACAGTGCGTTAGAGAGACAGATTCAGAGACAGAGACAGTGAGGTAGAGAGACAGAGAGAGTGAGGTAGAGACAGAGACAGTGAAGTAGAGAGACAGAGACAGAGACAGTGAGGTAGAGAGAGAGATGAGAAAGGGTATGGAAGCCTACTGGAGGTTCTCTCCTGGACCCTTTCCCTGTTGACACCATGGATGGCACTGGATGGGAGGAAGCCTCATAGTGTGTGTGTGTGTGTGTGTGTGTCCCATTGAGAGTGGAGTGGCCCGTCTTCCCCTCTATGCCTTGTTAAAGGAAGGGGCCCATGTGTGTAAGGGGCCTTGGGACCAATTTAATGTGTGTAAGAGGCCTTGGCACCAATATAATGTGTGTAAGCGGCCTTGGCACCAACACAATGCCACTTTAAGGTTGCATAACACACACACGCGATGGTGTATAGTCCAGTCAGGCCCAGATGACGTTGGTTTATTCATCCGTGTGTGTGTGTGTGTTGATGGCGAGTCAGACTAAAGGTGCCACTAAACAGTGAGTGAAAAGACCGGTAATGCTGTCTTTGTGCTTGAGTCATCGACGACACCCTTAAACACACACACACACACACACACACACACACACACACACACACACACACACACACACACACACACACACACACACACACACACACACACACACACACACACACACACGTAGATGGTAGGGGAGAGGGTACAGGTGAGGGTTCAGAGGAGTTGGGTTAAATGCGGAAGACACATTTCAGTTAAATACATTCAGTTGTACAACTGACTAGGTATCCCCCCTTTCCCTAAGTGAGGGTAGAGGGGAGGTAAGAGGGAAGAGTAGAGGGTAGAAGGTAGAGCATAAAGGACAGGGTAGATGAGAGGTTAGAAGGAAGAGAGTAGAAAGTAGACGTAGAGGGTAGAGGAGAAGGTTGAGGGTAGAGGGTAGATGTTAGACGGTAGGGGATGGAGGGTAGAAGAGAGGGTAAAGGTTAGAAGGTTAAAGGTAGAGGTTAGAAGGTTAAAGGTAGAGGTTAGAAGGTAGAAGGTGGAAGGTAGAAGGTAGAGGTTAGAAGGTAGAGGGTAGAAGGTAGAGGGTGGAAGGTTAAAGGTAGAGGGAGGAGGGTAGAGGGTAGAGGGTTGAAATTAGAGGGTAGAAGAGAGGGTAAAATGTAGAGGATCGGGTAGAGGGTAGATGGTAGACATTAGGGGTTAGAGGGTAGAAGAGGGGCTAGAATGTAGAGGTGAGGGTAAAGGGTAGAAGGTAGAAGAGAGGGTAGAAGGTAGAAGGTAGTGGAGAGGGTAGATGGTACAGGAGAGGGTAGAGCGTAAAGGAGAGGGTAGAGAGTAGAAGGTAGAAGGTGGAAGGTAGAGGGTGGAAGGTAGAGGGTGGAAGGTAGAGGGTGGAAGGTTAAAAGTAGAAGGTAGAGGGTGGAAGGTTGAAGGTAGAGGGTGGAAGGTAGAGGGTAGAAGGTGGAAGGTAGAGGGTGGAAGGTAGAGGGTGGAGGGTAGAGGGTGGAAGGTAGAGGGTGGAAGGTTAAAGGTAGAAGGTAGAGGGTGGAAGGTTGAAGGTAGAGGGTGGAAGGTAGAAGTAGAGGGTAGAAAGTAGAGGGTGGAAGGTAGAGAGTGGAAGGTAGAGGGTGGAGGGTAGAGGGTGGAAGGTAGAGGGTGGAAGGTTAAAGGTAGAAGGTAGAGGGTGGAAGATTGAAGGTAGAGGGTGGAAGGTAGAAGTAGAGGGTAGAAAGTAGAGAGTAGAAGGTAGAGGGTAGAAGGTTAAAGGTAGAGGGTAGAAGGTTAAAGGTAGAGGTTAGAAGGTAGAGGGTGGGAGGTAGATGGTAGAAGGTAGAGGGTATAAGGTTAAAGGTAGAGGTTAGAAGGTAGAGGTTAGAAGGTAGAGGGTAGAAGGTTGAGGGTGGAAGGTAGAAGGTAGGGGGTAGAAGGTAGAGGGTAGAAGGTAGAGGGTGGAAGGTTGAGGGTGGAAGGTAGAAGGTAGAAGGTAGAAGGTAGAGGGTAGAAGTTGGAGGTAGAAGGTAGAGGGTAGAAGGTAGAGGGTAGAAGGTAGAGGGTAGAGGGTAGAAGGTAGAGGGTGGAAGGTTAAAGGTAGAGGTTAGAAGGTAGAGGGTAGAGGTTAAAATGTAGAGGTTAGAAGGTAGAAGGTAGAGGGTAGAAGGTAGAGGGTGTAAGGTTGAAGGTAGAGGTTAGAAAGTAGAGGGTAGAGGTTAAAATGTAGAGGTTAGAAGGTAGAGGGTAGAAGGTAGAGGGTGTAAGGTTGAAAGTAGAGGTTAGAAAGTAGAGGGTAGAAGGTAGAGGGTGTAAGGTTAGAAGGTAGAGGGTAGAAGGTAGAGGTTAGAAAGTAGAGGGTAGAAGGTAGAGGTTAGAAAGTAGATGGTAGAAGGTAGAGGTTAGAAAGTTGAGGGTAGAGGTTAGAAGGTAGAAGGTAGAGGTTAGAAGGTAGAGGTTAGAAGGTAGAGGGTGTAAGGTTGAAGGTAGAGGTTAGAAGGTAGAGAGTAGAGGTTAGAAGGTAGAAGGTAGAGGTTAGACGGTAGAGGTTAGACGGTAGAGGGTAGAAGGTAGAGGTTGGAAGGTAGAGGGTAGAAGGTAGAGGGTAGAGGGTAGAGGTTAGAAGGTAGAAGGTAGAGGTTAGAAGGTAGAGGGTAGAAGGTAGAAGGTAGAGGGTAGAGGTTAGAAGGTAGAGGTTAGAAGGTAGAGGGTAGAGGGTAGAAGGTAGAGGGTAGAGGGTAGAAGGTAGAGGTTAGAGGTTAGAAGGTAGAGGTTGGAAGGTAGAAGGTAGAAGGTAGACGTTAAAATGTAGAGGTTGGAAGGTAGAGGGTAGAGGTTAAAATGTAGAGTTTAGAAGGTAGAGGGTAGAGGTTAAAATGTAGAGTTTAGAAGGTAGAGGGTAGAGGCTATATTTCTCTGGGGACACTTTGTTGCATATCACCTCTATAGCTGACTTTGTGTATGAAGGAAGGACATGCATAACATGTTATCATCCTAGGGTGGTACCGAATGGTACCCTGTTCCCTATTTGTAGTGCACTTCTGGTACTACCAGGGCCCATAGAGAACAAGGTTCCATTTGGGACACAATGTTACGCCATTATTACAACATCGAGATGACTCCCTGGTAGTAGTATATTTAGATAGAAAGCCATTATCTACAGTACAACATCACTCCCCGCTTAGGTTCAATCATCATTAAAACATCATGTAGTATATTTAGAATGACATGAATCATGTCTGGCTCTATATTTCACATGTTGAATAAGTGTTTTGTTGATAGAAAGCCACTAATTGGTCAGAACCCTGATAGCCCACCGAACAGTATGAGAAACATCACCACAGACAACAACACTTCTCTCTCCAGGCACAGCTCAGTCAGTAGCTCCTGGCTGGTGTGAGAACAGCTAGTGAGTCCCGGCGGACTCACACACACACACACATATAAACAAACACACACACACACACACACACATATAAACAAACACATAAAACACACACACACACACACACACACACACACACACACACACACACACACACACACACACACACACACACACACACACACACACACACACACACACACACACACACACACACACACACACACACACACACACACACACACACACTCTCCATTTGGCCTGTGGCCAGGATGATGAGTTTTATTGATTGTACATGAAGGAGTGTGACGAGACATATTGTTTAGCAGCAACCTGGGCTGTCATTCAAATAATTTTGCACGCCCAATTTTTCAGTTTTTGATTTGTTAAAAAAGTTTGAAATATCCAATAAATGTCGTTCCACTTCATGATTGTGTCCCACTTGTTGTTGATTCTTCACAAAAAAATACAGTTTTATATCTTTATGTTTGAAGCCTGAAATGTGGCAAAAGGTCGCAAAGTTCAAGGGGGCCAAATACTTTCGCAAGGCACTGTATATCTGATCCACGGGACCTGGCCTAACAGGGGCAGGGTAATATCCCATATATATCTGATCTACGGGCCCTGGTCTAACAGGGGCAGGGTAATATCCCATATATATCTGATCTGATGGGCCCTGGTCTAACAGGGACAGGCTGATATCCCATATATATCTGATCTACGGGCCCTGGTCTAACAGAGACAAGGTAATATCCCATATATATCTGATCTACGGGCCCTGGTCTAACAGGGACAGGCTGATATCCCATATATATCTGATCTACGGGCCCTGGTCTAACAGGGACAGGCTGATATCCCATATATATCTGATCTACAGGCCCTGGTCTAACAGGGACAGGCTGATATCCCATATATATCTGATCTACGGGCCCTGGTCTAACAGGGACAGGGTGATATCCCATATATATCTGATCTACGGGCCCTGGTCTAACAGGGACAGGCTGATATCCCATATATATCTGATCTACGGGCCCTGCTCTAACAGGGACAGGCTGATATCCCATATATATCTGATCTACGGGCCCTGGTCTAACAGGGGCAGGCTGATATCCCATATATATCTGATCTACGGGCCCTGGTCTAATGGGGAGAGGCTGATATCCCATATATATCTGATCTACGGGCCCTGGTCTAACGGGGACAGGCTGATATCCCATATATATCTGATCTACGGGCCCTGGTCTAACAGAGACAAGGTAATATCCTATATATATATCTGATCTACGGGCCCTGGTCTAACAGGGACAGGCTGATATCCCATATATATCTGATCTACAGGCCCTGGTCTAACAGGGACAGGCTGATATCCCATATATATCTGATCTACGGGCCCTGGTCTAACAGGGACAGGCTGATATCCCATATATATCTGATCTACGGGCCCTGGTCTAACGGGGACAGGTTGATATCTCATATATACCTGATCTACGGGCCCTGGTCTAACAGGGACAGGCTGATATCCCATATATATCTGATCTACGGGCCCTGGTCAATCAGGGACAGGGTGATATCCGATATATATCTGATCTACGGGCCCTGGTCTAACAGGGACAGGCTGATATCCCATATATATCTGATCTACGGGCCCTGGTCTAACAGGGGCAGGCTGATATCCCATATATATCTGATCTACGGGCCCTGGTCTAATGGGGAGAGGCTGATATCCCATATATATCTGATCTACGGGCCCTGGTCTAACGGGGACAGGCTGATATCCCATATATATCTGATCTACGGGCCCTGGTCTAACAGGGACAGGCTGATATCCCATATATATCTGATCTACGGGCCCTGGTCTAACAGGGACAGGCTGATATCCCATATATATCTGATCTACGGGCCCTGGTCTAACAGGGACAGGCTGATATCCCATATATATCTGATCTACGGGCCCTGGTCTAACGGGGACAGGTTGATATCTCATATATATCTGATCTACGGGCCCTGGTCTAACAGGGATAGGCTGATATCCCATATATATCTGATCTACGGGCCCTGGTCTAACAGGGACAGGCTGATATCCCATATATATCTGATCTACGGGCCCTGGTCTAACAGGGACAGGCTGATATCCCATATATATCTGATCTACGGGCCCTGGTCTAACAGGGACAGGCTGATATCCCATATATATCTGATCTACGGGCCCTGGTCTAACAGGGACAGGCTGATATCCCATATATATCTGATCTACGGGCGCTGGTCTAACGGGGACAGGTTGATATCTCATATATATCTGATCTACGGGCCCTGGTCTAGCAGGGACAGGCTGATATCCCATATATATCTGATCTACGGGTCCTGGTCTAACAGGAACAGGCTGATATCCGATATATATCTGATCTACGGGCCTTGGTCTAACAGGGACAGGCTGATATCCCATATATATCTGATCTACGGGCCTTGGTCTAACAGGGACAGGCTGATATCCCATATATATCTGATCTACGGGCCCTGGTCTAACGGGGACAGGCTGATATCCCATATATATCTGATCTACGGGCCCTGGTCAATCAGGGACAGGGTGATATCCAATATATATCTGATCTACGGGCCCTGGTCTAACAGGGACAGGCTGATATAGCATATATATCTGATCTACGGGCCCTGGTCTAACAGGGACAGGCTGATATCCCATATATATCTGATCTACGGGCCCTGGTCTAACGGGGACAGGTTGATATCTCATATATATCTGATCAACGGGCCCTGGTCTAACAGGGACAGGCTGATATCCCATATATATCTGATCTACAGGCCCTGGTCTAACGGGGACAGGCTGATATCCGATATATATCTGATCTACGGGCCCTGGTCTAACAGGGACAGGGTGATATCCGATATATATCTGATCTACGGGCCCTGGTCTAACAGGGACAGGGTGATATCCCATATATATCTGATCTACGGGCCCTGGTCTAACAGGGACAGGGTGATATCCCATATATATCTGATCTACGGGCCCTGGTCTAACGGGGACAGGTTGATATCTCATATATATCTGATCTACGGGCCCTGGTCTAACAGGGACAGGCTGATATCCCATATATATCTGATCTACGGGCCCTGGTCTAACGGGGACAGGCTGATATCCCATATATATCTGATCTACGGGCCCTGGTCTAACGGGGACAGGTTGATATCTCATATATATCTGATCTACGGGCCCTGGTCTAACAGGGACAGGCTGATATCCCTTATATATCTGATCTACGGGCCCTGGTCTAACGGGGACAGGCTGATATCCCATATATATCTGATCTACGGGCCCTGGTCAATCAGGTACAGGGTGATATCCGATATATATCTGATCTACGGGATCTGGTCTAACAGGGATAGGCTGATATAGCATATATATCTGATCTACGGGCCCTGGTCTAACAGGGACAGGGTGATATCCCATATATATCTGATCTACGGGCCCTGGTCTAACAGGGACAGGCTGATATACCGTATATATTTGATCTACGAGCCCTGGTGTAACAGGGACAGGCTGATAACCCATATATATCTGATCAACGGGCCCTGGTCTAACGGGGACAGGCTGATATCCCATATATATCTGATCTACGGGCCCTGGTCTAACGCGGACAGGCTGATATCCGATATATATATATGATCTACGGGCCCTGGTCAATCAGGGACAGGGTGATATCCCATATATATCTGATCTACGGGCCCTGGTCTAACGGGGACAGCTTGATATCTCATATATATCTGATCTACGGGCCCTGGTCTAACGGGGACAGGCTGATATCCGATATATATATCTGATCTACGGGCCCTGGTCTAAAAGGGACAGGCTGATATCCAATATATATCTGATCTACGGGCCCTGGTCTAACGGGGACAGGTTGATATCTCATATATATCTGATCTACGGGCCCTGGTCTAACAGGGACAGGCTGATATCCCATATATATCTGATCTACGGGACCTGGTCAATCAGGGACAGGGTGATATCCGATATATATATCTGATCTACGGGCCCTGGTCTAAAAGGGACAGGCTGATATCCAATATATATCTGATCTACGGGCCCTGGTCTAACGGGGACAGGTTGATATCTCATATATATCTGATCTACGGGCCCTGGTCTAACAGGGACAGGCTGATATACCATATATATTTGATCTACGAGCCCTGGTGTAACAGGGACAGGCTGATAACCCATATATATCTGATCAACGGGCCCTGGTCTAACGGGGACAGGCTGATATCCCATATATATCTGATCTACGGGCCCTGGTCTAACGCGGACAGGCTGATATCCGATATATATATATGATCTACGGGCCCTGGTCAATCAGGGACAGGGTGATATCCCATATATATCTGATCTACGGGCCCTGGTCTAACGGGGACAGCTTGATATCTCATATATATCTGATCTACGGGCCCTGGTCTAACGGGGACAGGCTGATATCCGATATATATATCTGATCTACGGGCCCTGGTCTAAAAGCGACAGGCTGATATCCAATATATATCTGATCTACGGGCCCTGGTCTAACGGGGACAGGTTGATATCTCATATATATCTGATCTACGGGCCCTGGTCTAACAGGGACAGGTTGATATCTCATATATATCTGATCTACGGGCCCTGGTCTAACAGGGACAGGCTGATATCCCATATATATCTGATCTACGGGACCTGGTCAATCAGGGACAGGGTGATATCCGATATATATCTGATCTACGGGCCCTGGTCTAACAGGGACAGGCTGATATCCCATATATATCTGATCTACGGGCCGTGGTCTAACAGGGGCAGGCTGATATCCCATATATATCTGATCTACGGGCCCTGGTCTAATGGGGAGAGGCTGATATCCCATATATATCTGATCTACGGGCCCTGGTCTAACGGGGACAGGCTGATATCCCATATATATCTGATCTACGGGCCCTGGTCTAACAGGGACAGGCTGATATACCATATATATCTGATTTACGGGCCCTGGTCTAACAGGGACAGGCTGATATCCCATATATATCTGATCTACGGGCCCTGGTGTAACAGGGACAGGCTGATATCCCATATATATCTGATCTACGGGCCCTGGTCTAACAGGGACAGGCTGATATCCCATATATATCTGATCTACGGGCCCTGGTCTAACGGGGACAGGTTGATATCTCATATATATCTGATCTACGGGCCCTGGTCTAACAGGGATAGGCAGATATCCCATATATATCTGATCTACGGGCCCTGGTCTAACAGGGACAGGCTGATATCCCATATATATCTGATCTACGGGCCCTGGTCTAACAGGGACAGGCTGATATCCCATATATATCTGATCTACGGGCCCTGGTCTAACGGGGACAGGTTGATATCTCATATATATCTGATCTACGGGCCCTGGTCTAACAGGGACAGGCTGATATCCCATATATATCTGATCTACGGGTCCTGGTCTAACAGGGACAGGCTGATATCCGATATATATCTGATCTACGGGCCTTGGTCTAACAGGGACAGGCTGATATCCCATATATATCTGATCTACGGGCCCTGGTCTAACGGGGACAGGCTGATATCCCATATATATCTGATCTACGGGCCCTGGTCTAACATGGACAGGCTGATATCCCATATATATCTGATCTACGGGCCCTGGTCTAACAGGGACAGGCTGATATCCCATATATATCTGATCTACGGGCCCTGGTCTAACAGGGACAGGCTGATATCCCATATATATCTGATCTACGGGCCCTGGTCTAACAGGGACAGGCTGATATCCCATATATATCTGATCTACGGGCCCTGGTCTAACAGGGACAGGCTGATATCCCATATATATCTGATCTACGGGCCCTGGTCTAACAGGGACAGACTGTAATCCCATATATATCTGATCTACGGGCCCTGGTCTAACAGGGACAGGCTGATATCCCATATATATATTTGATCTACGGGCCCTGGTCTAACAGGAACAGGCTGATATCCCATATATATCTGATCTACGGGCCCTGGTCTAACGGGGACAGGGTGATATCCAATATATATCTGATCTACGGGCCCTGATCTAACAGGGACAGGCTGATATAGCATATATATCTGATCTACGGGCCCTGGTCTAACAGGGACAGGGTGATATCCCATATATATCTGATCTACGGGCCCTGGTCTAACTGGGTCAGGCTGATATCCCATATATATCTGAACTAACGGCCCTGGTCTAACGAGGACAGGCTGATATCCCATATATATCTGATCTACGGGCCCTGGTGTAACAGGGACAGGCTGATATAGCATATATATCTGATCTACGGGCCCTGGTCTAACAGGGACAGGGTGATATCCCATATATATCTGATCTACGGGCCCTGGTCTAACTGGGTCAGGCTGATATCCCATATATATCTGAACTAACGGCCCTGGTCTAACGAGGACAGGCTGATATCCCATATATATCTGATCAACGGGCCCTGGTCTAACGGGGACAGGGTGATATCCCATATATATCTGATCTACGGGCCCTGGTCAATCAGGGACAGGCTTATATAGCCTATATTTCTGATCTACGGGCCCTGGTCTAACAGGGACAGGATAATATCCCATATATATCTGATCTACGGGCCCTGGTCTAACGGGGACAGGCTGATATCCGATATATATATATATGATCTACGGGCCCTGGTCAATCAGGGACAGGGTGATATCCCATATATATCTGATCTACGGCCCCTGGTCTAACGGGGACAGGCTGATATCCCATATATATCTGATCTAAGGGCCTTGGTCTAACAGGGACAGGCTGATATCCCATATATATCTGATCTATGGGCCCTGGTCTAACGGGGACAGGCTGATATCCCATATATATCTCTTCCACGGGCCCTGGTCTAACAGGGACAGACTGATATCCCATATATATCTGATCTACGGGACCTGGTCAATCAGGGACAGGGTGATATCCGATATATATCTGATCTACGGGCCCTGGTCTAACAGGGACAGGCTGATATCCCATATATATCTGATCTACGGGCCGTGGTCTAACAGGGGCAGGCTGATATCCCATATATATCTGATCTACGGGCCCTGGTCTAATGGGGAGAGGCTGATATCCCATATATATCTGATCTACGGGCCCTGGTCTAACGGGGACAGGCTGATATCCCATATATATCTGATCTACGGGCCCTGGTCTAACAGGGACAGGCTGATATACCATATATATCTGATTTACGGGCCCTGGTCTAACAGGGACAGGCTGATATCCCATATATATCTGATCTACGGGCCCTGGTGTAACAGGGACAGGCTGATATCCCATATATATCTGATCTACGGGCCCTGGTCTAACAGGGACAGGCTGATATCCCATATATATCTGATCTACGGGCCCTGGTCTAACGGGGACAGGCTGATATCCATATATATCTGATCTACGGGCCCTGGTCTAACAGGGAGAGGCTGATATCCCATATATATCTGATCTACGGGCCCTGGTCTAACGGGGACAGGCTGATATCCCATATATATCTGATCGACGGGCCCTGGTCTAACAGGGAGAGGCTGATATCCCATATATATCTGATCTACGGGCCCTGGTCTAACGGGGACAGGCTGATATCCCATATATATCTGATCTACGGGCCCTGGTCTAACAGGGACAGGCTGATATACCATATATATCTGATTTACGGGCCCTGGTCTAACAGGGACAGGCTGATATCCCATATATATCTGATCTACGGGCCCTGGTGTAACAGGGACAGGCTGATATCCCATATATATCTGATCTACGGGCCCTGGTCTAACAGGGACAGGCTGATATCCCATATATATCTGATCTACGGGCCCTGGTCTAACGGGGACAGGTTGATATCTCATATATATCTGATCTACGGGCCCTGGTCTAACAGGGATAGGCAGATATCCCATATATATCTGATCTACGGGCCCTGGTCTAACAGGGACAGGCTGATATCCCATATATATCTGATCTACGGGCCCTGGTCTAACAGGGACAGGTTGATATCTCATATATATCTGATCTACGGGCCCTGGTCTAACAGGGACAGGCTGATATCCCATATATATCTGATCTACGGGTCCTGGTCTAACAGGGACAGGCTGATATCCGATATATATCTGATCTACGGGCCCTGGTCTAACAGGGACAGGGTGATATCCCATATATATCTGATCTACGGGCCCTGGTCTAACAGGGATAGGCAGATATCCCATATATATCTGATCTACGGGCCGTGGTCTAACAGGGGCAGGCTGATATCCCATATATATCTGATCTACGGGCCCTGGTCTAATGGGGAGAGGCTGATATCCCATATATATCTGATCTACGGGCCCTGGTCTAACGGGGACAGGCTGATATCCCATATATATCTGATCTACGGGCCCTGGTCTAACAGGGACAGGCTGATATACCATATATATCTGATTTACGGGCCCTGGTCTAACAGGGACAGGCTGATATCCCATATATATCTGATCTACGGGCCCTGGTGTAACAGGGACAGGCTGATATCCCATATATATCTGATCTACGGGCCCTGGTCTAACAGGGACAGGCTGATATCCCATATATATCTGATCTACGGGCCCTGGTCTAACGGGGACAGGTTGATATCTCATATATATCTGATCTACGGGCCCTGGTCTAACAGGGATAGGCAGATATCCCATATATATCTGATCTACGGGCCCTGGTCTAACAGGGACAGGCTGATATCCCATATATATCTGATCTACGGGTCCTGGTCTAACAGGGACAGGCTGATATCCGATATATATCTGATCTACGGGCCCTGGTCTAACAGGGACAGGGTGATATCCCATATATATCTGATCTACGGGCCCTGGTCTAACTGGGTCAGGCTGATATCCCATATATATCTGAACTAACGGCCCTGGTCTAACGAGGACAGGCTGATATCCCATATATATCTGATCTACGGGCCCTGGTGTAACAGGGACAGGCTGATATAGCATATATATCTGATCTACGGGCCCTGGTCTAACAGGGACAGGGTGATATCCCATATATATCTGATCTACGGGCCCTGGTCTAACTGGGTCAGGCTGATATCCCATATATATCTGAACTAACGGCCCTGGTCTAACGAGGACAGGCTGATATCCCATATATATCTGATCAACGGGCCCTGGTCTAACGGGGACAGGGTGATATCCCATATATATCTGATCTACGGGCCCTGGTCAATCAGGGACAGGCTTATATAGCCTATATTTCTGATCTACGGGCCCTGGTCTAACAGGGACAGGATAATATCCCATATATATCTGATCTACGGGCCCTGGTCTAACGGGGACAGGCTGATATCCGATATATATATATATGATCTACGGGCCCTGGTCAATCAGGGACAGGGTGATATCCCATATATATCTGATCTACGGCCCCTGGTCTAACGGGGACAGGCTGATATCCCATATATATCTGATCTAAGGGCCTTGGTCTAACAGGGACAGGCTGATATCCCATATATATCTGATCTATGGGCCCTGGTCTAACGGGGACAGGCTGATATCCCATGTATATCTCTTCCACGGGCCCTGGTCTAACAGGGACAGACTGATATCCCATATATATCTGATCTACGGCCCCTGGTCAATCAGGGACAGGCTGATATCCGATATATATATATGATCTACGGGCCCTGGTCAATCAGGGACAGGGTGATATCCCATATATATCTGATCTACGGGCCCTGGTCTAACAGGGACAGGCTGATATCCCATACATATCTGATCTACGGGCCCTGGTCTAACAGGGACAGGCTGATATCCCATATATATCTGATCTACGGGCCCTGGTCTAACAGGGACAGGCTGATATCCCATATATATCTGATCTATGAGCCCTGGTCTAACAGGGACAGGGTGATATCCCATATATATCTGATCTACGGGCCCTGGTCAATCAGGGACAGGGTAATATCCCATATATATCTGATCTACGGGGCCTGGTCTAACAGGAACAGGCTGATATCCCATATATATCTGATCTACGGGCCCTGGTCAATCAGGGACAGGGTAATATCCCGTATACATCTGATCTACGGGCCCTGGTCTAACAGGGACAGGCTGATATCCCATATATATCTGATCTATAGGCCCTGGTCTAACAGGGACAGGGTAATATCCCATATATATCTGATCTACGGGCCCTGGTCTAACGGGGACAGGCTGATATCCCATATATATCTGATCTACGGGCCCTGGTCAATCAGGGACAGGCTTATATAGCCTATATTTCTGATCTACGGGCCCTGGTCTAACAGGGACAGGATAATATCCCATATATATCTGATCTACGGGCCCTGGTCTAACGGGGACAGGCTGATATCCGATATATATATATATGATCTACGGGCCCTGGTCAATCAGGGACAGGGTGATATCCCATATATATCTGATCTACGGCCCCTGGTCTAAAGGGGACAGGCTGATATCCCATATATATCTGATCTAAGGGCCTTGGTCTAACAGGGACAGGCTGATATCCCATATATATCTGATCTACGGGCCCTGGTCTAACGGGGACAGGCTGATATCCCATATATATCTCTTCCACGGGCCCTGGTCTAACAGGGACAGACTGATATCCCATATATATCTGATCTACGGCCCCTGGTCAATCAGGGACAGGCTGATATCCGATATATATATATGATCTACGGGCCCTGGTCAATCAGGGACAGGGTGATATCCCATATATATCTGATCTACGGGCCCTGGTCTAACAGGGACAGGCTGATATCCCATACATATCTGATCTACGGGCCCTGGTCTAACAGGGACAGGCTGATATCCCATATATATCTGATCTACGGGCCCTGGTCTAACAGGGACAGGCTGATATCCCATATATATCTGATCTATGAGCCCTGGTCTAACAGGGACAGGGTGATATCCCATATATATCTGATCTACGGGCCCTGGTCAATCAGGGACAGGGTAATATCCCATATATATCTGATCTACGGGGCCTGGTCTAACAGGAACAGGCTGATATCCCATATATATCTGATCTACGGGCCCTGGTCAATCAGGGACAGGGTAATATCCCGTATACATCTGATCTACGGGCCCTGGTCTAACAGGGACAGGCTGATATCCCATATATATCTGATCTATAGGCCCTGGTCTAACAGGGACAGGGTAATATCCCATATATATCTGATCTACGGGCCCTGGTCTAACGGGGACAGGCTGATATCCCATATATATCTGATCTACGGGCCCTGGTCTAACAGGGACAGGCTGATATCCCATATATATCTGATCTACGGGCCCTGGTCAATCAGGGACAGGGTGATATCCCACATATATCTGATCTACGGGCCCTGGTTTAACGGGGACAGGCTGATATCCCATATATATCTGATCTACGGGCCCTGGTCTAACAGGGACAGGCTGATATCCCATACATATCTGATCTACGGGCCCTGGTCTAACAGGGACAGGCTGATATCCCATATATATCTGAACTAAAGGCCCTGGTCTAACGGGGACAGGCTGATAACCCATATATATCTGATCTACGAGCCCTGGTGTAACAGGGACAGGCTGATAACCCATATATATCTGGCCCTGGTCTAACGGGGACAGGCTGATATCCGATATATATATGATCTACGGGCCCTGGTCAATCAGGGACAGGGTGATATCCCATATATATCTGATCTACGGGCCCTGGTCAATCAGGGACAGGGTAATATCCGATATATATCTGATCTACGGGCCCTGGTCTAACAGGGACAGACTGATATCCCATATATATCTGATCTACGGCCCCTGGTCAATCAGGGACAGGCTGATATCCGATATATATATATGATCTACGGGCCCTGGTCAATCAGGGACAGGGTGATATCCCATATATATCTGATCTACGGGCCCTGGTCTGACAGGGTAATATCCCGTATACATCTGATCTACGGGCCCTGGTCTAACAGGGACAGGTTGATATCTCATATATATCTGATCTACGGGCCCTGGTCTAACAGGGACAGGCTGATATCCCATATATATCTGATCTAGGGGCCCTGGTCTAACAGGGACAGGCTGATATACCATATATATCTGATCTACGGCCCCTGATCTAACGGGGACAGGCTGATATCCCATATATATCTGATCTACGGGCCCTGGTCTAACAGGGACAGGCTGATATCCCATATATATCTGATCTACGGGCCCTGGTCTAACAGGGACAGGCTGATATCCCATATATATCTGATCTACGGGCCCTGGTCTAACGGGGACAGGTTGATATCTCATATATATCTGATCTACGGGCCCTGGTCTAACAGGGATAGGCTGATATCCCATATATATCTGATCTACGGGCCCTGGTCTAACAGGGACAGGCTGATATCCGATATATATCTGATCTATGGGCCCTGGTCTAACAGGGACAGGCTGATATCCCATTTATATCTGATCTACGGGCCCTGGTCTAACAGGGACAGGCTGATATCCCATATATATCTGATCTACGGGCCCTGGTCTAACAGGGACAGGCTGATATCCCATATATATCTGATCTACGGGCCCTGGTCTAACAGGGACAGGCTGATATCCCATATATATCTGATCTACGGGCCCTGGTCTAACAGGGACAGGTTGATATCTCATATATATCTGATCTACGGGCCCTGGTCTAACAGGGACAGGCTGATATCCCATATATATCTGATCTACGGGTCCTGGTCTAACAGGGACAGGCTGATATCCGATATATATCTGATCTACGGGCCCTGGTCTAACAGGGACAGGGTGATATCCCATATATATCTGATCTACGGGCCCTGGTCTAACAGGGACAGGCTGATATAGCATATATATCTGATCTACGGGCCCTGGTCTAACAGGGACAGGGTGATATCCCATATATATCTGATCTACGGGCCCTGGTCTAACAGGGACAGGCTGATATACCATATATATCTGATCTACGGGCCCTGGTCTAACAGGGACAGGCTGATATCCCATATATATCTGATCTACGGGCCCTGGTCTAACGGGACAGGTTGATATCTCATATATATCTGATCTACGGGCCCTGGTCTAACAGGGACAGGCTGATATCCCATATATATCTGATCTACGGGCCCTGGTCTAACAGGGACAGGTTGATATCTCATATATATCTGATCTACGGGCTCTGGTCTAACAGGGACAGGCTGATATCCCATATATATCTGATCTACGGGTCCTGGTCTAACAGGGACAGGCTGATATCCGATATATATCTGATCTACGGGCCCTGGTCTAACAGGGACAGGGTGATATCCCATATATATCTGATCTACGGGCCCTGGTCTAGCAGGGACAGGGTGATATCCCATATATATCTGATCTACGGGCCCTGGTCTAACAGGGACAGGCTGATATACCATATATATCTGATCTACGGGCCCTGGTCTAACAGGGACAGGCTGATATCCCATATATATCTGATCTACGGGCCCTGGTCTAACGGGGACAGGTTGATATCTCATATATATCTGATCTACGGGCCCTGGTCTAACAGGGACAGGCTGATATCCCATATATATCTGATCTACGGGCCCTGGTCTAACGGGACAGGCTAATATCCCATATATATCTGATCTACGGGCCCTGGTCAATCAGGTACAGGGTGATATCCGATATATATCTGATCTACGGGACCTGGTCTAACAGGGACAGGCTGATATAGCATGTATATCTGATCTACGGGCCCTGGTCTAACAGGGACAGGGTGATATCCCATATATATCTGATCTACGGGCCCTGGTCTAACAGGGACAGGCTGATATACCATATATATCTGATCTACGAGCCCTGGTGTAACAGGGACAGGCTGATAACCCATATATATCTGATCAACGGGCCCTGGTCTAACGGGACAGGCTGATATCCCATATATATCTGATCTACGGGCCCTGGTCTAACGCGGACAGGCTGATATCCGATATATATATATGATCTACGGGCCCTGGTCTAACATGGACACGGTGATATCCCATATATATCTGATCTACGGGCCCTGGTCTAACGGGGACAGGCTGATATCCGATATGTATATATGATCTACGGGCCCTGGTCAATCAGGGACAGGGTGATATCCCATATATATCTGATCTATGGGCCCTGGTCAATCAGGGACAGGGTAATATCCCATATATATCTGATCTACGGGCCCTGGTCTAACATGGACAGGCTGATATCCCATATATATCTGATCTACGGGCCCTGGTCTAACAGGGACAGGCTGATATCCCATATATATCTGATCTACGGGCCCTGGTCTAACAGGGACAGGCTGATATCCCATATATATCTGATCTACGGGCCCTGGTCTAACAGGGACAGGCTGATATCCGATATATATCTGATCTACGGGCCCTGGTCTAACAGGGACAGGCTGATATCCCATATATATCTGATCTACGGGCCCTGGTCTAACAGGGACAGACTGTAATCCCATATATATCTGATCTACGGGCCCTGGTCTAACAGGGACAGGCTGATATCCCATATATATCTGATCTACGGGCCCTGGTCTAACGGGGACAGGTTGATATCTCATATATATCTGATCTACGGGCCCTGGTCTAACAGGGACAGGCTGATATCCCATATATATCTGATCTACGGGCCCTGGTCTAACAGGGACAGGTTGATATCTCATATATATCTGATCTACGGGCCCTGGTCTAACAGGGACAGGCTGATATCCCATATATATCTGATCTACGGGTCCTGGTCTAACAGGGACAGGCTGATATCCGATATATATCTGATCTACGGGCCCTGGTCTAACAGGGACAGGGTGATATCCCATATATATCTGATCTACGGGCCCTGGTCTAACAGGGACAGGCTGATATAGCATATATATCTGATCTACGGGCCCTGGTCTAACAGGGACAGGGTGATATCCCATATATATCTGATCTACGGGCCCTGGTCTAACAGGGACAGGCTGATATACCATATATATCTGATCTACGGGCCCTGGTCTAACAGGGACAGGCTGATATCCCATATATATCTGATCTACGGGCCCTGGTCTAACGGGGACAGGTTGATATCTCATATATATCTGATCTACGGGCCCTGGTCTAACAGGGACAGGCTGATATCCCATATATATCTGATCTACGGGCCCTGGTCTAACAGGGACAGGTTGATATCTCATATATATCTGATCTACGGGCTCTGGTCTAACAGGGACAGGCTGATATCCCATATATATCTGATCTACGGGTCCTGGTCTAACAGGGACAGGCTGATATCCGATATATATCTGATCTACGGGCCCTGGTCTAACAGGGACAGGGTGATATCCCATATATATCTGATCTACGGGCCCTGGTCTAGCAGGGACAGGGTGATATCCCATATATATCTGATCTACGGGCCCTGGTCTAACAGGGACAGGCTGATATACCATATATATCTGATCTACGGGCCCTGGTCTAACAGGGACAGGCTGATATCCCATATATATCTGATCTACGGGCCCTGGTCTAACGGGGACAGGTTGATATCTCATATATATCTGATCTACGGGCCCTGGTCTAACAGGGACAGGCTGATATCCCATATATATCTGATCTACGGGCCCTGGTCTAACGGGGACAGGCTAATATCCCATATATATCTGATCTACGGGCCCTGGTCAATCAGGTACAGGGTGATATCCGATATATATCTGATCTACGGGACCTGGTCTAACAGGGACAGGCTGATATAGCATGTATATCTGATCTACGGGCCCTGGTCTAACAGGGACAGGGTGATATCCCATATATATCTGATCTACGGGCCCTGGTCTAACAGGGACAGGCTGATATACCATATATATCTGATCTACGAGCCCTGGTGTAACAGGGACAGGCTGATAACCCATATATATCTGATCAACGGGCCCTGGTCTAACGGGGACAGGCTGATATCCCATATATATCTGATCTACGGGCCCTGGTCTAACAGGGACAGGCTGATATCCGATATATATCTGATCTACGGGCCCTGGTCTAACAGGGACAGGCTGATATCCCATATATATCTGATCTACGGGCCCTGGTCTAACAGGGACAGACTGTAATCCCATATATATCTGATCTACGGGCCCTGGTCTAACAGGGACAGGCTGATATCCCATATATATCTGATCTACGGGCCCTGGTCTAACGGGGACAGGTTGATATCTCATATATATCTGATCTACGGGCCCTGGTCTAACAGGGACAGGCTGATATCCCATATATATCTGATCTACGGGCCCTGGTCTAACAGGGACAGGTTGATATCTCATATATATCTGATCTACGGGCCCTGGTCTAACAGGGACAGGCTGATATCCCATATATATCTGATCTACGGGTCCTGGTCTAACAGGGACAGGCTGATATCCGATATATATCTGATCTACGGGCCCTGGTCTAACAGGGACAGGGTGATATCCCATATATATCTGATCTACGGGCCCTGGTCTAACAGGGACAGGCTGATATAGCATATATATCTGATCTACGGGCCCTGGTCTAACAGGGACAGGGTGATATCCCATATATATCTGATCTACGGGCCCTGGTCTAACAGGGACAGGCTGATATACCATATATATCTGATCTACGGGCCCTGGTCTAACAGGGACAGGCTGATATCCCATATATATCTGATCTACGGGCCCTGGTCTAACGGGGACAGGTTGATATCTCATATATATCTGATCTACGGGCCCTGGTCTAACAGGGACAGGCTGATATCCCATATATATCTGATCTACGGGCCCTGGTCTAACAGGGACAGGTTGATATCTCATATATATCTGATCTACGGGCTCTGGTCTAACAGGGACAGGCTGATATCCCATATATATCTGATCTACGGGTCCTGGTCTAACAGGGACAGGCTGATATCCGATATATATCTGATCTACGGGCCCTGGTCTAACAGGGACAGGGTGATATCCCATATATATCTGATCTACGGGCCCTGGTCTAGCAGGGACAGGGTGATATCCCATATATATCTGATCTACGGGCCCTGGTCTAACAGGGACAGGCTGATATACCATATATATCTGATCTACGGGCCCTGGTCTAACAGGGACAGGCTGATATCCCATATATATCTGATCTACGGGCCCTGGTCTAACGGGGACAGGTTGATATCTCATATATATCTGATCTACGGGCCCTGGTCTAACAGGGACAGGCTGATATCCCATATATATCTGATCTACGGGCCCTGGTCTAACGGGGACAGGCTAATATCCCATATATATCTGATCTACGGGCCCTGGTCAATCAGGTACAGGGTGATATCCGATATATATCTGATCTACGGGACCTGGTCTAACAGGGACAGGCTGATATAGCATGTATATCTGATCTACGGGCCCTGGTCTAACAGGGACAGGGTGATATCCCATATATATCTGATCTACGGGCCCTGGTCTAACAGGGACAGGCTGATATACCATATATATCTGATCTACGAGCCCTGGTGTAACAGGGACAGGCTGATAACCCATATATATCTGATCAACGGGCCCTGGTCTAACGGGGACAGGCTGATATCCCATATATATCTGATCTACGGGCCCTGGTCTAACGCGGACAGGCTGATATCCGATATATATATATGATCTACGGGCCCTGGTCTAACATGGACACGGTGATATCCCATATATATCTGATCTACGGGCCCTGGTCTAACGGGGACAGGCTGATATCCGATATGTATATATGATCTACGGGCCCTGGTCAATCAGGGACAGGGTGATATCCCATATATATCTGATCTATGGGCCCTGGTCAATCAGGGACAGGGTAATATCCCATATATATCTGATCTACGGGCCCTGGTCTAACATGGACAGGCTGATATCCCATATATATCTGATCTACGGGCCCTGGTCTAACAGGGACAGGCTGATATCCCATATATATCTGATCTACGGGCCCTGGTCTAACAGGGACAGGCTGATATCCCATATATATCTGATCTACGGGCCCTGGTCTAACAGGGACAGGCTGATATCCGATATATATCTGATCTACGGGCCCTGGTCTAACAGGGACAGGCTGATATCCCATATATATCTGATCTACGGGCCCTGGTCTAACAGGGACAGACTGTAATCCCATATATATCTGATCTACGGGCCCTGGTCTAACAGGGACAGGCTGATATCCCATATATATCTGATCTACGGGCCCTGGTCTAACGGGGACAGGTTGATATCTCATATATATCTGATCTACGGGCCCTGGTCTAACAGGGACAGGCTGATATCCCATATATATCTGATCTACGGGCCCTGGTCTAACAGGGACAGGCTGATATCCGATATATATCTGATCTACGGGCCCTGGTCTAACAGGGACAGGGTGATATCCCATATATATCTGATCTAAGGGCCCTGGTCTAACTGGGTCAGGCTGATATCCCATATATATCTGAACTAACGGCCCTGGTGTAACAGGGACAGGCTGATATCCCATATATATCTGATCTACGGGCCCTGGTCAATCAGGGACAGGCTGATATCCCATATATATCTGATCTACGGGCCCTGGTCAATCAGGGACAGGGTAATATCCCATATATATCTGATCTACGGGCCCTGGTCTAACATCGACAGGCTAATATCCCATATATATCTGATCAACGGGCCCTGGTCTAACGGGGACAGGCTGATATCCCATATATATCTGATCTACGGGCCCTGGTCTAACGCGGACAGGCTGATATCCGATATGTATATATGATCTACGGGCCCTGGTCAATCAGGGACAGGGTGATATCCCATATATATCTGATCTATGGGCCCTGGTCAATCAGGGACAGGGTAATATCCAATATATATCTGATCTACGGGCCCTGGTCTAACATGGACAGGCTGATATCCCATATATATCTGATCTACGGGCCCTGGTCTAACAGGGACAGGCTGATATCCCATATATATCTGATCTACGGGCCCTGGTCGAACAGGGACAGGCTGATATCTGATATATATCTGATCTACGGGCCCTGGTCTAACAGGGACAGGCTGATATCCCATATATATCTGATCTACGGGCCCTGGTCTAACAGGGACAGACTGTAATCCCATATATATCTGATCTACGGGCCCTGGTCTAACGAGGACAGGCTGATATCCCATATATATCTGATCTACGGGCCCTGGTCTAACAGGGACAGACTGTAATCCCATATATATCTGATCTACGGGCCCTGGTCAATCAGGGACAGGGTAATATCCCATATATATCTGATCTACGGGCCCTGGTCTAACATCGACAGGCTAATATCCCATATATATCTGATCTACGGGCCCTGGTCTAACGGGGACAGGCTGATATCCCATATATATCTGACCTAAGGGCCCTGGTCTAACAGGGACAGGCTTATATAGCCTATATATCTGATCTACGGGCCCTGGTCTAACAGGGACAGGATAATATCCCATATATATCTGATCTACGGGCCCTGGTCAATCAGGGACAGGGTGATATCCCATATATATCTGATCTACGGGCCCTGGTCAATCAGGGACAGGGTAATATCCCATATATATCTGATCTAAGGGCCCTGGTGTAACATGGACAGGTGGATATCCCATATATATCTGATCTACGGGCCCTGGTCTAACAGGGACAGGCTGATATCCCATATATATCTCATCCACGGGCCCTGGTCTAACAGGGACAGACTGATATCCCATATATATCTGATCTATGGCCCCTGGTCAATCAGGGACAGGCTGATATCCGATATATATATATGATCTACGGGCCCTGGTCAATCAGGGACAGGGTGATATCCCATATATATCTGATCTACGGGCCCTGGTCTAACAGGGACAGGCTGATATAGCATATATATCTGATCTACGGGCCCTGGTCAATCAGGGACAGGGTGATATCCCACATATATCTGATCTACGGGCCCTGGTTTAACGGGGACAGGCTGATATCCCATATATATCTGATCTACGGGCCCTGGTCTAACAGGGACAGGCTGATATCCCATACATATCTGATCTACGGGCCCTGGTCTAACAGGGACAGGCTGATATCCCATATATATCTGATCTACGGGCCCTGGTCTAACAGGGACAGGCTGATATCCGATATATATCTGATCTACGGGCCCTGGTCAATCAGGGACAGGGTAATATCCCATATATATCTGATCTACGGGGCCTGGTCTAACAGGAACAGGCTGATATCCCATATATATCTGATCTACGGGCCCTGGTCAATCAGGGACAGGGTAATATCCCGTATACATCTGATCTACGGGCCCTGGTCTAACAGGGACAGGCTGATATCCCATATATATCTGATATACGGGCCCTGGTCTAACGGGGACAGGCTGATATCCCATATATATCTGATCTACGAGCCCTGGTCTAACGGGGACAGGCTGATATCCCATATATATCTGATCTACAAGCCCTGGTCTAACAGGGACAGGCCGATATCTCATATATATCTGATCTACAGGCCCTGGTCTAAAGGGGAGAGGCCGATATCCCATATATATCTGATCTACGGGCCCTGGTCTAATGGGGACAGGCTTATATCCCATATATATCTGATCTACGGGCCCTGGTCTAACGGGGACAGGCTGATATCCCATATATATCTGATCTACGGGCCCTGGTCTAACAGGGACAGGCTGATATCCCATATATATCTGATCTACGGGCCCTGGTCTAACAGGGACAGGCTGATATCCCATATATATCTGATCTACGCGCCCTGGTCTAACGGGGACAGGCCGATATCCGATATATATATATGATCTACGGGCCCTGGTCAATGAGGTACAGGGTGATATCCCACATATATCTGATCTTCGGGCCCTGGTTTAACGGGGACAGGCTGATATCCCATATATATCTGATCTACGGGCCCTGGTCTAACAGGGACAGGCTGATATCCCATACATATCTGATCTACGGGCCCTGGTCTAACAGGGACAGGCTGATATCCCATGTATATCTGATCTACGGGCCCTGGTCTAACAGGGACAGGCTGATATCCCATATATATCTGATCTACGAGCCCTGGTCTAACAGGGACAGGGTGATATCCCATATATATCTGATCTACGGGCCCTGGTCAATCAGGGACAGGGTAATATCCCATATATATCTGATCTACGGGCCCTGGTCTAACAGGAGCAGGCTGATATCCCATATATATCTGATCTACGGGCCCTGGTCAACTAGGGACAGGGTAATATCCCATATATATCTGATCTACGGGCCCTGGTCTAACGGGACAGGCTGATATCCCATATATATCTGATCTACGGGCCCTGGTCTAACAGGGACAGGCTGATATCCCATATATATCTGATCTACGGTCCCTGGTCAATCAGGGACAGGGTAATATCCCATATATATCTGATCTACGAGCCCTGGTCTAACGGGGACAGGCTGATATCCCATATATATCTGATCTACGGGCCCTGGTCTAACAGGGACAGGCTGATATCCCATACATATCTGATCTACGGGCCCTGGTCTAACAGGGACAGGCTGATATCCCATATATTTCTGATCTACGGGCCCTGGTCAATCAGGGACAGGGTGATATCCCATATATATCTGATCTACGGGCCCTGGTCAATCAGGGACATTTACATTTACATTTAAGTCATTTAGCAGACGCTCTTATCCAGAGCGACTTACAAATTGGTGCATTCACCTTATGACATCCAGTGGAGCAGCCACTTACAATAGTGCATCTAAATCTTTTAAGGGGGGTGAGAAGGATTACTTTATCCTATTCTAGGTATTCCTTAAAGAGGTGGGGTTTCAGGTGTCTCCGGAAGGTGGTGATTGACTCCGCTGTCCTGGCGTCGTGAGGGAGTTTGTTCCACCATTGGGGGGCCAGAGCAGCGAACAGTTTTGACTGGGCTGAGCGGGAACTGTACTTCCTCAGTGGTAGGGAGGCGAGCAGGCCAGAGGTGGATGAACGCAGTGCCCTTGTTTGGGTGTAGGGCCTGATCAGAGCCTGGAGGTACTGAGGTGCCGTTCCCCTCACAGCTCCATAGGCAAGCACCATGGTCTTGTAGCGGATGCGAGCTTCAACTGGAAGCCAGGGTAATATCCCATATATATCTGATCTACGGGCCCTGGTCTAACATGGACAGGCTGATATCCCATATATATCTGATCTACGGGCCCTGGTCTAACAGGGACAGGCTGATATCCCATATATATCTGATCTACGGGCCCTGGTCTAACAGGGACAGACTGTAATCCCATATATATCTGATCTACGGGCCCTGGTCTAACAGGGACAGGCTGATATCCCATATATATCTGATCTACGGGCCCTGGTCTAACGGGGACAGGTTGATATCTCATATATATCTGATCTACGGGCCCTGGTCTAACAGGGACAGGCTGATATCCCATATATATCTGATCTACGGGCCCTGGTCTAACAGGGACAGGCTGATATCCGATATATATCTGATCTACGGGCCCTGGTCAATCAGGGACAGGCTGATATCCCATATATATCTGATCTACGGGCCCTGGTCAAACAGGGACAGGGTGATATCCGATATATATCTGATCTACGGGCCCTGGTCTAACAGGGACAGGCTGATATCCCATAGATATCTGATCTACGGGCCCTGGTCTAACGGGGACAGGCTGATATCCGATATATATCTGATCTACGGGCCCTGGTCTAACAGGGACAGGCTGATATAGCATATATATCTGATCTACGGGCCCTGGTCTAACAGGGACAGGGTGATATCCCATATATATCTGATCTACGGGCCCTGGTCTAACTGGGTCAGGCTGATATCCCATATATATCTGAACTAACGGCCCTGGTCTAACATGGACAGGCTGATATCCCATATATATCTGATCTACGGGCCCTGGTCTAACGGGGACAGGCTGATATCCCATATATATCTGACCTAAGGGCCCTGGTCTAACAGGGACAGGCTTATATAGCCTATATATCTGATCTACGGGCCCTGGTCTAACAGGGACAGGATAATATCCCATATATATCTGATCTAAGGGCCCTGGTCTAACATGGACAGGTGGATATCCCATATATATCTGATCTACGGGCCCTGGTCTAACAGGGACAGGCTGATATCCGATATATATCTGATCTACGGGCCCTGGTCTAACAGGGACAGGCTGATATCCCATATATATCTGATCTACGGGCCCTGGTCTAACGGGGACAGGCTGATATCCCATATATATCTGATCTACGGGCCCTGGTCAATCAGGGACAGGGTGATATCCGATATATATCTGATCTACGGGCTCTGGTCTAACAGGGACAGGCTGATATAGCATATATATCTGATCTACGGGCCCTGGTCTAACAGGGACAGGGTGATATCCCATATATATCTGATCTACGGGCCCTGGTCTAACAGGGACAGGCTGATATACCATATATATCTGATCTACGGGCCCTGGTGTAACAGGGACAGGCTGATATCCCATATATATCTGATCTACGGGCCCTGGTCTAACGGGGACAGGTTGATATCCCATATATATCTGATCTACGGGCCCTGGTCTAACAGGGACAGGCTGATATCCCATATATATCTGATCTACGGGCCCTGGTCTAACGGGGACAGGCTGATATCCATATATATCTGATCTACGGGCCCTGGTCAATCAGGGACAGGGTGATATCCCATATATATCTGATCTACGGGCCATGGTCTAACAGGGAAAGGCTGATATACCATATATATCTGATCTACGGGCCCTGGTCTAAGAGGGACAGGCTTATATCCCATATATATCTGATCTACGGGCCCTGGTCTAACAGGGACAGGCTGATATCCCATATATATCTGATCTACGGGCCCTGGTCTAACAGGGACAGACTGATATCCCATATATATCTGATCTACGGGCCCTGGTCTAACAGGGACAGGCTGATATCCCATATATATCTGATCTACGGGCCCTGGTCTAACGGGGACAGGTTGATATCCCATATATATCTGATCTACGGGCCCTGGTCTAACAGGGACAGGCTGATATCCCAAATATATCTGATCTACGGGCCCTGGTGTAACAGGGACAGGCTGATATCCCATATATATCTGATCTACGGGCCCTAGTCTAACGGGGACAGGTTGATATCTCATATATATCTGATCTACGGGCCCTGGTCTAACAGGGACAGGCTGATATCCCATATATATCTGATCTGCGGGCCCTGGTCTAACGGGGACAGGCTGATATCCCATATATATCTGATCTACGGGCCCTGGTCAATCAGGTACAGGGTGATATCCCATACATATCTGATCTACAGGCCCGAGTCTAACAGGGACAGGCCGATATCCCATATATATCTGATCTACAGGCCCTGGTCTAACAGGGACAGGTTGATATCCCATATATATCTGATCTACGGGCCCTGGTCTAATTGGGACAGGCTGATATCCCATATATATCTGATCTACGGGCCCTGGTCAATCAGTGACAGGGTAATATCACATATATATCTGATCTACGGGCCCTGGTCTAACATGGACAGGCTGATATCCGATATATATCTGATCTACGGGCCCTGGTCTAACAGGGACAGGCTGATATCCCATATATATCTGATCTACGGGCCCTGGTCTAACGGGGACAGGCTGATATCCCATATATATCTGATCTCTGATCTACCGGCCCTGGTCTAACAGGGACAGGCTGATATACCATATATATCTGATCTACGGGCCCTGGTCTAACAGGGAAAGGCTGATATACCATATATATCTGATCTACGGGCCCTGGTCTAACAGGGACAGGCTTATATCCCATATATATCTGATCTACGGGCCCTGGTCTAACAGGGACAGGCTGATATCCCATATATATCTGATCTACGGGCCCTGGTCTAACAGGGACAGAGTGATATCCCATATATATCTGATCTACGGGCCCTGGTCTAACAGGGACAGGCTGATATCCCATATATATCTGATCTACGGGCCCTGGTCTAACGGGGACAGGCTGATATCCCATATATATCTCATCCACGGGCCCTGGTCTAACAGGGACAGACTGATATCCCATATATATCTGATCTACAGCCCCTGGTCAATCAGGGACAGGCTGATATCCCATATATATCTGATCTACGGCCCCTGGTCAATCAGGGACAGGCTGATATCCCATATATATCTGATCTACGGGCCCTGGTCTAACAGGGACAGGCTGATATCCCATATATATCTGATCTACGGCCCCTGGTCTAACAGGGACAGGCTGATATCCCATATATATCTGATCTACGGGCCCTGGTCTAACGGGAACAGGCTGATATCCCATATATATCTCATCCACGGGCCCTGGTCTAACAGGGACAGACTGATATCCCATATATATCTGATCTACGGCCCCTGGTCAATCAGGGACAGGGTGATATCCCATATATATCTGATCTACGGCCCCTGGTCAATCAGGGACAGGGTGATATCCCATATATATCTGATCTACGGGCCCTGGTCTAACAGGGACAGGCTGATATAGCATATATATCTGTTCTACAGGCCCTGGTCAATCAGGGACAGGGTGATATCCCACATACATCTGATCTACGGGCCCTGGTTTAACGGGGACAGGCTGATATCCCATATATATCTGATCTACGGGCCCTGGTCTAACAGGGACAGGCTGATATCCCATACATATCTGATCTACGGGCCCTGGTCTAACAGGGACAGGCTGATATCCCATATATATCTGATCTACGGGCCCTGGTCTAACAGGGACAGGCTGATATCCCATATATATCTGATCTACGGGCCCTGGTCTAACGGGGACAGGCTGATATCCCATATATATCTGATCTACGGGCCCTGGTCAATCAGGTACAGGGTGATATCCCATACATATCTGATCTACAGGCCCGGGTCTAACAGGGACAGGCCGATATCCCATATATATCTGATCTACAGGCCCTGGTCTAACAGGGACAGGCTGATATCCCATATATATCTGATCTACGGGCCCTGGTCTAATTGGGACAGGCTGATATCCCATATATATCTGATCTACGGGCCCTGGTCAATCAGGGACAGGGTAATATCACATATATATCTGATCTACGGGCCCTGGTCTAACATGGACAGGCTGATATCCGATAGATATCTGATCTACGGGCCCTGGTCTAACAGGGACAGGCTGATATCCCATATATATCTGATCTACGGGCCCTGGTCTAACAGGGACAGAATGATATCCCATATATATCTGATCTACGGGCCCTAGTCTAACAGGGACAGGGTGATATCCCATATATATCTGATCACGGGCAATGGTCTAACGGGGACAGGCTGCATCCCATATATATCAGATCTACGGGCCCTGGTCTAACAGGGACAGGCTGAAATCCCATATATATCTGATCTACGGGCCCTGGTCTAACAGGGACAGGCTTAATCCCATATACATCTGATCTACGGGCCCTGGTCTAACAGGGACACGCTGATATCCCATATATATCCGATCTAAAGGCCCTGGTCTAACGGGGACAGGCTGATATCCCATATATATGTCATCTGATGTGCCCTGGTCTAACAGGGACAGGCTGATATCCCATATATATCTGATCTAAGGGCCCTGGTCTAACAGGGACAGGGTAATATCCCATATATATCTGATCTACGGGCCCTGGTCAATCAGGGACAGGGTAATATCCCATATATATCTGATCTACGGGCCCTGGTCTAACATGGACAGGCTGATATCCCATATATATCTGATCTGATGGGCCCTGGTCTAACAGGGACAGGCTGATATCCCATATATATCTGATCTACGGGCCCTGGTCTAATGGGGACAGGCTGATATCCCATATATATCTGATCTACGGGCCCTGGTCAATCAGGGACAGGGTAATATCACATATATATCTGATCTACGGGCCCTGGTCTAACATGGACAGGCTGATATCCCATATACATCTGATCTACGGGCCCTGGTCTAACAGGGACAGGCTGATATCCCATTTATATCTGATCTACGGGCCCTGGTCTAACAGGGACAGGCTGATATCCCATATATATGTGATCTGATGTGCCCTGGTCTAACAGGGACAGGCTGATATCCCATATATATCTGATCTACGGCCCCTGGTCAATCAGGGACAGGGTGATATCCCATATATATCTGATCTACGGCCCCTGGTCAATCAGGGACAGGGTGATATCCCATATATATCTGATCTACGGGCCCTGGTCTAACAGGGACAGGCTGATATAGCATATATATCTGTTCTACAGGCCCTGGTCAATCAGGGACAGGGTGATATCCCACATACATTTGATCTACGGGCCCTGGTTTAACGGGGACAGGCTGATATCCCATATATATCTGATCTACGGCCCCTGGTCAATCAGGGACAGGGTGATATCCCATATATATCTGATCTACGGCCCCTGGTCAATCAGGGACAGGGTGATATCCCATATATATCTGATCTACGGGCCCTGGTCTAACAGGGACAGGCTGATATCCCATATATATCTGATCTACGGGCCCTGGTCTAACGGGGACAGGCTGATATCCCATATATATCTGATCTACGGGCCCTGGTCAATCAGGTACAGGGTGATATCCCATACATATCTGATCTACAGGCCCGGGTCTAACAGGGACAGGCCGATATCCCATATATATCTGATCTACAGGCCCTGGTCTAACAGGGACAGGCTGATATCCCATATATATCTGATCTACGGGCCCTGGTCTAATTGGGACAGGCTGATATCCCATATATATCTGATCTACGGGCCCTGGTCAATCAGGGACAGGGTAATATCACATATATATCTGATCTACGGGCCCTGGTCTAACATGGACAGGCTGATATCCGATATATATCTGATCTACGGGCCCTGGTCTAACAGGGACAGGCTGATATCCCATATATATCTGATCTACGGGCCCTGGTCTAACAGGGACAGAATGATATCCCATATATATCTGATCTACGGGCCCTAGTCTAACAGGGACAGGGTGATATCCCATATATATCTGATCACGGGCAATGGTCTAACGGGGACAGGCTGCATCCCATATATATCAGATCTACGGGCCCTGGTCAATCAGGGACAGGGTAATATCACATATATATCTGATCTACGGGCCCTGGTCTAACATGGACAGGCTGATATCCCATATACATCTGATCTACGGGCCCTGGTCTAACAGGGACAGGCTGATATCCCATTTATATCTGATCTACGGGCCCTGGTCTAACAGGGACAGGCTGATATCCCATATATATGTGATCTGATGTGCCCTGGTCTAACAGGGACAGGCTGATATCCCATATATATCTGATCTACGGCCCCTGGTCAATCAGGGACAGGGTGATATCCCATATATATCTGATCTACGGCCCCTGGTCAATCAGGGACAGGGTGATATCCCATATATATCTGATCTACGGGCCCTGGTCTAACAGGGACAGGCTGATATAGCATATATATCTGTTCTACAGGCCCTGGTCAATCAGGGACAGGGTGATATCCCACATACATTTGATCTACGGGCCCTGGTTTAACGGGGACAGGCTGATATCCCATATATATCTGATCTACGGCCCCTGGTCAATCAGGGACAGGGTGATATCCCATATATATCTGATCTACGGCCCCTGGTCAATCAGGGACAGGGTGATATCCCATATATATCTGATCTACGGGCCCTGGTCTAACAGGGACAGGCTGATATCCCATATATATCTGATCTACGGGCCCTGGTCTAACGGGGACAGGCTGATATCCCATATATATCTGATCTACGGGCCCTGGTCAATCAGGTACAGGGTGATATCCCATACATATCTGATCTACAGGCCCGGGTCTAACAGGGACAGGCCGATATCCCATATATATCTGATCTACAGGCCCTGGTCTAACAGGGACAGGCTGATATCCCATATATATCTGATCTACGGGCCCTGGTCTAATTGGGACAGGCTGATATCCCATATATATCTGATCTACGGGCCCTGGTCAATCAGGGACAGGGTAATATCACATATATATCTGATCTACGGGCCCTGGTCTAACATGGACAGGCTGATATCCGATATATATCTGATCTACGGGCCCTGGTCTAACAGGGACAGGCTGATATCCCATATATATCTGATCTACGGGCCCTGGTCTAACAGGGACAGAATGATATCCCATATATATCTGATCTACGGGCCCTAGTCTAACAGGGACAGGGTGATATCCCATATATATCTGATCACGGGCAATGGTCTAACGGGGACAGGCTGCATCCCATATATATCAGATCTACGGGCCCTGGTCTAACAGGGACAGGCTGATATCCCATATACATCTGATCTACGGGCCCTGGTCTAACAGGGACAGGCTGATATCCCATATATATCTGATCTACGGGCCCTGGTCTAACAGGGACAGGCTGAAATCCCATATATATCTGATCTACGGGCCCTGGTCTAACAGGGACAGGCTTAAATCCCATATACATCTGATCTACGGGCCCTGGTCTAACAGGGACAGGCTGATATCCCATATATATCTGATCTAAGGGCCCTGGTCTAACGGGGACAGGCTGATATCCCATATATATGTCATCTGATGTGCCCTGGTCTAACAGGGACAGGCTGATATCCCATATATATCTGATCTAAGGGCCCTGGTCTAACAGGGACAGGGTAATATCCCATATATATCTGATCTACGGGCCCTGGTCAATCAGGGACAGGGTAATATCCCATATATATCTGATCTACGGGCCCTGGTCTAACATGGACAGGCTGATATCCCATATATATCTGATCTGATGGGCCCTGGTCTAACAGGGACAGGCTGATATCCCATATATATCTGATCTACGGGCCCTGGTCTAATGGGGACAGGCTGATATCCCATATATATCTGATCTACGGGCCCTGGTCAATCAGGGACAGGGTGATATCCCATATATATCTGATCTACGGGCCCTGGTCTAACAGGGACAGGCTGATATCCCATATATATCTGATCTACGGGCCCTGGTCTAACGGGGACAGGCTGATATCCCATATATATCTGATCTACGGGCCCTGGTCAATCAGGTACAGGGTGATATCCCATACATATCTGATCTACAGGCCCGGGTCTAACAGGGACAGGCCGATATCCCATATATATCTGATCTACAGGCCCTGGTCTAACAGGGACAGGCTGATATCCCATATATATCTGATCTACGGGCCCTGGTCTAATTGGGACAGGCTGATATCCCATATATATCTGATCTACGGGCCCTGGTCAATCAGGGACAGGGTAATATCACATATATATCTGATCTACGGGCCCTGGTCTAACATGGACAGGCTGATATCCGATATATATCTGATCTACGGGCCCTGGTCTAACAGGGACAGGCTGATATCCCATATATATCTGATCTACGGGCCCTGGTCTAACAGGGACAGAATGATATCCCATATATATCTGATCTACGGGCCCTAGTCTAACAGGGACAGGGTGATATCCCATATATATCTGATCACGGGCAATGGTCTAACATGGACAGGCTGATATCCGATAGATATCTGATCTACGGGCCCTGGTCTAACAGGGACAGGCTGATATCCCATATATATCTGATCTACGGGCCCTGGTCTAACAGGGGACAGGCTGATATCCCATATATATCTGATCTACGGGCCCTGGTCTAACAGGGACAGGCTGAAATCCCATATATATCTGATCTACGGGCCCTGGTCTAACAGGGACAGGCTTAAATCCCATATACATCTGATCTACGGGCCCTGGTCTAACAGGGACAGGCTGATATCCCATATATATCTGATCTAAGGGCCTGGTCTAACGGGACAGGCTGATATCCCATATATATGTCATCTGATGTGCCCTGGTCTAACAGGGACAGGCTGATATCCCATATATATCTGATCTAAGGGCCCTGGTCTAACAGGGACAGGTAATATCCCATATATATCTGATCTACGGGCCCTGGTCAATCAGGGACAGGGTAATATCCCATATATATCTGATCTACGGGCCCTGGTCTAACATGGACAGGCTGATATCCCATATATATCTGATCTGATGGGCCCTGGTCTAACAGGGACAGGCTGATATCCCATATATATCTGATCTACGGGCCCTGGTCTAATGGGGACAGGCTGATATCCCATATATATCTGATCTACGGGCCCTGGTCAATCAGGGACAGGGTAATATCACATATATATCTGATCTACGGGCCCTGGTCTAACATGGACAGGCTGATATCCCATATACAGCTGATCTACGGGCCCTGGTCTAACAGGGACAGGCTGATATCCCATTTATATCTGATCTACGGGCCCTGGTCTAACAGGGACAGGCTGATATCCCATATATATGTGATCTGATGTGCCCTGGTCTAACAGGGACAGGCTGATATCCCATATATATCTGATTTACGGGCCCTAGTCTAACAGGGACAGGGTGATATCCCATATATATCTGATCACGGGCAATGGTCTAACGGGGACAGGCTGATATCCTATATATATCTGATCTGATGGGCCCTGGTCTAACAGGGACAGGCTGATATCCCATATATATCTGATCTACGGGCCCTGGTCTAACAGGGACAGAATGATATCCCATATATATCTGATCACGGGCAATGGTCTAACGGGGACAGGCTGATATCCTATATATATCTGATCTCTGATCTACCGGCCCTGGTCTAACAGGGACAGGCTGATATCCCATATATATCTGATCTACGGGCCCTGGTCTAACAGGGACAGGCTGATATCCGATATATATCTGATCTACGGGCCCTGGTCTAACAGGGACAGGCTGATATCCCATATATATCTGATCTACGGGCCCTGGTCTAACGGGGACAGGCTGATATCCCATATATATCTGATCTACGGGCCCTGGTCAATCAGGGACAGGGTGATATCCGATATATATCTGATCTATGGGGTCTGGTCTAACAGGGACAGGCTGATATAGCATATATATCTGATCTACGGGCCCTGGTCTAACGGGGACTGGTTGATATCTCATATATATCTGATCTACGGGCCCTGGTCTAACAGGGACAGGCTGATATCCCATATATATCTGATCTACGGGCCCTGGTCTAACGGGGACAGGCTGATATCCCATATATATCTGATCTACGGGCCCTGGTCAATCAGGTACAGGGTGATATCCGATATATATCTGATCTACGGGCCCTGGTCTAACAGGGACAGGCTGATATAGCATATATATCTGATCTACGGGCCCTGGTCTAACAGGGACAGGGTGATATCCCATATATATCTGATCTACGGGCCCTGGTCTAAGAGGGACAGGCTGATATACCATATATATCTGATCTACGAGCCCTGGTGTAACAGGGACAGGCTGATAACCCATATATATCTGATCAACGGGCCCTGGTCTAACGGGACAGGCTGATATCCCATATATATCTGATCTACGGGCCCTGGTCTAACGGGGACAGGCTGATATCCGATATATATATATGATCTACGGGCCCTGGTCTAACATGGACAGGGTGATATCCCATATATATCTGATCTACGGGCCCTGGTCTAACGGGGACAGACTGATATCCGATATATATATGATCTACGGGCCCTGGTCAATCAGGGACAGGGTGATATCCCATATATATCTGATCTACGGACCCTGGTCAATCAGGGACAGGGTAATATCCCATATATATCTGATCTACGGGCCCTGGTCTAACATGGACAGGCTGATATCCCATATATCTGATCTACGGGCCCTGGTCTAACAGGGAAAGGCTGATATCCCATATATATCTGATCTACGGGCCCTGGTCTAACAGGGACAGGCTGATATCCCATATATATCTGATCTACGGGCCCTGGTCTAACAGGGACAGGCTGATATCCCATATATATCTGATCTACGGGCCCTGGTCTAACAGGGACAGGCTGATATCCCATATATATCTGATCTACGGGCCCTGGTCTAACAGGGACAGGCTGATATCCCATATATATCTGATCTACGGGCCCTGGTCTAACGGGGACAGGTTGATATCTCATATATATCTGATCTACGGGCCCTGGTCTAACAGGGACAGGCTGATATCCCATATATATCTGATCTACGGGCCCTGGTGTAACAGGGACAGGCTGATATCCCATATATATCTGATCTACGGGCCCTGGTCTAACGGGGACAGGGTGATATCCCATATATATCTGATCTACGGGCCCTGGTCTAAGAGGGACAGGCTGATATACCATATATATCTGATCTACGAGCCCTGGTGTAACAGGGACAGGCTGATAACCCATATATATCTGATCAACGGGCCCTGGTCTAACGGGGACAGGCTGATATCCCATATATATCTGATCTACGGGCCCTGGTCTAACGGGGACAGGCTGATATCCGATATATATATATGATCTACGGGCCCTGGTCTAACATGGACAGGGTGATATCACATATATATCTGATCTACGGGCCCTGGTCTAACGGGGACAGGCTGATATCCGATATATATATATGATCTACGGGCCCTGGTCAATCAGGGACAGGGTGATATCCCATATATATCTGATCTACGGACCCTGGTCAATCAGGGACAGGGTAATATCCCATATATATCTGATCTACGGGCCCTGGTCTAACATGGACAGGCTGATATCCCATATATATCTGATCTACGGGCCCTGGTCTAACAGGGAAAGGCTGATATACCATATATATCTGATCTACGTGCCCTGGTCTAACAGGGACAGGCTTATATCCCATATATATCTGATCTACGGGCCCTGGTCTAACAGGGACAGGCTGATATCCCATATATATCTGATCTACGGGCCCTGGTCTAACAGGGACAGAGTGATATCCCATATATATCTGATCTACGGGCCCTGGTCTACCAGGGACAGGCTGATATCCCATATATATCTGATCTACGGGCCCTGGTCTAACGGGGACAGGTTGATATCTCATATATATCTGATCTACGGGCCCTGGTCTAACAGGGACAGGCTGATATCCCATATATATCTGATCTACGGGCCCTGGTGTAACAGGGACAGGCTGATATCCCATATATATCTGATCTACGGGCCCTGGTCTAACGGGGACAGGTTGATATCTCATATATATCTGATCTACGTGCCCTGGTCTAACGGGGACAGGCTGATATCCCATATATATGTCATCTGATGTGCCCTGGTCTAACAGGGACAGGCTGATATCCCATATATCTGATCTAAGGGCCCTGGTCTAACAGGGACAGGGTAATATCCCATATATATCTGATCTACGGGCCCTGGTCAATCAGGGACAGGGTAATATCCCATATATATCTGATCTACGGGCCCTGGTCTAACATGGACAGGCTGATATCCCATATATATCTGATCTGATGGGCCCTGGTCTAACAGGGACAGGCTGATATCCCATATATATCTGATCTACGGGCCCTGGTCTAATGGGGACAGGCTGATATCCCATATATATCTGATCTACGGGCCCTGGTCAATCAGGGACAGGGTAATATCACATATATATCTGATCTACGGGCCCTGGTCTAACATGGACAGGCTGATATCCCATATACAGCTGATCTACGGGCCCTGGTCTAACAGGGACAGGCTGATATCCCATTTATATCTGATCTACGGGCCCTGGTCTAACGGGGACAGGTTGATATCTCATATATATCTGATCTACGGGCCCTGGTCTAACAGGGACAGGCTGATATCCCATATATATCTGATCTACGGGCCCTGGTCTAACGGGGACAGGCTGATATCCCATATATATCTGATCTACGGGCCCTGGTCAATCAGGTACAGGGTGATATCCGATATATATCTGATCTACGGGCCCTGGTCTAACAGGGACAGGCTGATATAGCATATATATCTGATCTACGGGCCCTGGTCTAACAGGGACAGGGTGATATCCCATATATATCTGATCTACGGGCCCTGGTCTAACAGGGACAGGCTGATATCCCATATATATCTGATCTACGGGCCCTGGTCTAACGGGGACAGGCTGATATCCCATATATATCTCATCCACGGGCCCTGGTCTAACAGGGACAGACTGATATCCCATATATATCTGATCTACAGCCCCTGGTCAATCAGGGACAGGCTGATATCCCATATATATCTGATCTACGGCCCCTGGTCAATCAGGGACAGGCTGATATCCCATATATATCTGATCTACGGGCCCTGGTCTAACAGGGACAGGCTGATATCCCATATATATCTGATCTACGGGCCCTGGTCTAACGGGGACAGGCTGATATCCCATATATATCTCATCCACGGGCCCTGGTCTAACAGGGACAGACTGATATCCCATATGTATCTGATCTACGGCCCCTGGTCAATCAGGGACAGGCTGATAGCCCATATATATCTGATCTACGGCCCCTGGTCAATCAGGGACAGGCTGATATCCGATATATATATATATGATCTACGGGCCCTGGTCAATCAGGGACAGGGTGATATCCCATATATATCTGATCTACGGGCCCTGGTCTAACAGGGACAGGCTGATATCCCATATATATCTGTTCTACAGGCCCTGGTCAATCAGGGACAGGGTAATATCCCATATATATCTGATCTATGGGCCCTGGTCTAACATGGACAGGCTGATATCCCATATATATCTGATCTACGGGCCCTGGTCTAACAGGGAAAGGCTGATATACCATATATATCTGATCTACGTGCCCTGGTCTAACAGGGACAGGCTTATATCCCATATATATCTGATCTACGGGCCCTGGTCTAACAGGGACAGGCTGATATCCCATATATATCTGATCTACGGGCCCTGGTCTAACAGGGACAGAGTGATATCCCATATATATCTGATCTACGGGCCCTGGTCTACCAGGGACAGGCTGATATCCCATATATATCTGATCTACGGGCCCTGGTCTAACGGGGACAGGTTGATATCTCATATATATCTGATCTACGGGCCCTGGTCTAACAGGGACAGGCTGATATCCCATATATATCTGATCTACGGGCCCTGGTGTAACAGGGACAGGCTGATATCCCATATATATCTGATCTACGGGCCCTGGTCTAACGGGGACAGGTTGATATCTCATATATATCTGATCTACGTGCCCTGGTCTAACGGGGACAGGCTGATATCCCATATATATGTCATCTGATGTGCCCTGGTCTAACAGGGACAGGCTGATATCCCATATATATCTGATCTAAGGGCCCTGGTCTAACAGGGACAGGGTAATATCCCATATATATCTGATCTACGGGCCCTGGTCAATCAGGGACAGGGTAATATCCCATATATATCTGATCTACGGGCCCTGGTCTAACATGGACAGGCTGATATCCCATATATATCTGATCTGATGGGCCCTGGTCTAACAGGGACAGGCTGATATCCCATATATATCTGATCTACGGGCCCTGGTCTAATGGGGACAGGCTGATATCCCATATATATCTGATCTACGGGCCCTGGTCAATCAGGGACAGGGTAATATCACATATATATCTGATCTACGGGCCCTGGTCTAACATGGACAGGCTGATATCCCATATACAGCTGATCTACGGGCCCTGGTCTAACAGGGACAGGCTGATATCCCATTTATATCTGATCTACGGGCCCTGGTCTAACGGGGACAGGTTGATATCTCATATATATCTGATCTACGGGCCCTGGTCTAACAGGGACAGGCTGATATCCCATATATATCTGATCTACGGGCCCTGGTCTAACGGGGACAGGCTGATATCCCATATATATCTGATCTACGGGCCCTGGTCAATCAGGTACAGGGTGATATCCGATATATATCTGATCTACGGGCCCTGGTCTAACAGGGACAGGCTGATATAGCATATATATCTGATCTACGGGCCCTGGTCTAACAGGGACAGGGTGATATCCCATATATATCTGATCTACGGGCCCTGGTCTAACAGGGACAGGCTGATATCCCATATATATCTGATCTACGGGCCCTGGTCTAACGGGGACAGGCTGATATCCCATATATATCTCATCCACGGGCCCTGGTCTAACAGGGACAGACTGATATCCCATATATATCTGATCTACAGCCCCTGGTCAATCAGGGACAGGCTGATATCCCATATATATCTGATCTACGGCCCCTGGTCAATCAGGGACAGGCTGATATCCCATATATATCTGATCTACGGGCCCTGGTCTAACAGGGACAGGCTGATATCCGATATATATATATATGATCTACGGGCCCTGGTCAATCAGGGACAGGGTGATATCCCATATATATCTGATCTACGGGCCCTGGTCTGACAGGGACAGGGTGATATCCCATATATATCTGATCTACGGGCCCTGGTCAATCAGGGACAGGGTAATATCCCATATATATCTGATCTACGGGCCCTGGTTTAATCAGGGACAGGCTGATATCCGATATATATCTGATCTGATCTACGGGCCCTGGTCAATCAGGGACAGGCTGATATCCCATATATATCTGATCTACAGGCCCTGGTCAATCAGGGACAGGGTGATATCCCATATATATCTGATCTACGGGCCCTGGTCTAACAGGGACAGGCTGATATCCCATACATATCTGATCTACGGGCCCTGGTCTAACAGGGACAGGCTGATATCCCATATATCTGATCTACGGGCCCTGGTCTAACAGGGACAGGCTGATATCCCATATATATCTGATCTACGGGCCCTGGTCTAACAGGGACAGGCTGATATCCCATATATATCTGATCTACGGGCCCTGGTCAATCAGGGACAGGGTAATATCCCATATATATCTGATCTACGGGCCCTGGTCTAACAGGGACAGGCTGATATCCCATATATATCTGATCTACGGGCCCTGGTCTAACGGGGACAGGCTGATATCCCATATATATCTGATCTACGGGCCCTGGTCAATCAGGTACAGGGTGATATCCGATATATATCTGATCTACGGGCCCTGGTCTAACAGGGACAGGCTGATATAGCATATATATCTGATCTACGGGCCCTGGTCTAACAGGGACAGGCTGATATAGCATATATATCTGTTCTACAGGCCCTGGTCAATCAGGGACAGGGTGATATCCCACATACATCTGATCTACGGGCCCTGGTTTAACGGGGACAGGCTGATATCCCATATATATCTGATCTACGGGCCCTGGTCTAACAGGGACAGGCTGATATCCCATACATATCTGATCTACGGGCCCTGGTCTAACAGGGACAGGCTGATATCCCATATATATCTGATCTACGGGCCCTGGTCTAACAGGGACAGGCTGATATCCCATATATATCTGATCTACGGCCCTGGTCTAACAGGGACAGGCTGATATCCCATATATATCTGATCTACGGGCCCTGGTCAATCAGGGACAGGGTAATATCCCATATATATCTGATCTACGGGCCCTGGTCTAACAGGGACAGGCTGATATCCCATATATATCTGATCTACGGGCCCTGGTCTAACAGGGACAGGCTTATATAGCATATATATCTGATCTACGGGCCCTGGTCTAACAGGGACAGGCTGATATCCCATATATATCTGATCTACGGCCCCTGGTCTAACGGGGACAGGCTGATATCCCATATATATCTGATCTACGGGCCCTGGTCTAACAGGGACAGGCTGATATCCCATATATATCTGATCTAAGGGCCCTGGTCTAACGGGGACAGGCTGATATCCCATATATATGTCATCTGATGTGCCCTGGTCTAACAGGGACAGGCTGATATCCCATATATATCTGATCTAAGGGCCCTGGTCTAACAGGGACAGGGTAATATCCCATATATATCTGATCTACGGGCCCTGGTCAATCAGGGACAGGGTAATATCCCATATATATCTGATCTACGGGCCCTAGTCTAACATGGACAGGCTGATATCCCATATATATCTGATCTGATGGGCCCTGGTCTAACAGGGACAGGCTGATATCCCATATATATCTGATCTACGGGCCCTGGTCTAACAGGGACAGGCTGATATCCCATATATATCTGATCTACGGGCCCTGGTCAATCAGGGACAGGGTAATATCACATATATATCTGATCTACGGGCCCTGGTCTAACATGGACAGGCTGATATCCCATATACAGCTGATCTACGGGCCCTGGTCTAACAGGGACAGGCTGATATCCCATTTATATCTGATCTACGGGCCCTGGTCTAACAGGGACAGGCTGATATCCCATATATATGTGATCTGATGTGCCCTGGTCTAACAGGGACAGGCTGATATCCCATATATATCTGATCTACGGGCCCTGGTCTAACAGGGACAGAATGATATCCCATATATATCTGATTTACGGGCCCTAGTCTAACAGGGACAGGGTGATATCCCATATATATCTGATCTACGGGCCTGGTCTAACAGGGACAGGCTGATATCCTATATATATCTGATCTGATGGGCCCTGGTCTAACAGGGACAGGCTGATATCCCATATATATCTGATCTACGGGCCCTGGTCTAACAGGGACAGAATGATATCCCATATATATCTGATCACGGGCAATGGTCTAACGGGGACAGGCTGATATCCTATATATATCTGATCTCTGATCTACCGGCCCTGGTCTAACAGGGACAGGCTGATATCCCATATATATCTGATCTACGGGCCCTGGTCTAACAGGGACAGGCTGATATCCGATATATATCTGATCTACGGGCCCTGGTCTAACAGGGACAGGCTGATATCCCATATATATCTGATCTACGGGCCCTGGTCTAACGGGGACAGGCTGATATCCCATATATATCTGATCTACGGGCCCTGGTCAATCAGGGACAGGGTGATATCCGATATATATCTGATCTACGGGCTCTGGTCTAACAGGGACAGGCTGATATAGCATATATATCTGATCTACGGGCCCTGGTCTAACGGGGACAGGTTGATATCTCATATATATCTGATCTACGGGCCCTGGTCTAACAGGGACAGGCTGATATCCCATATATATCTGATCTACGGGCCCTGGTCTAACGGGGACAGGCTGATATCCCATATATATCTGATCTACGGGCCCTGGTCAATCAGGTACAGGGTGATATCCGATATATATCTGATCTACGGGCCCTGGTCTAACAGGGACAGGCTGATATAGCATATATATCTGATCTACGGGCCCTGGTCTAACAGGGACAGGGTGATATCCCATATATATCTGATCTACGGGCCCTGGTCTAAGAGGGACAGGCTGATATCCCATATATATCTGATCTACGGGCCCTGGTGTAACAGGGACAGGCTGATAACCCATATATATCTGATCAACGGGCCCTGGTCAATCAGGGACAGGCTGATATCCCATATATATCTGATCTACGGGCCCTGGTCTAACAGGGACAGGCTGATATCCGATATATATATATGATCTACGGGCCCTGGTCTAACATGGACAGGGTGATATCCCATATATATCTGATCTACGGGCCCTGGTCTAACAGGGACAGGCTGATATCCGATATATATCTGATCTACGGGCCCTGGTCAATCAGGGACAGGGTGATATCCCATATATATCTGATCTAAGGGCCCTGGTCAATCAGGGACAGGGTAATATCCCATATATATCTGATCTACGGGCCCTGGTCTAACATGGACAGGCTGATATCCCATATATATCTGATCTACGGGCCCTGGTCAATCAGGGACAGGCTGATATCCCATATATATCTGATCTACGGATCCTGGTCTAACAGGGAAAGGCTGATATCCCATATATATCTGATCTGACGTGCCCTGGTCTAACAGGGACAGGCTGATATCCCATATATATCTGATCTACGGGCCCTGGTCTAATCAGGGACAGGCTGATATCCCATATATATCTGATCTACGGGCCCTGGTCTAACAGGGACAGGCTGATATCCCATATATATCTGATCTACGGGCCCTGGTCTACCAGGGACAGGCTGATATCCCATTTATATCTGATCTACGGGCCCTGGTCTAACGGGACAGGTTGATATCCCATATATATGTGATCTGATGTGCCCTGGTCTAACAGGGACAGGCTGATATCCCATATATATCTGATCTACGGGCCCTGGTCTAACAGGGACAGGCTGATATCCCATATATATCTGATCTACGGGCCCTGGTCTAACAGGGACAGGTTGATATCCCATATATATCTGATCACGGGCCCTGGTCTAACAGGGACAGGCTGATATCCTATATATATCTGATCTATGGGCCCTGGTCTAACAGGGACAGACTGATATCCCATATATATCTGATCTACGGCCCTGGTCTAACAGGGACAGGCTGATATCCCATATATATCTGATCTACGGCCCCTGGTCAACAGGGACAGGCTGATATCCGATATATATATCTGATCTACGGGCCCTGGTCAATCAGGGACAGGGTGATATCCCATATATATCTGATCCCTGGTCTAACAGGGACAGGCTGATATCCCATATATATCTGTTCTACAGGCCCTGGTCAACAGGGACAGGCTGATATCCCACATACATCTGATCTACGGGCCCTGGTCTAACAGGGACAGGCTGATATCCCATATATATCTGATCTACGGGCCCTGGTCTAACAGGGACAGGCTGATATCCCATATATATCTGATCTACGGGCCCTGGTCTAACAGGGACAGGCTGATATCCCATATATATCTGATCTACGGGCCCTGGTCTAACAGGGACAGGCTGATATCCCATACATATCTGATCTACGGGCCCTGGTCTAACGGGGACAGGTTGATATCTCATATATATCTGATCTACGGGCCCTGGTCTAACAGGGACAGGCTGATATCCCATATATATCTGATCTACGGGCCCTGGTCTAACGGGGACAGGCTGATATCCCATATATATCTGATCTACGGGCCCTGGTCAATCAGGTACAGGGTGATATCCGATATATATCTGATCTACGGGCCCTGGTCTAACAGGGACAGGCTGATATAGCATATATATCTGATCTACGGGCCCTGGTCTAACAGGGACAGGGTGATATCCCATATATATCTGATCTACGGGCCCTGGTCTAAGAGGGACAGGCTGATATACCATATATATCTGATCTACGAGCCCTGGTGTAACAGGGACAGGCTGATAACCCATATATATCTGATCAACGGGCCCTGGTCTAACGGGGACAGGCTGATATCCCATATATATCTGATCTACGGGCCCTGGTCTAACGGGGACAGGCTGATATCCGATATATATATATGATCTACGGGCCCTGGTCTAACATGGACAGGGTGATATCACATATATATCTGATCTACGGGCCCTGGTCTAACGGGGACAGGCTGATATCCGATATATATATATGATCTACGGGCCCTGGTCAATCAGGGACAGGGTGATATCCCATATATATCTGATCTACGGACCCTGGTCAATCAGGGACAGGGTAATATCCCATATATATCTGATCTACGGGCCCTGGTCTAACATGGACAGGCTGATATCCCATATATATCTGATCTACGGGCCCTGGTCTAACAGGGACAGGCTGATATCCCATATATATCTGATCTACGGGCCCTGGTCTAACAGGGAAAGGCTGATATACCATATATATCTGATCTACGTGCCCTGGTCTAACAGGGACAGGCTTATATCCCATATATATCTGATCTACGGGCCCTGGTCTAACAGGGACAGGCTGATATCCCATATATATCTGATCTACGGGCCCTGGTCTAACAGGGACAGAGTGATATCCCATATATATCTGATCTACGGGCCCTGGTCTACCAGGGACAGGCTGATATCCCATATATATCTGATCTACGGGCCCTGGTCTAACGGGGACAGGTTGATATCTCATATATATCTGATCTACGGGCCCTGGTCTAACAGGGACAGGCTGATATCCCATATATATCTGATCTACGTGCCCTGGTGTAACAGGGACAGGCTGATATCCCATATATATCTGATCTACGGGCCCTGGTCTAACGGGGACAGGTTGATATCTCATATATATCTGATCTACGGGCCCTGGTCTAACAGGGACAGGCTGATATCCCATATATATCTGATCTACGGGCCCTGGTCTAACGGGGACAGGCTGATATCCCATATATATCTGATCTACGGGCCCTGGTCAATCAGGTACAGGGTGATATCCGATATATATCTGATCTACGGGCCCTGGTCTAACAGGGACAGGCTGATATAGCATATATATCTGATCTACGGGCCCTGGTCTAACAGGGACAGGGTGATATCCCATATATATCTGATCTACGGGCCCTGGTCTAACAGGGACAGGCTGATATCCCATATATATCTGATCTACGGGCCCTGGTCTAACGGGGACAGGCTGATATCCCATATATATCTCATCCACGGGCCCTGGTCTAACAGGGACAGACTGATATCCCATATATATCTGATCTACAGCCCCTGGTCAATCAGGGACAGGCTGATATCCCATATATATCTGATCTACGGCCCCTGGTCAATCAGGGACAGGCTGATATCCCATATATATCTGATCTACGGGCCCTGGTCTAACAGGGACAGGCTGATATCCCATATATATCTGATCTACGGGCCCTGGTCTAACGGGGACAGGCTGATATCCCATATATATCTCATCCACGGGCCCTGGTCTAACAGGGACAGACTGATATCCCATATATATCTGATCTACGGCCCCTGGTCAATCAGGGACAGGCTGATAGCCCATATATATCTGATCTACGGCCCCTGGTCAATCAGGGACAGGCTGATATCCGATATATATATATATGATCTACGGGCCCTGGTCAATCAGGGACAGGGTGATATCCCATATATATCTGATCTACGGGCCCTGGTCTAACAGGGACAGGCTGATATAGCATATATATCTGTTCTACAGGCCCTGGTCAATCAGGGACAGGGTGATATCCCACATACATCTGATCTACGGGCCCTGGTTTAACGGGGACAGGCTGATATCCCATATATATCTGATCTACGGGCCCTGGTCTAACAGGGACAGGCTGATATCCCATACATATCTGATCTACGGGCCCTGGTCTAACAGGGACAGGCTGATATCCCATATATATCTGATCTACGGGCCCTGGTCTAACAGGGACAGGCTGATATCCCATACATATCTGATCTACGGGCCCTGGTCTAACGGGGACAGGTTGATATCTCATATATATCTGATCTACGGGCCCTGGTCTAACAGGGACAGGCTGATATCCCATATATATCTGATCTACGGGCCCTGGTCTAACGGGGACAGGCTGATATCCCATATATATCTGATCTACGGGCCCTGGTCAATCAGGTACAGGGTGATATCCGATATATATCTGATCTACGGGCCCTGGTCTAACAGGGACAGGCTGATATAGCATATATATCTGATCTACGGGCCCTGGTCTAACAGGGACAGGGTGATATCCCATATATATCTGATCTACGGCCCCTGGTCTAACAGGGACAGGCTGATATCCCATATATATCTGATCTACGGGCCCTGGTCTAACAGGGACAGGCTGATATCCCATACATATCTGATCTACGGGCCCTGGTCTAACAGGGACAGGCTGATATCCCATATATATCTGATCTACGGGCCCTGGTCTAACAGGGACAGGCTTATATCCCATATATATCTGATCTACGAGCCCTGGTCTAACAGGGACAGGGTGATATCCCATATATATCTGATCTACGGGCCCTGGTCAATCAGGGACAGGGTAATATCCCATATATATCTGATCTACGGGCCCTGGTCTAACAGGGACAGGCTGATATCCCATATATATCTGATCTACGGGCCCTGGTCTAACAGGGACAGGCTTATATAGCATATATATCTGATCTACGGGCCCTGGTCTAACAGGGACAGGCTGATATCCCATATATATCTGATCTACGGCCCCTGGTCTAACGGGGACAGGCTGATATCCCATATATATCTGATCTACGGGCCTTGGTCTAACAGGGACAGGCTGATATCCCATATATATCTGATCTACGGGCCCTGGTCTAACAGGGACAGGCTGATATCCCATATATATCTGATCTAAGGGCCTTGGTCTAACAGGGACAGGCTGATATCCCATATATATCTGATCTACGGGCCCTGGTCTAACAGGGACAGGCTGATATCCCATATATATCTGATCTACGGGCCCTGGTCTAACGGGGACAGGCTGATATCCCATATATATCTCATCCACGGGCCCTGGTCTAACAGGGACAGACTGATATCCCATATATATCTGATCTACAGCCCCTGGTCAATCAGGGACAGGCTGATATCCCATATATATCTGATCTACGGCCCCTGGTCAATCAGGGACAGGCTGATATCCCATATATATCTGATCTACGGGCCCTGGTCAATCAGGGACAGGCTGATATCCCATATATATCTGATCTACGGGCCCTGGTCTAACAGGGACAGGCTGATATCCCATATATATCTGATCTACGGGCCCTGGTCTAACGGGGACAGGCTGATATCCCATATATATCTCATCCACGGGCCCTGGTCTAACAGGGACAGACTGATATCCCATATATATCTGATCTACGGCCCCTGGTCAATCAGGGACAGGCTGATAGCCCATATATATCTGATCTACGGCCCCTGGTCAATCAGGGACAGGCTGATATCCGATATATATACATGATCTACGGGCCCTGGTCAATCAGGGACAGGGTGATATCCCATATATATCTGATCTACGGGCCCTGGTCTAACAGGGACAGGCTGATATAGCATATATATCTGTTCTACAGGCCCTGGTCAATCAGGGACAGGGTGATATCCCACATACATCTGATCTACGGGGCCTGGTTTAACGGGGACAGGCTGATATCCCATATATATCTGATCTACGGGCCCTGGTCTAACAGGGACAGGCTGATATCCCATACATATCTGATCTACGGGCCCTGGTCTAACAGGGACAGGCTGATATCCCATATATATCTGATCTACGGGCCCTGGTCTAACAGGGACAGGCTGATATCCCATACATATCTGATCTACGGGCCCTGGTCTAACAGGGACAGGCTGATATCCCATATATATCTGATCTACGGGCCCTGGTCTAACAGGGACAGGCTGATATCCCATATATATCTGATCTACGAGCCCTGGTCTAACAGGGACAGGGTGATATCCCATATATATCTGATCTACGGGCCCTGGTCAATCAGGGACAGGGTAATATCCCATATATATCTGATCTACGGGCCCTGGTCTAACAGGGACAGGCTGATATCCCATATATATCTGATCTACGGGCCCTGGTCTAACAGGGACAGGCTGATATCCCATATATATCTGATCTACGGGCCCTGGTCTAACGGGGACAGGCTGATATCCATTATATATACATGATCTACGGGCCCTGGTCAATCAGGTACAGGGTGATATCCCATATATATCTGATCTACGGGCCCTGGTCTAACAGGGACAGGCTGATATCCCATATATATCTGATCTACGGGCCCTGGTCTAACAGGGACAGGCTGATATCCCATATATATCTGATCTACGGGCCCTGGTCTAACAGGGACAGGGTGATATCCCATATATATCTGATCTACGGGCCCTGGTCAATCAGGGACAGGGTAATATCCCATATATATCTGATCTACGGGCCCTGGTCTAACAGGAACAGGCTGATATCCCATATATATCTGATCTACGGGCCCTGGTCAATCAGGGACAGGGTAATATCCCATATACATCTGATCTACGGGCCCTGGTCTAACAGGGACAGGCTGATATCCCATATATATCTGATCTACGAGCCCTGGTCTAACAGGGACAGGGTGATATCCCATATATATCTGATCTACGGGCCCTGGTCAATCAGGGACAGGGTGATATCCCATATATATCTGATCTACGGGCCCTGGTCAATCAGGGACAGGGTAATATCCCATATACATCTGATCTACGGGCCCTGGTCTAACAGGGACAGGCTGATATCCCATATATATCTGATCTCCAGGCCCTGGTCTAACAGGGACAGGCCGATATCCCATATATATCTGATCTAAGGGCCTTGGTCTAACAGGGACAGGCTGATATCCCATATATATCTGATCTACGGGCCCTGGTCTAACAGGGACAGGCTGATATCCCATATATATCTGATCTACGGGCCCTGGTCTAACGGGGACAGGGTGATATCCCAAATATATCTGATCTACAGGCCCTGGTCTAACAGGGACAGGCCGATATCCCATATATATCTGATCTACATGCCCTGGTCTAACAGGGACAGGCCGATATCCCATATATATCTGATCTACGGGCCTTGGTCATTCAGGGACAGGGTGATATCCCATATATATCTGATCTACGGGCCCTGGTCTAACAGGGACAGGCTGATATCCCATATATATCTGATCTACGGGCCCTGGTCTAACAGGGACAGGCTGATATCCCATATATATCTATATATATACATATATATCATATATATATACTGAACTTCTGGAGAGAGTTTGTGGCACTGAAAGTAAAGGGGCTGAATAATTTTGCACGCCCAATTTTTCAGTTTTTGATTTGTTAAAAAAGTTTGAAATATCCAATAAATGTCGTTCCACTTCATGATTGTGTCCCACTTGCTGTTGATTCTTCACAAAAAAATACAGTTTTATATCTTTATGTTTGAAGCCTGAAATGTGGCAAAAGGTCGCAAAGTTCAAGGGGGCCGAATACTTTCGCAAGGCACTGTATATATCTGATCTGATGGTAACGCTGGAGTTTGACCCTAATCTCTCAGTCATTTATAGACACAAACACATAAGAGATGACTCATGAGAAAGTGAAAAGGAGAAGCATGGCAGGAGTTGTATGTTGGTGTATAATCAATGGTCTAGGTGTGTGTGTGTGTGTGTGTGTGTGTGTGTGTGTGTGTGTGTGTGTGTGTGTGTGTGTGTGTGTGTGTGTGTGTGTGTGTGTGTGTTTTAACCACAGGAGGGCGAGGCAGCTGCTCTCTGCAAAGCTACAAACAGTCATTACTTATGTGAACAGCATTATTATGTTGGGGGAGGTAAGGTGTTCTTACTAGAGTTGTTGGGACATCAGTAGTACTCTGAATCACTATGGTAGTTACAGATCCATCGCCTAGGAAACGTACGTACGTGCGTGCGTGCGCATGTGCGCGCATGCATGCGCGTACGTGTGTGTGTGTGTGTGTTTGTGTGTGTGTGTGTTTGACCAAAGCTCAAGGAAGATGAATCTGGGCACTAGTACTTTATTTTATTGGTTCATAGGTCCTGTGTGACAACATTTCGAAGTTAAGGATTAATGTTTGGCATTGGGTTATGAATGGTTAAGGTAAGGGTTATGAATGGTTAAGGTAAGGGTTAAGGTCTGGGATAGGGTTATGAATGGTTAAGGTAAGGGTTATGAATGGTTAAGGTAAGGGTTAAGGTCTGGGATAGGGTTATGAATGGTTAAGGTAAGGGTTATGAATGGTTAAGGTAAGGGTTAAGGTCTGGGATAGGGTTATGAATGGTTAAGGTAAGGGTTATGAATGGTTAAGGTAAGGGTTAAGGTCTGGGATAGGGTTATGAATGGTTAAGGTCTGGGATAGGGTTATGAATGGTTAAGGTAATGTTTAAGGTCTGGGATAGGGTTATGAATGGTTAAGGTAAGGGTTATGAATGGTTAAGGTAAGGGTTAAGGTCTGGGATAGGGTTATGAATGGTTAAGGTAAGGGTTAAGGTCTGGGATAGGGTTATGAATGGTTAAGGTAAGGGTTATGAATGGTTAAGGTAAGGGTTAAGGTCTGGGATAGGGTTATGCATGGTTAAGGTAATGGTTAAGGTCTGGGATAGGGTTATGAATGGTTAAGGTCTGGGATAGGGTTATGAATGGTTAAGGTCTGGGATAGGGTTATGAATGGTTAAGGTAAGGGTTATGAATGGTTAAGGTAAGGGTTATGAATGGTTAAGGTAAGGGTTAAGGTCTGGGATAGGGTTATGAATGGTTAAGGTAAGGGTTATGAATGGTTAAGGTAATGGTTAAGGTCTGGGATAGGGTTATGAATGGTTAAGGTAAGGGTTATGAATGGTTAAGGTAAGGGTTAAGGTCTGGGATAGGGTTATGAATGGTTAAGGTAAGGGTTATGAATGGTTAAGGTAAGGGTTAAGGTCTGGGATAGGGTTATGAATGGTTAAGGTAAGGGTTATGAATGGTTAAGGTAAGGGTTAAGGTCTGGGATAGGGTTATGAATGGTTAAGGTAAGGGTTATGAATGGTTAAGGTAAGGGTTAAGGTCTGGGATAGGGTTATGAATGTTTTAAGCTTTGTGTTTGTCCTTAACCACTGACTCCTCGTCTGGTCTCTTCTCTGCACCTGGGTCCAACCTCACCACGTCACACGTCTCTATGCCCTCTGCCGCTGTCTCTCTCCCCACCTCTCCTCTATCTGTCTGCAGTGTGTTTGTTGACTGAGTTAGCTGAGGGAACAGCAGGATCTGCTGTATACAATGGCGAGGCCGAAACTAGGACTTTTTAATGTATAAAGGATTTATCTGAAGAAGAGCGAACGTGTTCTCCTGTTGTATGTCTATGTAAGGTGTTAAATCACTCTCTCCATTTGACGTAGGCAGTAGCATGTAGCGGCTAACCCACATGGGTGCGTTAAAGGTACAGTTAGCTGTTATAAAGTTAGTGTTTAGCAATTACGGCTAGCCCACCTGTGTGCGTTATCAAGGTAAAGTTAGCGGTTAACGGCTAGCCCACCTGTGTGCGTTATCAAGGTAAAGTTAGCGGTTAACGGCTAGCCCACCTGTGTGCGTTATCAAGGTAAAGTTAGCGGTTAGCGGCTAGCCCACCTTTGTGTATTATTAAGGTAAAGTTAGCATTTAGCCGTTAGCATGGAGCTCAGGTGGTTTGACAATAAAACGATGACCGTAAAATGATTCACATAAAATGCGTAACACTGATCGTTAACCATTATCCCCATTACTGTGTGAGTCTCCTAAAAATGGTGCCCTATTCCCTATATAGTGCACTGCTTTTGGGCCCATAGGGATCTGCATAGGGAGTATGGTGGCATTTGGGAAGCAATCCATACAACGCGTCACTCAGACCCATGAACTGGGATGACTTGGCATCTGGCTGGGATGACTTGGCACCTAGCTGGGAGGACTTGGCACCTAGCTGGGAGGACTTGGCACCTAGCTGGGAGGACTTGGCACCTAGCTGGGAGGACTTGGCACCTAGCTGGGATGACTTGGCACCTAGCTGGGAGGACTTGGCACCTAGCTGGGATGACTTGGCACCTAGCTGGGATGACTTGGCACCTAGCTGGGAGGACTTGGCACCTAGCTGGGATGACTTGGCATCTAGCTGGGATGACTTGGCACCTAGCTGGGAGGACTTGGCATCTGGCTGGGATGACTTGGCATCTGGCTGGGATGACTTGGCACCTAGCTGGGAGGACTTGGCATCTGGCTGGGACGACTTGGCACCTAGCTGGGAGGACTTGGCATCTGGCTGGGATGACTTGGCATCTGGCTGGGATGACTTGGCATCTGGCTGGGATGACTTGGCATCTGGCTGGGATGACTTGGCATCTGGCTGGGATGACTTGGCTCAGAAGGCTAGTGGACAAATAGACAGGAGAAACAGAAGAACAAGGGTATTACACACACGCGCGCACGGATACACTAGAATTAATGCAAGAACGCAAGCACACATACCTCTCTTCCTCCTCCTCCTCCTCCTCTTCTTCCCCGCATGAAGGAGTTCTGGACACTGCAAACAGATGGAAACACCCCAGGATAACCCATAGGGTTCTGGTTAAAATTATTGCACTCAATTTCTGTATTTATTTTACCTTTATTTAACTGGGCAAGTCAGTTAAGAACAAATTCTTATTTTCATTGACGGCCTAGGAACAGTGGGTTAACTGCCTGTTCAGCGGCAGAACGACAGATTTGTACCTTGTCAGCTCAGGGATTTGAACTTGCAACCTTTCGGTTACTAGCCCAACACTCTTACCACTAGGCTACATCACCATTAAAACTATAAACTATATCACCATTAAAACTATAAAATATATCACCATTAAAACTATAAACTATATCACCATTGAAACTATAAACTATATCACCATTAAAACTATAAACTATATCACCATTAAAACTATAAACTATATCACCATTGAAACTATATCACCATTAAAACTATAAACTATATCACCATTAAAACTATATCACCATTAAAACTATATCACCATTAAAACTATAAACTATGTCACCATTAAAACTATAAACTATATCACCATTGAAACTATATCACCATTCAAACTATAAACTATATCACCATTAAAACTATAAACTATATCACCATTAAAACTATAAACTATATCACCATTAAAACTATATCACCATTAAAACTATAAACTATATCACCATTAAAACTATATCACCATTTAAACTATATCACCATTAAAACTATAAACTATATCACCATTAAAACTATAAACTATATCACCATTAAAACTATATCACCATTTAAACTATATCACCATTGAAACTATATCACCATTAAAACTATATCACCATTAAAACTATAAACTATATCACCATTCAAACTATAAATTATATCACCATTAAAACTATAAACTATATCACCATTAAAACTATAAACTATATCACCATTGAAACTATATCACCATTAAAACTATAAACTATATCACCATTAAAACTATATCACCATTAAAACTATAAACTATATCACCATTAAAACTATATCACCATTGAAACTATATCACCATTAAAACTATAAACTATATCACCATTTAAACTATAAACTATATCACCATTAAAACTATAAACTATATCACCATTTAAACTATATCACCATTTAAACTATATCACCATTAAAACTATAAACTATATCACCATTAAAACTATATCACCATTTAAACTATATCACCATTTAAACTATATCACCATTAAAACTATAAACTATATCACCATTAAAACTATATCACCATTAAAACTATAAACTATATCACCATTGAAACTATATCACCATTAAAACTATATCACCATTAAAACTATAAACTATATCACCATTAAAACTATATCACCATTTAAACTATATCACCATTAAAACTATAAACTATGTCACCATTAAAACTATAAACTATATCACCATTGAAACTATAAAATATATCACCATTGAAACTATATCACCATTAAAACTATAAACTATATCACCATTAAAACTATAAACTATATCACCATTTAAACTATAAACTATATCACCATTAAAACTATAAACTATATCACCATTAAAACTATAAACTATATCACCATTTAAACTATATCACCATTTAAACTATATCACCATTAAAACTATAAACTATATCACCATTAAAACTATAAACTATATCACCATTAAACTATAAACTATATCACAATTAAAACTATAAACTATATCACCATTAAAACTATATCACCATTTAAACTATATCACCATTAAAACTATAAACTATATCACCATTAAAACTATAAACTATATCACCATTAAAACTATATCACCATTAAAACTATAAACTATATCACCATTAAAACTATATCACCATTGAAACTATATCACCATTAAAACTATAAACTATATCACCATTAAAACTATAAACTATATCACCATTAAAACTATATCACCATTAAAACTATAAACTATATCACCATTAAAACTATAAACTATATCACCATTAAAACTATATCACCATTTAAACTATATCACCATTAAAACTATAAACTATATCACCATTAAAACTATATCACCATTAAAACTATAAACTATATCACCATTAAAACTATACACTATATCACCATTAAAACTATAAACTATATCACCATTAAAACTATAAACTATATCACCATTAAAACTATAAACTATATCACCATTGAAACTATAAACTATATCACCATTAAAACTATAAACTATATCACCATTAAAACTATAAACTATATCACCATTGAAACTATAAACTATATCACCATTAAAACTATAAACTATATCACCATTAAAACTATAAACTATATCACCATTAAAACTATATCAACATTAAAACTATAAACTATATCACCATTAAAACTATATCACCATTAAAACTATAAACTATATCACCATTAAAACTATAAACTATATCACCACTGATTAGATTTTTTTATTTTAAACTACCTGCCCTCCATGACACCTACACCACCGATGTCACAGGAAGGCCAAAAAGATCATCAAGGACATCAACCACCCGAGCCACTGCCTGTTCACCCCGCTATCATCCAGAAGGTGACTAGTAGATGTTAATGCGAGTGTAGCGAAATGCTTGTGCTTCTAGTTCTGAAAATGCAGTAATAACCAACAAGTAATCTAGCTAACAATTCCAAAACTATTACCTTATAGACACAAGTGTAAGGGGATAAAGAATATGTACATAAAGATATATGAATGAGTGATGGTACAGAGCGGCATAGGCAAGATACAGTAGATGGTATTGAGTGCAGTATATACATATGAGATGAGTATGTAAACAAAGTGGCATAGTTAAAGTGGCTAGTGGTACATGTATTACATAAGGATGCAGTAGATGATATAGAGTACAGTATATACGTATGCATATGAGATGAATAATGTAGGGAACATTATATTAGGTAGCATTGTTTAAAGTGGCTAGTGATATATTCATTTCCCATCAATTCCCATTATTAAAGTGGCTGGAGTTGAGTGAGTGTGTTGGCAGCAGCCACTCAATGTTAGTGGTGGCTGTTTAACAGTCTGATGGCCTTGAGATAGAAGCTGTTTTTCAGTCTCTCGGTCCCAGCTTTGATGCACCTGTACTGACCTCGCCTTCTGGATGATAGCGGGGTGAACAGGCAGTGGCTCGGGTGGTTGCTGTCCTTGATGATCTTTATGGCCTTCCTGTGACATCGGGTGGTGTAGGTGTCCTGGAGGGCAGGTAGTTTGCCCCCGGTGATGCGTTGTGCAGACCTCACTACCCTCTGGAGAGCCTTACGGTTGTGGGCGGAGCAGTTGCCGTACCAGTGCTTTTGGTGATAAGCCGAATTTCTTCAGCCTCCTGAGGTTGAAGAGGCGCTGCTACGCCTTCTTCACGATGCTGTCTGTGTGGGTGGACCAATTCAGTTTGTCTGTGATGTGTACGCCGAGGAACTTAAAACTTACTACCCTCTCCACTACTGTTCCATTGATGTGGATAGGGGGGTGTTCCCTCTGCTGTTTCCTGAAGTCCACAATCATCTCCTTAGTTTTGTTGACGTTGAGTGTGAGGTTATTTTCCTGACACCACACTCTGAGGGCCCTCACCTCCTCCCTGTAGGCCGTCTCGTCGTTGTTGGTAATCAAGCCTACCACTGTTGTGTCGTCCGCAAACTTGATGATTGAGTTGGAGGCGTGCGTGGCCACGCAGTCGTGGGTGAACAGGGAGTACAGGAGATGTTGTCGTCTGACGCAATACGAAACATATGATGATGGAAGCAGTCTTGGAGTGTGGAATCAGATTGGTCGGACCAGCGTTGAACAGACCTCAGCGTGGGAGCTTCTTGTTTTAGTTTCTGTCTGTAGGCAGCGATCAACAAAATGGAGTCGTGGTCAGCTTTTCCGAAAGGAGGGCGGGGCAGGGCCTTATATGCGTCGCGGAAGTTGGAATAGCAATGATCCAAGGTTTTTCCCGCCCTGGTTGCGCAATCGATATGCTGATAAAATTTAGGGAGTCTTGTATTCAGATTAGCCTTGTTAAAATCCCCAGCTACAATGAACGCAGCCTCCGGATATATGGATTCCAGTTTGCAAAGAGTCAAATAAAGTTTGTTCAGGGCCATCGATATGTCTGCTTGGGGGGGATATATACGGCTGTGATTATAATCAAAGAGAATTCTCTTGGTAGATAATGCGGTCGACATTTGATTGTGAGGAATTCTAAATCAGGTGAACAGAAGGACTTGAGTTCCTGTATGTTGTTGTGGCCACACCACGTCACGTTAACCATAAAGCATACGCCCCCGCCCCTCTTCTTACCAGAAAGATGTTTGTTTCTGTCGGCGCGATGCGTGGAGAAACCAGCTGGCTGCACCATCTCCGATAGCGTCTCTCCAGTGAGCCATGTTTCCGTGAAGCAAAGAACGTTACAGTCTCTGATGTCCCTCTGGAATGCTACCCTTGCTCGGATTTCATCAACCTTGTTGTCAAGAGACTGGACATTGGCGAGGAGAATGCTAGGGAGTGGTGCACGATGTGCCCGTCTCCGGAGTCTGACCAGAAGACCGCTTCGTTTTCCTCTTTTTCGAAGTCGTTTTTTGGGGTCGCCGGCTGGGATCCATTCCGTTGTCCTGGGTGAAAGGCAGAACACAGGGTCCGCTTCGCGAAAGTCATATTCTTGGTCGTACTGATGGTGAGTTGACGCTGCTCTTATGTTCAGTAGTTCTTCTCGACTGTATGTAATGAAACCTAAGATGACCTGGGGTACCAATGTAAGAAATAACACGTAAAATAAATAAAAAACTGCATAGTTTCCTAGGAACGCGAAGCGAGGTGGCCATCTCTGTCGGCGCCGGAAGTCTTCCCAGCCTGGTGCAGGTCTACAATTTTAGTTTCTGGTGTCCTTTGACAGCTCTTTTGTCTTGGCCATAGTGGAGTTTGGAGTGTGACTGTTTGAGGTTGTGGACAGGTGTCTTTTATACTGATAACAAGTTCAAACAGGTGCCATTAATACAGGTAACGAGTGGAGGACAGAGGAGCCTCTTAAAGAAGAAGTTACAGGTCTGTGAGAGCCAGAAATCTTGCTTGTTTGTAGGTGACCAAATACTTATTTTCCACCATAATTTGCAAATAAATTCATTAAAAATCCTACAATGTGATTTTCTGGATTTTTTTCTCATTTTGTCTGTCATAGTTGAAGTGTACCTATGATGAAAATTACAGGCCTCTCTCATCTTTTTAAGTGGGAGAACTTGCACAATTGGTGGCTGACTAAGTACTTTTTTGCCCCACTGTACGTACAGTCACTGTGGGGATGACGTCGTCAGTGTACTTATTGATGAAGCCGGTGACTGAGCTAGTATACTCCTCAATGCCATTGGATGAATCCTGTCAAATTCTCTAAAACGACGTTGGAGGCAACTTATTGTAGAGAAATTAACATTAAATTCTCTGGCAACAGCTCTGGTTGGACATTCCTGCAGTCGGCATGGCAATTGCACACTCCCTCAAAACTAAAGACATCTGTGGCATTGTATTGTGTGACAAAACTGTATATTTTAAAGTGGCTTTTTATTATCCCCAGCACAAGGTGCACCTGTGTAATGATCATACTGTTTAATACGCTTCTTGATTTGACACACCTGTCAGGTGGATGGATTATCTTGGCAAAGGAGAAATGCTCAGGGATGTAAACAAATGTTTGCACAAAAGTTGAGTGAAATAAGCTTTTTGAGGAAAATGTTGAGGATTTTTTTTTCTTCAGCTCATGAAAGATGGGACCACAACTTCACATGGTGTGTATATATATTTTGTTTTCTTTGTTCGAACCGGTTTAGAACTTTATTTTCTGCATGAAATGAAAAAACAGGGGTTCTGCTCGGAACACCAGAACGGAATGAAAAAACAGGGGTTCTGCTCGGAACGGAAAGATTAGAAAATAATGTTGGTTCCAACCCCTGCTGTGAATAACATTGTACTACTGGTGAAAGGATGCGTGTGTGTGTTGGACCCATCATATCGTCACTGATTGTCACAGTCAGTCTTTGCTGAAATGCATTAATGGCTTTCCTGTAGGGTTGAGAGAGAACAAACACACACACACACACACACACACACACACACACACCTTCTTATGTAAGACCTTTCTGTGACTCTGAGTAAATGTACTCATAAGACGTGTGTGTGTGTGTGTGTGTGTTGTGTGTGTGTGTGTGTGTGTGTGTGTGTGTGTCTGTGTGTGTGTGTGTCTGTGTGTGTTTCACTGAGTATACATTCCTTCCTTGTATACAGACCCTGTCCTGAATCTACACTATCTGTCTGTCTGCTCTCAGTGTCTAGCTGAATCTACACTATCTGTCTGTCTGCTCTCAGTGTCTAACTGAATCTACACTATCTGTCTGTCTGCTCTCAGTGTCTAGCTGAATCTACACTATCTGTCTGTCTGCTCTCAGTGTCTAGCTGAATCTACACTATCTGTCTGTCTGTCTGCTCTCAGTGTCTAGCTCTCAGTGGCTAACTGAATCAGACTATCTGTCTGTCTGCTCTCAGTGTCTAGCTGAATGTTTGTAGAATCACATGTTTCTCTCCTCCGATGATCCACAGATAAAAGGGGGAACCCTGTTAGTTCCTCTTTCAAGCATCCATGTGGGTTTGTGAAAACCAATCAGGAGATGCGAGAGGCGGGACTGGCAGCGGAAATGAGCCCAGATCTATTAGGATTCAGCAAAGCAGACGCGCGAGCACCGCGTATTAAATTATTAAATAACATGCATACATTTACTTTGGTTTCTGTCTGTCTGCCTGCCCCTTCATCCGTCCGTCTGTCTGTCTGTCTGCCTGCCCCTTCATCCGTCCGTCTGTCTGCCTGCCCCTTCATCCGTCCGTCTGTCTGCCTGCCCCTTCATCCGTCCGTCTGTCTGTCTGCCCCTTCATCTGTCCGTCTGTCTGTCTGTCTGCCTGCCCCTTCATCCGTCCGTCTGTCTGCCTGCCCCTTCATCTGTCCGTCTGTCTGTCTGCCTGCCCCTTCATCCGTCCGTCTGTCTGCCTTCCCCTTCATCTGTCCGTCTGTCTGCCTGCCCCTTCATCTGTCCGTCTGTCTGCCTGCCCCTTCATCTGTCCGTCTGTCTGTCTGCCTGCCCCTTCATCCGTCCGTCTGTCTGTCTGTCTGCCTGCCCCTTCATCTGTCCGTCTGTCTGTCTGTCTGCCTGCCCCTTCATCCGTCCGTCTGTCTGTCTGTCTGTCTGCCTGCGCCTTCATCCGTCCGTCTGTCTGTCTGTCTGCCTGCCCCTTCATCTGTCCGTCTGTCTGCCTGCCCCTTCATCCGTCCGTCCGTCTGTCTGTCTGCCTGCCCCTTCATCTGTCCGTCCGTCTGTCTGCCTGCCCCTTCATCTGTCCGTCCGTCTGTCTGCCTGCCCTTTTGTCTCTGTTCTGTTAACCTACGATGTGAGGAAGGGGTGTGAGGAAGGGCAGGACAGACAGGGGAGGGAAGGGAAACAGACAATACAATATCTAAACTAAGACTGTCTCTTTCAGAAACACCGCTGTACAACGCCCATCTCATTCTCACTGGAGCCAGTCTGTCACGGGTTGGTCTCGTTCCTAGGTCTATTATGGGATGTCGTCTTGGTGAAAGTGACTTCTTGGCTCTGCTGGCCAAACATGGACACCTTGCTCTGGTCCTGTCGCCATGCCGACAATGGAATGATGGATTGTAGGATCTTCAAGACAGGCAGACAGACAGACAAGCAGGCAGGCAGGCAGACAGACAAGCAGGCAGGCAGACAGACAGACAGACAGACAAGCAGGCAGGCAGGCAGACAGACAAGCAGGCAGGCAGGCAGGCAGGCAGGCAGACAGACAGACAGACAAGCAGGCAGGCAGGCAGACAGACAAGCAGGCAGGCAGGCAGGCAGACAGGCAGGCAGGCAGGAAGACAGACAAACAGACAGACACTGAGGAACACACACACATATACACACACACACACCTCTCTCTGAAATAGCCCTGTCTCTCCAATCAGCTTCCTCAGCACAGGAAGTTGTCTTTCCGACGACAGGAAACAGCCCTGGCCATGGAGACAGCAGTCTGAGGAAGGCACACACTCACACAATGTGCTGGTCAGAGCCATCCAGGGAAGGACATCGATGGGGTAGGAAGTGTGTGTGTGTGTGTGTGTGTGTGTGTGTCAGGGCACTGAAACAGGAAACAGCTCTGTTAAAACATTAGACAATAGACAGAATGTCACCTTTGCCCTACTAGAACACACATGGTTGACCCTGGTCTTTAAATGGACTGTTACATCTCTATCAGACATTGAAGAGGTGATGACCGCCGTCTCTCTCTCTCTCTCTCTCTCTCTCTCTCTCTCTCTCTCTCTCTCTCTCTCTCTCTCTCTCTCTCCCCCCCCTCTCTCTCTCCTCTCTTCCTGTCGAATCCCTACATCACTCTCTCTTTCCTTAGTCATCGGGATTTAAAGTCATCTGCACTCCAATCATTCCCAACCTGGAAAAGTCTGACCTCTCTCTTCCTTATTCCAGAGAATGTTTTGGGACACGTTGATATCATGATAAATAATGGCTTCCAGTCAGCATGACTACGTCCCAAATGGCACACTATTCCCTATATAGTACACTACTTTAGACCAGAGCCCTATTCCCTATATAGTACACTACTATAGACCAGAGCCCTATTCCCTATATAGTGCACTACTTTAGACCAGAGCCCTATTCCCTATATAGTACACTACTATAGACCAGAGCCCTATTCCCTATATAGTGCACTACTTTAGACCAGGGCCCTATTCCCTATATAGTGCACTACTATAGACCAGAGCCCTATTCCCTATATAGTACACTACTTTAGACCAGAGCCCTATTCCCTATATAGTGCACTACTTTAGACCAGGGCCCTATTCCCTATATAGTACACTACTTTAGATCAGGGCCCAATGGTACACTATTCCCTATGTAGTGCACTACTTTAGACCCGGGCCCTAGTGAATAGGGTGCCATTTGAAGAGCCAACCAGACAGGGTTACTGATAGTTAATCCCTGTCTCAACCCTACAGAATATGAACAGCAGAAGGTGCACTACTTTAGACCCGGGCCCTAGTGAATAGGGTGCCATTTGAAGAGCCAACCAGACAGGGTTACTGATAGTTAATCCCTGTCTCAACCCTACAGAATATGAACAGCAGAAGGTGCACTACTTTAGACCCGGGCCCTAGTGAATAGAGTGCCATTTGAAGAGCCAACCAGACAGGGTTACTGATAGTTAATCCCTGTCTCAACCCTACAGAATATGAACAGCAGAAGGTTTTAGACATGATTCATAACATGGTTCACAAATTAATCACAAATTGGCAAGAAAAACTGTCCATTCTCTGTTGTGTCAAGTATGACACGGAGAGTTGTGTTTCTTTATCCCTCTATGGGATAACTACGTAACTGTGCTCTGACTCTCTGACTCTCTGACGCTCTGACTCTCTGACGCTCTGACTCTCTGACTCTCTGACGCTCTGACTCTCTGACGCTCTGACTCTCTGATGCTCTGAACCTCTGAACCTCTGAACCTCTGAACCTCTGAACCTCTGACGTACACTATCTGAGGTGACGTCGTGACACGCTCTTTTACCTGAACTCTGTTTACACACACTGGCTCCATCCTGGGTTGGACCACACACACCCTCTCTGGTTCAGTCCTTGAAGAACGTCAATATTATGTGACATTCTGTGGCAACAGATGATTAAATGATTATATAAAAATCAATACTGTTACTACCTGTTTGGTTTGATCTATGACAAAGATATAACATGTGCTGACATTCTCCAAGGCCTCAAAACATGAGGAGGAGGAGGAGGAGGACCAGGTAGAGGTGAGGAGGACCAGGTAGAGGTGAGGAGGACCAGGTAGAGGTGAGGAGGACCAGGTAGGGGGCGAGGAGGAGGAGGTAGGGGGCGAGGAGGAGGAGGTAGGGGCGAGGAGGAGGACCAGGTAGGGGCGAGGAGGAGGACCAGGTAGGGGTGAGGAGGACCAGGTAGGGGTGAGGAGGACCAGGTAGGGGTGAGGAGGACCAGGTAGAGGTGAAGAGGACCAGGTAGGGGGCGAGGAGGAGGAGGTAGGGGCGAGGAGGAGGACCAGGTAGGGGTGAGGAGGACCAGGTAGGGGTGAGGAGGAACAGGTAGAGGTGAGGAGGACCAGGTAGGGGGTGAGGAGGAGGAGGTAGGGGCGAGGAGGGGGACCAGGTAGGGGGTGAGGAGGACCAGGTAGAGGTGAAGAGGACCAGGTAGGGGTGAAGAGGAGGACCAGGTAGGGGTGAGGAGGAGGACCAGGTAGGGGTGAGGAGGAGGACCAGGTAGGGGTGAGGAGGACCAGGTAGAGGGCGAGGAGGAGGAGGTAGGGGCGAGGAGGAGGACCAGGTAGAGGTGAAGAGGACCAGGTAGGGGGCGAGGAGGAGGAGGTAGGGGCGAGGAGGAGGACCAGGTAGGGGTGAGGAGGACCAGGTAGAGGTGAGGAGGACCAGGTAGAGGGTGAGGAGGAGGAGGTAGGGGCGAGGAGGAGGACCAGGTAGGGGGTGAGGAGGACCAGGTAGGGGTGAAGAGGACCAGGTAGGGGCGAGGAGGAGGACCAGGTAGGGGTGAGGAGGACCAGGTAGGGGGCGAGGAGGAGGACCAGGTAGTGGTGAGGAGGACCAGGTAGTGGTGAGGAGGACCAGGTAGGGGTGAAGAGGACCAGGTAGGGGCGAGGAGGAGGACCAGGTAGGGGTGAAGAGGACCAGGTAGGGGCGAGGAGGAGGACCAGGTAGGGGTGAAGAGGACCAGGTAGGGGTGAGGGGGACCAGGTAGGGGTGAGGGGGACCAGGTAGGGGTGAGGGGGACCAGGTAGGGGTGAGGGGGACCAGGTAGGGGTGAAGAGGACCAGGTAGGGGTGAAGAGGACCAGGTAGGGGTGAAGAGGCCCAGGTAGGGGTGAGGGGGACCAGGTAGGGGTGAAGAGGACCAGGTAGGGGTGAAGAGGCCCAGGTAGGGGTGAGGGGGACCAGGTAGGGGGCGAGGAGGAGGAGGTAGGGGCGAGGAGGAGGACCAGGTAGGGGTGAGGAGGACCAGGTAGGGGGCGAGGAGGAGGAGGTAGGGGCGAGGAGGAGGACCAGGTAGGGGTGAGGAGGACCAGGTAGGGGTGAGGAGGACCAGGTAGAGGTGAGGAGGACCAGGTAGGGGGTGAGGAGGAGGAGGTAGGGGCGAGGAGGAGGACCAGGTAGGGGGTGAGGAGGACCAGGTAGAGGTGAAGAGGACCAGGTAGGGGTGAAGAGGAGGACCAGGTAGGGGTGAGGAGGAGGACCAGGTAGGGGTGAGGAGGAGGAGGTAGGGGCGAGGAGGAGGACCAGGTAGGGGGTGAGGAGGACCAGGTAGAGGTGAAGAGGACCAGGTAGGGGTGAAGAGGAGGACCAGGTAGGGGTGAGGAGGAGGACCAGGTAGGGGTGAGGAGGACCAGGTAGAGGTGAAGAGGACCAGGTAGGGGGCGAGGAGGAGGAGGTAGGGGCGAGGAGGAGGACCAGGTAGAGGTGAAGAGGACCAGGTAGGGGGCGAGGAGGAGGAGGTAGGGGCGAGGAGGAGGACCAGGTAGGGGTGAGGAGGACCAGGTAGGGGTGAGGAGGACCAGGTAGAGGTGAGGAGGACCAGGTAGGGGGTGAGGAGGAGGAGGTAGGGGCGAGGAGGAGGACCAGGTAGGGGGTGAGGAGGACCAGGTAGAGGTGAAGAGGACCAGGTAGGGGTGAAGAGGAGGACCAGGTAGGGGTGAGGAGGAGGACCAGGTTTGGGTGAGGAGGACCAGGTAGAGGTGAAGAGGACCAGGTAGGGGGCGAGGAGGAGGAGGTAGGGGCGAGGAGGAGGACCAGGTAGAGGTGAAGAGGACCAGGTAGGGGGCGAGGAGGAGGAGGTAGGGGCGAGGAGGAGGACCAGGTAGGGGTGAGGAGGACCAGGTAGAGGTGAGGAGGACCAGGTAGAGGGTGAGGAGGAGGAGGTAGGGGCGAGGAGGAGGACCAGGTAGGGGGTGAGGAGGACCAGGTAGGGGTGAAGAGGACCAGGTAGGGGGCGAGGAGGAGGGCCAGGTAGGGGTGAGGAGGACCAGGTAGGGGTGAAGAGGACCAGGTAGGGGCGAGGAGGAGGACCAGGTAGGGGTGAGGAGGACCAGGTAGGGGGTGAGGAGGAGGACCAGGTAGTGGTGAGGAGGACCAGGTAGGGGTGAAGAGGACCAGGTAGGGGGTGAGGAGGACCAGGTAGGGGTGAAGAGGACCAGGTAGGGGCGAGGAGGACCAGGTAGGGGCGAGGAGGACCAGGTATGGGTGAGGAGGACCAGGTAGTGGTGAAGAGGACCAGGTAGGGGTGAAGAGGACCAGGTAGGGGGTGAGGAGGACCAGGTAGGGGTGAGGACCAGGTAGGGGTGAAGACCAAAATCCGGGACTGGTGTTTCCATCACGAGGCTCATTATTCTCCTCATTATAGCCAGATAATGATCAACACAGGCGACATGTTGGGCGGCTCAACAAGTCATGATGTATTATCAGACCGGCTCAACAAGTCATGATGTATTATCAGACCGGCTCAACAAGTCATGATGTATTATCAGACCGGCTCAACAAGTCATGATGTATTATCAGACCGGCTCAACAAGTCATGATGTATTATCAGACCGGCTCAACAAGTCATGATGTATTATCAGACCGGCTCAACAAGTCATGATGTATTATCAGACCGGCTCAACAAGTCATGATGTATTATCAGACCGGCTCAACAAGTCATGATGTATTATCGGAGATTCAATACGATCCATCAAGTTGATCCATCAGCATCACACACACACAATATCCGATGTGTCAAGTTGTTTGTCGGAGAGAGTGTCACACACATAGACACACACACAATATCCGATGTGTCAAGTTGTTTGTCGGAGAGAGCGTCACACACACAGACACACACACAGACACACACACAGACACACAGACACACACACAGACACACACACAGACACACACACAGACACACACACAGACATTGAACAACAACCACACGTCAGCGATGTTATTATTACACCAGCCAGCTCGCCAATCAGAATGGATCCGTGAGAGAGAGGTCCAGCCAATCACGGACTAGATAAATATCCTCCCTGGGTTCACCTGGGGTCATGGATGGGATTCCGTTCTGTTCTGGTGCAGCAGTAATATCAACAACATGTTGCATCAGCTCTTTCACGTTGTACTGGTTTTACACCTGTCTGACGTCTGATAGGCCAACAACAGTCAGTATACAGTATAACAGCAGAGCTTTGTGATAGTGTTATTTCTCATGTGCTGCATTTCCTTTCCTTTCAAGACAGAAGAAATCAGGGTTGGGTTGGGAGAATAACTTGGAAAATGTCATTCAATAGCCTGCTAATACACTACTTTAATTTTTTTTTTGTGCAAATATTCAATATAAGAAACAGAGAAACCAAAATGCAAAGTTACTTCAACCATCTAATAATTAATTGTATTTCAATTTGCTCTATAGAATCTAATTATAAATACAATAAAACTATGACATTTCCTCAGGCGTATTCAAAGATCAGAAGATATTTTAGCAAAGACGCTATGCAAAGTCATTCATTATTAGTAATACGAGGAGTTTTTTAGGATTCATTTTTAGTACATAATGATTTTTAAATTAATTTAGGCTAATTATTACAGATTCTGCACCGCTGTTGGTCGGCTGCACAATAACATGTACAATACATCCAGCTGTTTAGCTGGCCTGGTGACATTGACGGCCATCATCAGCTGATCCAGGAACCATTTATCTGAATGACAGTAAAGTGACAAGCATCTGTTGTGATGTAGCGCGCCGTCCAACAGCCAGAGTATTAGGGGGAAACGGCTGTAAGAGCCATAGCGCAGGAAAGAGCATTTAGCTATTTTAAATTATTGCAGTATTATTATGTATTATTGCAGTATTATTATGTATTATAATGACTGTATATTTGCACATTTGTATAGTGTTAGTACACCCAGAACATTCCATTGTGGACATTTGTACATAGGACACCCCCGGTTAGAGTTCTCCGTTGGTTTAGTCTGCATGACATCATATCCATGACATCATTGCTTAGCTCATCGGGCAAGAAGAGTTCTGTGGAGCAATACAGTTTTTTTTGACCTGGTTATTAAGTTCATTTTCCTTGTAAACGTTTCATTACTATATGTCAGGGCGAAGCTTTTGAATGTTTTTATTCGCGTCAGACGCTATGCTTTTTATATGAACTACGGTGGTTAAAACGCTTTTTAGAAGGCTGCGCCACAAGTCCATGTTCACATGGCAAGCTGTGAAATGGAGGCCGTCAGCCATGCTGTGTGAGGAAATGGAGGCCGTCAGCCATGCTGTGTAAGGAAATGGAGGCCCTCAGCCATGCTGTGTAAGGAAATGGAGGCCCTCAGCCATGCTGTGTGAGGAAATGGAGGCCCTCAGCCATGCTGTGTGAGGAAATGGAGGCCCTCAGCCATGCTGTGTCAGGAAATGGAGGCCGTCAGCCATGCTGTGTCAGGAAATGGAGGCCGTCAGCCATGCTGTGTCAGGAAATGGAGGCCCTCAGCCATGCTGTGTGAGGAAATGGAGGCCCTCAGCCATGCTGTGTGAGGAAATGGAGGCCCTCAGCCATGCTGTGTGAGGAAATGGAGGCCCTCAGCCATGCTGTGTAAGTGCTACTTATGTCGTTTTTTGGGTGTATCTGCACTTTACTTTGCTATTTATATTTTTGACTACTTTTAGTTTACTACATTCCTAAAGAAAATAGTGTACTTTTTACTCCATACATTTTCCCTGATACTCAAAAGCATTCGTTAGATTTTGAATGGTTAGCAGGACAGAATAATTGTCTAATTCACACACTAATCAAGAGAACATCTCTGGTCATCTCTACTGCCTCTGATCTGGAGGACTCACTAAACAGAGAACATCCCTGGTCATCCCTACTGCCTCTGATCTGGAGGACTCACTAAACAGAGAACATCCCTGGTCATCCCTACTGCCTCTGATCTGGAGGACTCACTAAACAGAGAACATCCCTGGTCATCTACTGCCTCTGATCTGGAGGACTCACTAAACAGAGAACATCCCTGGTCATCCCTACTGCCTCTGATCTGGAGGACTCACTAAACAGAGAACATCCCTGGTCATCCCTACTGCCTCTGATCTGGAGGACTCACTAAACAGAGAACATCCCTGGTCATCCCTACTGATGTGATCTGGAGGACTCACTAAACAGAGAACATCACTGGTCATCCCTACTGCCTCTGATCTGGAGGACTCACTAAACAGAGAACATCCCTGGTCATCCCTACTGCCTCTGATCTGGAGGACTCACTAAACAGAGAACATCCCTGGTCATCCCTACTGCCTCTGATCTGGAGGACTCACTAAACAGAGAACATCCCTGGTCATCCCTACTGCCTCTGATCTGGAGAACTCACTAAACAGAGAACATCCCTGGTCATCCCTACTGCCTCTGATCTGGAGGACTCACTAAACAGAGAACATCCCTGGTCATCCCTACTGCCTCTGATCTGGAGGACTCACTAAACAGAGAACATCCCTGGTCATCCCTACTGCCTCTGATCTGGAGGACTCACTAAACAGAGAACATCCCTGGTCATCTACTGATCTGGAGGACTCACTAAACAGAGAACATCCCTGGTCATCTACTGCCTCTGATCTGGAGGACTCACTAAACAGAGAACATCCCTGGTCATCCCTACTGCCTCTGATCTGGAGGACTCACTAAACAGAGAACATCCCTGGTCATCCCTACTGATGTGATCTGGAGGACTCACTGAGAACATCACTGGTCATCCCTACTGGACTGGAGGACTCACTAAACAGAGAACATCCCTGGTCATCCCTACTGCCTCTGATCTGGAGGACTCACTAAACAGAGAACATCCCTGGTCATCCCTACTGCCTCTGATCTGGAGGACTCACTAAACAGAGAACATCCCTGGTCATCCCTACTGCCTCTGATCTGGAGGACTCACTAAACAGAGAACATCCCTGGTCATCCCTACTGCCTCTGATCTGGAGGACTCACTAAACAGAGAACATCCCTGGTCATCCCTACTGCCTCTGATCTGGAGGACTCACTAAACAGAGAACATCCCTGGTCATCCCTACTGCCTCTGATCTGGAGGACTCACTAAACAGAGAACATCCCTGGTCATCCCTACTGCCTCTGATCTGGAGGACTCACTAAACAGAGAACATCCCTGGTCATCCCTACTGCCTCTGATCTGGAGGACTCACTAAACAGAGAACATCCCTGGTCATCACTACTGCCTCTGATCTGGAGGACTCACTAAACAGAGAACATCCCTGGTCATCCCTACTGCCTCTGATCTGGAGGACTCACTAAACAGAGAACATCCCTGGTCATCCCTACTGTCTCTGATCTGGAGGACTCACTAAACAGAGAATATCCCTGGTCATCCCTACTGCCTCTGATCTGGAGGACTCACTAAACAGAGAACATCCCTGGTCATCCCTACTGCCTCTGATCTGGAAAACCGGATCAGCGTCCGGCCCACCACAGGAGTTTCTAGAGCGCGATTGGACAAGGACATCCCGGCCGGCCAAACCCTCCCCTAACCGGGACAACCTATTGTGCGCCGCCCCATGGGTTTCCTGGTCACGGCCGGCTGCGACACAGACCGGGATCGAACCCGGATCTGTAGTGACACCTCTAGTACGATGATGCTGCGCCATTCAGGAGGCCTTTTGGTACTTAAATATAAAAAAATATAAAAAAACATTACTTTTAGACTTTTAATCAAGTAGTATTTTACTGGGTGACTTTCACTTTTCTACCATGTTCTATATACTTTTATTCAAGTATGACAACTGGGTACTTTTTCCACCACTGATGCTGATGCTGTGTAGGCATCTCAATCGCACTATACTGTTCATTGACTACAGCTCAGCGTTCAACACCATAGTGCCCTCAAAGCTCACCACTAAGCTAAGGACCCTGGGACTAAACACATCCCTCTGCAACTGGATCCTGGACTTCCTGACAGGTCGCCCCCAGGTGGTGAGGGTAGGTAACAACACATCTGCCACGCTGATCCTCAACACAGGGGCCCCTCAGGGGTGCGTGCTTAGTCCCCTCCTGTACTCCCTGTTCATCCAAGACTGCTTGGCCAAGTACAACTTCAAAACCATCATTAAGTTTGTTGACGAAACAGTGGTAGGCCTGATCACCGACAACGATAAGACAGACTATAGGGTGGAGGTCAGAGACCTGGCCGTGTGGTGCCAGGACAACAACCTCAACGTGGGCAAGACAAAGGAGATGATCATGGACGACAGGAAAAGGAGGACCGAACAGGCCCCCATTACATGGATGGGCCTGTAGTGGAGCGGGTCGAGAGTTTCAAGTTCCTTGGTGTCCACATCACCAACAAACTATCATGGCTTTTAAGAATTCATGGACCACATGGAAAACTAAAGGCATAGAAACCAGAAATGACTTGGTAATAGGAAAAACGTTTATTTCCTTGACAGAATTAAAAAGCCATTTTGGATATTTTCAAATACAAGTTTATTTATTTATTAACTTAAGGGGGCTGAATAATTTTGCACGCCCAATTTTTCAGTTTTTTGATTTGTTAAAAAAGTTTGAAATATCCAATAAATGTCGTTCCACTTGTTGTTGATTCTTCACAAAAAAATACAGTTTTATATCTTTATGTTTGAAGCCTGAAATGTGGCAAAAGGTCGCAAAGTTCAAGGGGGCCGAATACTTTCGCAAGGCACTGTATATACAGGGGGCACCGGTACAGAGTCAATGTGCAGGTGTACAGGCTAGTTGAGGTAATCTGTACATGTAGGTGTGGGTGAAGTGACTTGTTACCTAGGTAACAAACAAACACTGAGTAGCAGCAGTGTACAATAGGGGGGAGGGGTCAATGTAAATTGTCCGGTGGCAATTTTTATGAATTGTTCAGCAGTCTAATGGCTTGGGATTAGAAGCTGTTGAGGAGCCTTTTGGTCCGAGACTCGGTGCTCCGGTACCGCTTGCCATGCGGTAGTAGACTTGGTGCTCCGGTACCGCTTGCCATGCCGTGCGGTAGCAGACTCGGTGCTCCTGTACCGCTTGCCGTGCGGTAGCAGACTCGGTGCTCCTGTACCGCTTGCCGTGCGGTAGCAGACTCGGTGCTCCTGTACCGCTTGCCGTGCGGTAGCAGACTTGGTGCTGTACCGCTTGCCTTGCGGTAGCAGACTTGGTGCTCCGGTACTGCTTGCCGTGCGGTAGCAGACTCGGTGCTCCGGTACCGCTATGACTTTTAATCTGTTTGCATATTTCAAGACATATGAGGGTGTAGTGAGATGCCAGATAGGTGATTCTCCTCATAAAACATCTTTTAAAAAACGTATATTTAAAAACTGGAAATCAACCAATCCTCCGTCGTTAACGCAATGGAAAGGTCAAATGATTTATTATCTAAATGTTGAAAGTGCTTGGATGACGGAGAGAAACAAAATGGCGCCGCTTGAGGCCATTGTGGTGGAGAGTGATGCAGGCGCTGGAGATGGGCGTGTTCAGCAGGTGTGTCTCTGGACAGGTGTGATGTAGTTGATGTTTGTATGATGCTGTGGTTTGTATGTGTACGTTTCAGTATTGTTAATAAAATACAAAATAAAATAATTAAAATAATTAAAATAAAATCATTAAAATAAAATAATTAAAATAAAATAAAAATATGATTGGTAAGAGAAAAAAAATACAGTGATGGTTGTTGTTATAGAAACGAAGAAAGATAGAACAGTTCTGTGAAGGATTACTAGCAAAAGGGAATAACAAAGATAATGATACTATGATCTACCATTGAGGCCTGTTAGCCGCCAAGCTAACACAACAGTGTGCTACGTTCGTTTTGCCTAGTCACTAGAAATAAGAGATTTTTTAGGAGACAGTGTATATATTTGCAATCGTTTTTGTGCACTGAGGTAAACAAAATGGCGGATGTCACAGCAGATTTAGTCACAGGCTAAAAACGTCCACAAGAGGGCAGCAAAGACGACAGAAAAAGCAACGTGTGTGAAAAAGTGTGTGTATATATGTGTGTGTATGCATGCGTGTGTGTGTGTGTGTGTGTGTATATGTGTTGGACAGGACAAGCTGGGTCAGAAGAATCCGCGGAAACCATTCCCTACTCTCCCTTAGGAAGAAGCAGACTCAGACCATGGGGTCTGAATGGGCCTGCGGAGTGCGTGTGTGTTTGTATATCTGTGTGAATGTGTGTGTGTGTATATCTGTGTGAATGTGTGTGTGTGCGTGTTTGTTTGCACAATTGGGGCGGCAGTCATAGAGAGAAAGCTCATACAGGTTTGTCCTGTTATAGACCCAATGTAATTCTGTTCTGAATTTTTTATTTTTTTTGCTGTGTAGTATTGGTGTAGCTAACTACTGGAACTACACACTACTGTGTTACCATGTAGCGGTGTAGCTAACTACTGGAACTACACACTACTGTGTTACCATGTAGCGGTGTAGCTAACTACTGGAACTACACACTACTGTGTTACCATGTAGCGGTGTAGCTAACTACTGGAACTACACACTACTGTGTTACCATGTAGCGGTGTAGCTAACTACTGGAACTACACACTACTGTGTTACCATGTAGCGGTGTAGCTAACTACTGGAACTACACACTACTGTGTTACCATGTAGCGGTGTAGCTAACTACTGGAACTACACACTACTGTGTTACCATGTAGCTAACTACTGGAACTACACACTACTGTTTCACCATGTAGCTAACTACTGGAACTACACACTACTGTTTTACCATGTAGCTAACTACTGGAACTACACACTACTGTTTTACCATGTAGCTAACTACTGGAACTACACACTACTGTTTCACCATGTAGCGGTGTAGCTAACTACTGGAACTACACACTACTGTGTTACCATGTAGCTAACTACTGGAACTACACACTACTGTTTAACCATGTAGCGGTGTAGCTAACTACTGGAACTACACACTACTGTGTTACCATGTAGCGGTGTAGCTAACTACTGGAACTACACACTACTGTTTAACCATGTAGCGGTGTAGCTAACTACTGGAACTACACACTACTGTTTAACCATGTAGCGGTGATGCTAACTACTGGAACTACACACTACTGTTTAACCATGTAGCTAACTACTGGAACTACACACTACTGTTTAACCATGTAGCTAACTACTGGAACTACACACTACTGTTTAACCATGTAGCGGTGTAGCTAACTACTGGAACTACACACTACTGTTTAACCATGTAGCGGTGTAGCTAACTACTGGAACTACACACTACTGTTTTACCATGTAGCGGTGTAGCTAACTACTGGAACTACACACTACTGTTTAACCATGTAGCGGTGTAGCTAACTACTGGAACTACACACTACTGTTTCACCATGTAGCTAACTACTGGAACTACACACTACTGTTTCACCATGTAGCTAACTACTGGAACTACACACTACTGTTTAACCATGTAGCGGTGTAGCTAACTACTGGAACTACACACTACTGTTTCACCATGTAGCTAACTACTGGAACTACACACTACTGTTTAACCATGTAGCGGTGTAGCTAACTACTGGAACTACACACTACTGTTTAACCATGTAGCGGTGTAGCTAACTACTGGAACTACACACTACTGTTTTACCATGTAGCTAACTACTGGAACTACACACTACTGTTTCACCATGTAGCTAACTACTGGAACTACACACTACTGTTTCACCATGTAGCTAACTACTGGAACTACACACTACTGTTTAACCATGTAGCTAACTACTGGAACTACACACTACTGTTTTACCATGTAGCGGTATAGCTAACTACTGGAACTACACACTACTGTTTTACCATGTAGCTAACTACTGGAACTACACACTACTGTTTCACCATGTAGCGGTGATGCTAACTACTGGAACTACACACTACTGTGTTACCATGTAGCGGTGTAGCTAACTACTGGAACTACACACTACTGTTTAACCATGTAGCGGTGTAGCTAACTACTGGAACTACACACTACTGTTTTACCATGTAGCGGTGTAGCTAACTACTGGAACTACACACTACTGTTTTACCATGTAGCTAACTACTGGAACTACACACTACTGTTTAACCATGTAGCGGTGTAGCTAACTACTGGAACTACACACTACTGTGTTACCATGTAGCTAACTACTGGAACTACACACTACTGTGTTACCATGTAGCTAACTACTGGAACTACACACTACTGTGTTACCATGTAGCGGTGTAGCTAACTACTGGAACTACACACTACTGTGTTACCATGTAGCGGTGTAGCTAACTACTGGAACTACACACTACTGTGTTACCATGTAGCGGTGTAGCTAACTACTGGAACTACACACTACTGTTTTACCATGTAGCGGTGTAGCTAACTACTGGAACTACACACTACTGTTTCACCATGTAGCTAACTACTGGAACTACACACTACTGTTTCACCATGTAGCTAACTACTGGAACTACACACTACTGTTTAACCATGTAGCGGTGTAGCTAACTACTGGAACTACACACTACTGTTTCACCATGTAGCTAACTACTGGAACTACACACTACTGTTTAACCATGTAGCGGTGTAGCTAACTACTGGAACTACACACTACTGTTTAACCATGTAGCGGTGTAGCTAACTACTGGAACTACACACTACTGTTTTACCATGTAGCTAACTACTGGAACTACACACTACTGTTTCACCATGTAGCTAACTACTGGAACTACACACTACTGTTTCACCATGTAGCGGTGATGCTAACTACTGGAACTACACACTACTGTTTCACCATGTAGCTAACTACTGGAACTACACACTACTGTTTAACCATGTAGCTAACTACTGGAACTACACACTACTGTTTTACCATGTAGCGGTATAGCTAACTACTGGAACTACACACTACTGTTTTACCATGTAGCTAACTACTGGAACTACACACTACTGTTTCACCATGTAGCGGTGATGCTAACTACTGGAACTACACACTACTGTGTTACCATGTAGCGGTGTAGCTAACTACTGGAACTACACACTACTGTTTAACCATGTAGCGGTGTAGCTAACTACTGGAACTACACACTACTGTTTTACCATGTAGCGGTGTAGCTAACTACTGGAACTACACACTACTGTTTTACCATGTAGCTAACTACTGGAACTACACACTACTGTTTAACCATGTAGCGGTGTAGCTAACTACTGGAACTACACACTACTGTGTTACCATGTAGCGGTGTAGCTAACTACTGGAACTACACACTACTGTTTTACCATGTAGCGGTGTAGCTAACTACTGGAACTACACACTACTGTTTCACCATGTAGCTAACTACTGGAACTACACACTACTGTTTCACCATGTAGCTAACTACTGGAACTACACACTACTGTTTAACCATGTAGCGGTGTAGCTAACTACTGGAACTACACACTACTGTTTCACCATGTAGCTAACTACTGGAACTACACACTACTGTTTAACCATGTAGCGGTGTAGCTAACTACTGGAACTACACACTACTGTTTAACCATGTAGCGGTGTAGCTAACTACTGGAACTACACACTACTGTTTTACCATGTAGCTAACTACTGGAACTACACACTACTGTTTCACCATGTAGCTAACTACTGGAACTACACACTACTGTTTCACCATGTAGCGGTGATGCTAACTACTGGAACTACACACTACTGTTTCACCATGTAGCTAACTACTGGAACTACACACTACTGTTTAACCATGTAGCTAACTACTGGAACTACACACTACTGTTTTACCATGTAGCGGTATAGCTAACTACTGGAACTACACACTACTGTTTTACCATGTAGCTAACTACTGGAACTACACACTACTGTTTCACCATGTAGCGGTGATGCTAACTACTGGAACTACACACTACTGTGTTACCATGTAGCGGTGTAGCTAACTACTGGAACTACACACTACTGTTTAACCATGTAGCGGTGTAGCTAACTACTGGAACTACACACTACTGTTTTACCATGTAGCGGTGTAGCTAACTACTGGAACTACACACTACTGTTTCACCATGTAGCTAACTACTGGAACTACACACTACTGTTTAACCATGTAGCGGTGTAGCTAACTACTGGAACTACACACTACTGTTTCACCATGTAGCTAACTACTGGAACTACACACTACTGTTTAACCATGTAGCGGTGTAGCTAACTACTGGAACTACACACTACTGTTTAACCATGTAGCGGTGTAGCTAACTACTGGAACTACACACTACTGTTTTACCATGTAGCTAACTACTGGAACTACACACTACTGTTTCACCATGTAGCTAACTACTGGAACTACACACTACTGTTTCACCATGTAGCGGTGATGCTAACTACTGGAACTACACACTACTGTTTCACCATGTAGCTAACTACTGGAACTACACACTACTGTTTAACCATGTAGCTAACTACTGGAACTACACACTACTGTTTTACCATGTAGCGGTATAGCTAACTACTGGAACTACACACTACTGTTTTACCATGTAGCTAACTACTGGAACTACACACTACTGTTTCACCATGTAGCGGTGATGCTAACTACTGGAACTACACACTACTGTGTTACCATGTAGCGGTGTAGCTAACTACTGGAACTACACACTACTGTTTAACCATGTAGCGGTGTAGCTAACTACTGGAACTACACACTACTGTGTTACCATGTAGCTAACTACTGGAACTACACACTACTGTTTTACCATGTAGCGGTGTAGCTAACTACTGGAACTACACACTACTGTGTTACCATGTAGCGGTGTAGCTAACTACTGGAACTACACACTACTGTGTTACCATGTAGCTAACTACTGGAACTACACACTACTGTGTTACCATGTAGCGGTGTAGCTAACTACTGGAACTACACACTACTGTGTTACCATGTAGCGGTGTAGCTAACTACTGGAACTACACACTACTGTTTAACCATGTAGCGGTGTAGCTAACTACTGGAACTACACACTACTGTGTTACCATGTAGCTAACTACTGGAACTACACACTACTGTGTTACCATGTAGCTAACTACTGGAACTACACACTACTGTGTTACCATGTAGCTAACTACTGGAACTACACACTACTGTGTTACCATGTAGCTAACTACTGGAACTACACACTACTGTGTTACCATGTAGCGGTGTAGCTAACTACTGGAACTACACACTACTGTGTTACCATGTAGCGGTGTAGCTAACTACTGGAACTACACACTACTGTGTTACCATGTAGCGGTGTAGCTAACTACTGGAACTACACACTACTGTTTTACCATGTAGCTAACTACTGGAACTACACACTACTGTTTAACCATGTAGCGGTGTAGCTAACTACTGGAACTACACACTACTGTGTTACCATGTAGCTAACTACTGGAACTACACACTACTGTGTTACCATGTAGCTAACTACTGGAACTACACACTACTGTGTTACCATGTAGCGGTGTAGCTAACTACTGGAACTACACACTACTGTGTTACCATGTAGTGGTGTAGCTAACTACTGGAACTACACACTACTGTGTTACCATGTAGCGGTGTAGCTAACTACTGGAACTACACACTACTGTTTTACCATGTAGCGGTGTAGCTAACTACTGGAACTACACACTACTGTTTCACCATGTAGCTAACTACTGGAACTACACACTACTGTTTCACCATGTAGCTAACTACTGGAACTACACACTACTGTTTAACCATGTAGCGGTGTAGCTAACTACTGGAACTACACACTACTGTTTCACCATGTAGCTAACTACTGGAACTACACACTACTGTTTAACCATGTAGCGGTGTAGCTAACTACTGGAACTACACACTACTGTTTAACCATGTAGCGGTGTAGCTAACTACTGGAACTACACACTACTGTTTTACCATGTAGCTAACTACTGGAACTACACACTACTGTTTCACCATGTAGCTAACTACTGGAACTACACACTACTGTTTCACCATGTAGCGGTGATGCTAACTACTGGAACTACACACTACTGTTTCACCATGTAGCTAACTACTGGAACTACACACTACTGTTTAACCATGTAGCTAACTACTGGAACTACACACTACTGTTTTACCATGTAGCGGTATAGCTAACTACTGGAACTACACACTACTGTTTTACCATGTAGCTAACTACTGGAACTACACACTACTGTTTCACCATGTAGCGGTGATGCTAACTACTGGAACTACACACTACTGTGTTACCATGTAGCGGTGTAGCTAACTACTGGAACTACACACTACTGTTTAACCATGTAGCGGTGTAGCTAACTACTGGAACTACACACTACTGTTTTACCATGTAGCGGTGTAGCTAACTACTGGAACTACACACTACTGTTTTACCATGTAGCTAACTACTGGAACTACACACTACTGTTTAACCATGTAGCGGTGTAGCTAACTACTGGAACTACACACTACTGTGTTACCATGTAGCGGTGTAGCTAACTACTGGAACTACACACTACTGTTTTACCATGTAGCGGTGTAGCTAACTACTGGAACTACACACTACTGTTTCACCATGTAGCTAACTACTGGAACTACACACTACTGTTTCACCATGTAGCTAACTACTGGAACTACACACTACTGTTTAACCATGTAGCGGTGTAGCTAACTACTGGAACTACACACTACTGTTTCACCATGTAGCTAACTACTGGAACTACACACTACTGTTTAACCATGTAGCGGTGTAGCTAACTACTGGAACTACACACTACTGTTTAACCATGTAGCGGTGTAGCTAACTACTGGAACTACACACTACTGTTTTACCATGTAGCTAACTACTGGAACTACACACTACTGTTTCACCATGTAGCTAACTACTGGAACTACACACTACTGTTTCACCATGTAGCGGTGATGCTAACTACTGGAACTACACACTACTGTTTCACCATGTAGCTAACTACTGGAACTACACACTACTGTTTAACCATGTAGCTAACTACTGGAACTACACACTACTGTTTTACCATGTAGCGGTATAGCTAACTACTGGAACTACACACTACTGTTTTACCATGTAGCTAACTACTGGAACTACACACTACTGTTTCACCATGTAGCGGTGATGCTAACTACTGGAACTACACACTACTGTGTTACCATGTAGCGGTGTAGCTAACTACTGGAACTACACACTACTGTTTAACCATGTAGCGGTGTAGCTAACTACTGGAACTACACACTACTGTTTTACCATGTAGCGGTGTAGCTAACTACTGGAACTACACACTACTGTTTCACCATGTAGCTAACTACTGGAACTACACACTACTGTTTAACCATGTAGCGGTGTAGCTAACTACTGGAACTACACACTACTGTTTCACCATGTAGCTAACTACTGGAACTACACACTACTGTTTAACCATGTAGCGGTGTAGCTAACTACTGGAACTACACACTACTGTTTAACCATGTAGCGGTGTAGCTAACTACTGGAACTACACACTACTGTTTTACCATGTAGCTAACTACTGGAACTACACACTACTGTTTCACCATGTAGCTAACTACTGGAACTACACACTACTGTTTCACCATGTAGCGGTGATGCTAACTACTGGAACTACACACTACTGTTTCACCATGTAGCTAACTACTGGAACTACACACTACTGTTTAACCATGTAGCTAACTACTGGAACTACACACTACTGTTTTACCATGTAGCGGTATAGCTAACTACTGGAACTACACACTACTGTTTTACCATGTAGCTAACTACTGGAACTACACACTACTGTTTCACCATGTAGCGGTGATGCTAACTACTGGAACTACACACTACTGTGTTACCATGTAGCGGTGTAGCTAACTACTGGAACTACACACTACTGTTTAACCATGTAGCGGTGTAGCTAACTACTGGAACTACACACTACTGTGTTACCATGTAGCTAACTACTGGAACTACACACTACTGTTTTACCATGTAGCGGTGTAGCTAACTACTGGAACTACACACTACTGTGTTACCATGTAGCGGTGTAGCTAACTACTGGAACTACACACTACTGTGTTACCATGTAGCTAACTACTGGAACTACACACTACTGTGTTACCATGTAGCGGTGTAGCTAACTACTGGAACTACACACTACTGTGTTACCATGTAGCGGTGTAGCTAACTACTGGAACTACACACTACTGTTTAACCATGTAGCGGTGTAGCTAACTACTGGAACTACACACTACTGTGTTACCATGTAGCTAACTACTGGAACTACACACTACTGTGTTACCATGTAGCTAACTACTGGAACTACACACTACTGTGTTACCATGTAGCTAACTACTGGAACTACACACTACTGTTTTACCATGTAGCGGTGTAGCTAACTACTGGAACTACACACTACTGTTTTACCATGTAGCGGTGTAGCTAACTACTGGAACTACACACTACTGTTTTACCATGTAGCGGTGTAGCTAACTACTGGAACTACACACTACTGTTTTACCATGTAGCGGTGTAGCTAACAACTGGAACTACACACTACTGTTTTACCATGTAGCTAACTACTGGAACTACACACTACTGTTTTACCATGTAGCTAACTACTGGAACTACACACTACTGTTTTACCATGTAGCGGTGTAGCTAACTACTGGAACTACACACTACTGTTTTACCATGTAGCGGTGTAGCTAACTACTGGAACTACACACTACTGTTTTACCATGTAGCGGTGTAGCTAACTACTGGAACTACACACTACTGTTTTACCATGTAGCGGTGTAGCTAACTACTGGAACTACACACTACTGTTTTACCATGTAGCGGTGTAGCTAACAACTGGAACTACACACTACTGTTTTACCATGTAGCTAACTACTGGAACTACACACTACTGTTTTACCATGTAGCTAACTACTGGAACTACACACTACTGTTTTACCATGTAGCGGTGTAGCTAACTACTGGAACTACACACTACTGTGTTACCATGTAGCTAACTAACTACTGGAACTACACACGACTGTTTTACCATGTAGCTAACTACTGAAACTACACACTACTGTTTCACCATGTAGCGGTGTAGCTAACTACTGGAACTACACACTACTGTTTTACCATGTAGCGGTATAGCTAACTACTGGAACTACACACTACTGTTTTACCATGTAGCTAACTACTGGAACTACACACTACTGTTTTACCATGTAGCTAACTACTGGAACTACACACTACTGTTTCACCATGTAGCGGTGTAGCTAACTACTGGAACTACACACTACTGTTTCACCATGTAGCGGTGTAGCTAACTATTGGAACTACAACATTGTTTTTGTGCCTATAGGCTAAATAACACAATATGTTAACATATGAACCCAAAGTAATCTGTTCTTGCAATTTGTTGTCCATAACATTTCAGATTTACATATGATTTTTTTTCTCACAAAGTAGTTTACATGTAGTGAAATAAACTATATTGCTTTAGTATAGCTTAACTTCGTCCAGCTTGGTCAACTCAATTTTTAGAGTAGCTTCCCCAATATTGACGGTTGGACTTGTTTTCTGTGGGTCAATAGCCTTTGTTAACTGCAAACTCTAAACACATGTACCAAATACTATGCCCGTGACCTTGGTCATGTGCTGCAGAGGTCACTTACCTCTCTCTTTCTCCCTCCCTCCCTCCCCTCCCTCCTGTTTAGTCTACCTCAGGAGGTGTGTCGGACCAATACAGAGACAGGAAATGAAACAAGCCCCCTTCAGATGCGAGAGATGGGGAGGAGCTGCGATAGAGGGGACTGGCTGGTCTAGCGCCTCTGGTAAACATGTCTACAGTGTGGACATTATTTCCCGGCCTTCTTCCCATTGACATCTCTGTCTTCCCATCTCAAATATGTACAAAAAATATATAATAATGAAAACTATTTTGAAAAAGGCTGCTAGACTTTTCTCCATTCACACACCATATTCCTTTTGGGTAACAGTGGCGCAGTGGTCTAAGACACTGTATCTCAGTGCAAGAAGCTGCCTGGTTCGAATCCAGGCTGCATCACATCCGGCCGGGATTGGGCGGTGCACAATTGGTCCGGGTTTGGCCAGGGTAGGCCGTCATTGTAAATAAGAATTTGTTTTTAACTGACTTGCCTAGTTGAATAAAGGTTAAAAAACTGACATACTGTGCCTTGCGGAAGTATTCGGCCCCCTTGAACTTTGCGACCTTTTGCCACATTTCAGGCTTCAAACATAAAGATATAAAACTGTATTTTTTTTGTGAAGAATCAACAACAAGTGGGACACAATCATGAAGTGGAACGACATTTATTGGATATTTCAAACTTCTTTTTTTTGTTGGTATATTGCATTATTTTACATCCGACTTTTGGGATCAGAATTTAAACTTGTTGCACCAACCAAAAATAAGACTGCTGATTTTGTACGTTTGCCAACTGACAAAGAAATGATCAGTCTATAATTTTAATGGTAGGTTTATTTGAACAGTGAGAGACAGAATAACAATTAAAAATATCCAGAAAAACACGTCAAAAATTGTAGAAATTGATTTGCATTTTAACGAGGGAAATGCCCGGCATAAACAATGAGCAGTCATGAGATGTGATGCTTCATAATGATGGTTGCTAGGCAGCGCCCATTATTAGGCTGTTGCCATGCCAGGCATGTCACTTCCCGCCGTAAAACCCGCCACTATCCACGCATGTTTTCTTAAAACCACAACGGGTTGGATCCATCGATAGTTACTGTGGGAATGAATATCAGTGAATGACGAAAATATAGGAATAAAGCCATTGAAAGCATTTATCATTTTGTTGCTTAATAAAAACTCCCAAAGTCATCAAACCATTTTTAACTATAACTATAATTTCAGCGTCATCGCTCTGCTTTTATCATCTTGATAAAAATCATCTTAATGTGAGAGTGTATGTTGATGTTAATATGAACCTCTTAGGGATAGGCGGGACACAAATGTCTCAACTGGCCAATTGCCAGGTTCAACTGCAGAGCGCCAGATTCAAATAAAATGCTACAAAATTCAAACTTTCATTAAATCACACATGTAAGATATTCAATTAAAGCTACACTCGTTGTGAATCCAGCCAACATGTCAGATGTTTAAAATGCTTTTCGGCGGAAGCATAAGAGGCTATTATCTGATAGCCTTCACCATCTGCACCAGCAATAAACAAAGAAGCTAGCATAGCAGGCGCTACACAAAACACTGAAATAAAAATATAAAACATGCATTACCTATGACGAGCTTCTTTTGTTGGCACTCCAATATTTATGTCCCATAAACATCACAAATGGTCCTTTTGTTCGAATTATTCCGTCCAAATATATCGAAATGTCCATTTATAAAGCGCGTTTGATCCAGAAAAAAACAGCTTACAAAAAAACGCAACGTCACTACAAAATATTTAAAAAGTTGCCTATGAACTTTGCCAAAATATCTCAAACTACTTTTGTAATACAACGTTAGGTATTTTAAAACGTTAATAATCGATCAAATTGTAGACGGGGCAATCTGTATTCAATACAGGAAAGAAAACGAACCAGCGCTGCTTTTCACGTCTTGCGCAACTCACAAAAGTGTCCCCAGTTCCGAGTTAGCCTACTTCTTCATTGCACAAAGGAATAACCTCAGCCAAATACCAAAGACTGGTGACATCTAGTGGAAGCAGTGGGAACTGAAAATAGGTTCCTATGAAATATCCCTTGGCAAAGACAATTCAGGGAAAAATAGGTTCCTATGAAATATCCCTTGGCAAAGACAATTCAGGGAACAGAGAGAGAGGGGGGGGGTGAATTCTGAACAGTTAGTCCTCGGGGTTTTGCCTGCTACATAAGTTCTGTTATACTCACAGACATGATTCAAACAGTTTCAAACAGTGTTTTCTATCCAAATCTATGAATAATATGCATATCTTATATTCTTGGCATGAGTAGCAGGAAGTTGAAATTGGGCACGCTATTTATCCAAAAGTGAAAATTCTGCCCCCTAGCTTCAAGATGCTTCAAGAGGTTTAACTAAGTAATTGGCCCGCCACCCATGAGCACAGACATGATCAGGTGTCATAGAACCCGTCTTTTCTAATGTTACGAATAAAAACCCTACTGAGGAAATCCTCTTCAGACCACTCTTACCTCGGTGTAAACTGAGGTTTGAATACTAAGACTAAGCAAACTGCGAATAGTTGTTGAATTCCTAACCATACCACGTGAAGCATTAGCTGGAAATGGTTAAACTCTGAGACTATCGATCCCAACAGAATAAGAGCAAATCTTAGATACTAATTACTAGTCTGCAGCTATAAATTATGTCAACCTGGGATGCGAAGACCGACAACCGCCGAAACATCTATTCTATGAGAACATTTCTGAATGGTCCTCTGAAGTATCCATTCTAACCACTGAAGACTTTAATCTTCAGGGAAGCAGAGAAAGAGACTCAGATAAACTCTCCAGCAGACAGACGGACGATTCCAACAGAGATCACAACGACACACTGGGCGTAAATATATATATTGATGGCAATTATTCCCGAATGAGTGAGCGTTCATGTGCAAAGGATTAGCATTTCAATGAATATAATTATCCACTGTGTGTAGTGACTCCTTTTAGTCTTTCCCGCCCTTCTCAGCCCACACCCACTTCCCTTTGTCCACTAAACCGTCGGTTTAGCCCACTAGAGAACCTATCATTTCCTTGTAACCATATCTCCTGTTTGTTTGTTTATGCATTTCTGTGATTATTTAGTTAACTAGTAAATAAATGATTAAAGGCTGGGTTCGTGCAGATAACCAACAATTTACGACTTTGGAATGAGACTAACGTGAGGTAAAGAATAGTTCATTAGATATGAGATATCTGAAGAGTTATATTAGAAAAAATTATAACTTTGTAATCTGAAGATTTTCCTTGGTGCCCAAACTTCCTAGTTAATTAATCACGTAATAATAATTACAGAGAATTGATTTGACATGACACCGAGCCTACTGTCTCTCTGCACCGACCCTACTGTCTCTCTGCACTGACCCTACTGTCTCTCTGCACTGACCCTACTGTCTCTCTTCACTGACCCTACTGTCTCTCTGCACCGACCCTACTGTCTCTCTGCACTGACCCTACTGTCTCTCTGCACTGACCCTACTGTCTCTCTGCACCGAGCCTACTGTCTCTCTGCACTGACCCTACTGTCTCTCTGCACCGACCCTACTGTCTCTCTGCACTGACCCTACTGTCTCTCTGCACTGACCCTACTGTCTCTCTGCACTGACCCTACTGTCTCTCTGCACTGACCCTACTGTCTCTCTGCACTGACCCTACTGTCTCTCTGCACTGACCCTACTGTCTCTCTGCACCGACCCTACTGTCTCTCTGCACCGACCCTACTGTCTCTCTGCACTGACCCTACTGTCTCTCTGCACTGACCCTACTGTCTCTCTGCACTGACCCTACTGTCTCTCTGCACTGACCCTACTGTCTCTCTGCACTGACCCTACTGTCTCTCTGCACTGACCCTACTGTCTCTCTGCACTGACCCTACTGTCTCTCTGCACTGAGCCTACTGTCTCTCTGCACTGACCCTACTGTCTCTCTGCACTGACCCTACTGTCTCTCTGCACTGACCCTACTGTCTCTCTGCACTGACCCTACTGTCTCTCTGCACTGACCCTACTGTCTCTCTGCACTGACCCTACTGTCTCTCTGCACTGACCCTACTGTCTCTCTGCACTGACCCTACTGTCTCTCTGCACTGACCCTACTGTCTCTCTGCACTGAGCCTACTGTCTCTCTGCACTGACCCTACTGTCTCTCTGCACTGAACCTACTGTCTCTCTGCACTGATCCTACTGTCTTTCTGCACTGACCCTACTGTCTCTCTTAGGAATCACACTGACCCTACTGTCTCTCTGTACTGACCCTACTGTCTCTCTGCACTGACCCTACTGTCTCTCTGCACTGACCCTACTGTCTCTCTGCACTGACCCTACTGTCTCTCTGCACTGACCCTACTGTCTCTCTGTACTGACCCTACTGTCTCTCTGCACTGACCCTACTGTCTCTCTGCACTGACCCTACTGTCTCTCTGCACTGACCCTACTGTCTCTCTGTACTGACCCTACTGTCTCTCTGCGCTGACCCTACTGTCTCTCTGCACTGACCCTACTGTCTCTCTGCACTGACCCTACTGTCTCTCTGCACTGACCCTACTGTCTCTCTGCACTGACCCTACTGTCTCTCTGCACTGACCCTACTGTCTCTCTGTACTGACCCTACTGTCTCTCTGCACTGACCCTACTGTCTCTCTGCACTGACCCTACTGTCTCTCTGCACTGAACCTACTGTCTCTCTGCACTGATCCTACTGTCTTTCTGCACTGACCCTACTGTCTCTCTTAGGAATCACACTGACCCTACTGTCTCTCTGCACTGACCCTACTGTCTCTCTGCACTGACCCTACTGTCTCTCTTCACTGACCCTACTGTCTCTCTGCACTGACCCTACTGTCTCTCTGCACTGAACCTACTGTCTCTCTGCACTGAACCTACTGTCTCTCTGCACTGATCCTACTGTCTTTCTGCACTGACCCTACTGTCTCTCTTAGGAATCACACTGACCCTACTGTCTCTCTGCACTGACCCCACTGTCTCTCTTCACTGACCCTACTGTCTCTCTGCACTGACCCTACTGTCTCTCTGCACTGACCCTACTGTCTCTCTGCACTGACCCTACTGTCTCTCTGCACTGACCCTACTGTCTCTCTGCACTGAACCTACTGTCTCTCTGCACTGACCCTACTGTCTCTCTGCACTGAACCTACTGTCTCTCTGCACTGATCCTACTGTCTTTCTGCACTGACCCTACTGTCTCTCTTAGGAATCACACTGACCCTACTGTCTCTCTGCACTGACCCTACTGTCTCTCTGCACTGACCCTACTGTCTCTCTGCACTGACCCTACTGTCTCCCTGCACTGACCCTACTGTCTCTCTGCACTGACCCTACTGTCTCTCTGCACTGACCCTACTGTCTCTCTTTACTGACCCTACTGTCTCTCTGCACTGACCCTACTGTCTCTCTGCACTGATCGTACTGTCTCTCTGCACTGACCCTACTGTCTCTCTGCACTGATCCTACTGTCTCTCTGCAATGACCCTACTGTCTCTCTGCAGTGACCCTACTGTCTCTCTGCACTGACCCTACTGTCTCTCTGCACTGACCCTACTGTCTCTCTTAGGAATCACACTGACCCTACTGTCTCTCTGCACTGACCCTACTGTCTCTCTGCACTGACCCTACTGTCTCTCTTAGGAATCACACTGACCCTACTGTCTCTCTGCACTGATCCTACTGTCTCTCTGCACTGACCCTACTGTCTCTCTTAGGAATCACACTGACCCTACTGTCTCTCTGCACTCATCCTACTGTCTCTCTGCACTGACCCTACTGTCTCTCTGCAATGACCCTACTGTCTCTCTGTACTGACCCTACTGTCTCTCTTAGGAATCACACTGACCCTACTGTCTCTCTGCACTGACCCTACTGTCTCTCTGCACTGACCCTACTGTCTCTCTGCACTGACCCTACTGTCTCTCTGTACTGACCCTACTGTCTCGCGTAAGAATCACACTGACCATACTGTCTCTCTGCACTGACCCTACTGTCTCTCTGCACTGACCCTACTGTCTCTGCACTGACCCTACTGTCTCTCTGCATTGACCATACTGTCTCTCTTCACTGACCCTACTGTCTCTCTGCACTGACCCTACTGTCTCTCTGCACTGATCCTACTGTCTCTCTGCACTGACCCTACTGTCTCTCTGCAATGACCCTACTGTCTCTCTGCACTGACCCTACTGTCTCTCTTAGGAATCACACTGACCCTACTGTCTCTCTGCACTGACCCTACTGTCTCTCTGCACTGACCCTACTGTCTCTCTGCACTGAACCTACTGTCTCTCTGCACTGACCCTACTGTCTCTCTGCACTGACCCTACTGTCTCTCTGCACTGAACCTACAGTTTCTCTGCACTGACCCTACTGTCTCTCTGCACTGACCCTACTGTCTCGCTTAAGAATCACACTGACCCTACTGTCTCTCTGCACTGACCCTACTGTCTCTCTTCACTGACCCTACTGTCTCTCTGCACTGACCCTACTGTCTCTCTGCACTGACCCTACTGTCTCTCTGCACTGACCCTACTGTCTCTCTGCACTGATCCTACTGTCTCTCTGCACTGACCCTACTGTCTCTCTGCACTGACCCTACTGTCTCTCTGCACTGACCCTACTGTCTCTCTTAGGAATCACACTGACCCTACTGTCTCTCTGCACTGACCCTACTGTCTCTCTGCACTGACCCTACTGTCTCTCTGCACTGACCCTACTGTCTCTCTGCACTGACCCTACTGTCTCGCTTAGGAATCACACAAACCCTACATTCTCTCTGCACTGACCCTACTGTCTCTCTGCACTGACCCTACTGTCTCGCTTAAGAATCACACTGACCATACTGTCTCTCTGCACTGACCCTACTGTCTCTCTGCACTGACCCTACTGTTGCTCTGGACTGACCCTACTGTCTCTCTTTACTGACCCTACTATCGCTCTGCACTGACCCTACTATCTCTCTGCACTGATCCTACTGTCTCTCTGCACTGACCCTACTGTCTCTCTGCACTGACCCTACTGTCTCTCTGCACTGACCCTACTGTCTCTCTGCACTGACCCTACTGTCTCTCTGCACTGACCCTACTGTCTCTCTGCACTGACCCTACTGTCTCTCTGCACTGATCCTACTGTCTCTCTGCACTGATCCTACTGTCTCTCTGCACTGACCCTACTGTCTCTCTGCAATGACCCTACTGTCTCTCTTAGGAATCACACTGACCCTACTGTCTCTCTGCACTGACCCTACTGTCTCTCTGCACTGACCCTACTGTCTCTCTTCACTGACCCTACTGTCTCTCTGCACTGACCCTACTGTCTCTCTGCACTGAACCTACTGTCTCTCTGCACTGATCCTACTGTCTTTCTGCACTGACCCTACTGTCTCTCTTAGGAATCACACTGACCCTACTGTCTCTCTGCACTGACCCTACTGTCTCTCTTCACTGACACTACTGTCTCTCTGCACTGACCCTACTGTCTCTCTGCACTGACCCTACTGTCTCTCTGCACTGACCCTACTGTCTCTCTGCACTGACCCTACTGTCTCTCTGCACTGAACCTACTGTCTCTCTGCACTGAACCTACTGTCTCTCTGCACTGATCCTACTGTCTTTCTGCACTGACCCTACTGTCTCTCTTAGGAATCACACTGACCCTACTGTCTCTCTGCACTGACCCTACTGTCTCTCGGCACTGACCCTACTGTCTCTCTGCACTGACCCTACTGTCTCTCTTCACTGACCCTACTGTCTCTCTGCACTGACCCTACTGTCTCTCTGCACTGACCCTACTGTCTCTCTTTACTGACCCTACTGTCTCTCTGCACTGACCCTACTGTCTCTCTGCACTGATCGTACTGTCTCTCTGCACTGACCCTACTGTCTCTCTGCACTGATCCTACTGTCTCTCTGCAATGACCCTACTGTCTCTCTGCAGTGACCCTACTGTCTCTCTGCACTGACCCTACTGTCTCTCTGCACTGACCCTACTGTCTCTCTGCACTGACCCTACTGTCTCTCTTAGGAATCACACTGACCCTACTGTCTCTCTGCACTGATCCTACTGTCTCTCTGCACTGACCCTACTGTCTCTCTTAGGAATCACACTGACCCTACTGTCTCTCTGCACTGATCCTACTGTCTCTCTGCACTGACCCTACTGTCTCTCTGCAATGACCCTACTGTCTCTCTGTACTGACCCTACTGTCTCTCTTAGGAATCACACTGACCCTACTGTCTCTCTGCACTGACCCTACTGTCTCTCTGCACTGACCCTACTGTCTCTCTGTACTGACCCTACTGTCTCGCGTAAGAATCACACTGACCATACTGTCTCTCTGCACTGACCCTACTGTCTCTCTGCACTGACCCTACTGTCTCTGCACTGACCCTACTGTCTCTCTGCATTGACCATACTGTCTCTCTTCACTGACCCTACTGTCTCTCTGCACTGACCCTACTGTCTCTCTGCACTGATCCTACTGTCTCTCTGCACTGACCCTACTGTCTCTCTGCAATGACCCTACTGTCTCTCTGCACTGACCCTACTGTCTCTCTTAGGAATCACACTGACCCTACTGTCTCTCTGCACTGACCCTACTGTCTCTCTGCACTGACCCTACTGTCTCTCTGCACTGACCCTACTGTCTCTCTGCACTGAACCTACTGTCTCTCTGCACTGACCCTACTGTCTCTCTGCACTGACCCTACTGTCTCTCTGCACTGAACCTACTGTCTCTCTGCACTGACCCTACAGTTTCTCTGCACTGACCCTACTGTCTCTCTGCACTGACCCTACTGTCTCGCTTAAGAATCACACTGACCCTACTGTCTCTCTGCACTGACCCTACTGTCTCTCTTCACTGACCCTACTGTCTCTCTGCACTGACCCTACTGTCTCTCTGCACTGACCCTACTGTCTCTCTGCACTGACCCTACTGTCTCTCTGCACTGACCCTACTGTCTCTCTGCACTGACCCTACTGTCTCTCTGCACTGACCCTACTGTCTCTCTGCACTGACCCTACTGTCTCTCTTAGGAATCACACTGACCCTACTGTCTCTCTGCACTGACCCTACTGTCTCTCTGCACTGACCCTACTGTCTCTCTGCACTGACCCTACTGTCTCTCTGCACTGACCCTACTGTCTCGCTTAGGAATCACACAAACCCTACATTCTCTCTGCACTGACCCTACTGTCTCTCTGCACTGACCCTACTGTCTCGCTTAAGAATCACACTGACCATACTGTCTCTCTGCACTGACCCTACTGTCTCTCTGCACTGACCCTACTGTTGCTCTGGACTGACCCTACTGTCTCTCTTTACTGACCCTACTATCGCTCTGCACTGACCCTACTATCTCTCTGCACTGATCCTACTGTCTCTCTGCACTGACCCTACTGTCTCTCTGCACTGACCCTACTGTCTCTCTGCACTGACCCTACTGTCTCTCTGCACTGATCCTACTGTCTCTCTGCACTGACCCTACTGTCTCTCTGCAATGACCCTACTGTCTCTCTGCACTGACCCTACTGTCTCTCTGCACTGACCCTACTGTCTCTCTGCACTTACCCTACTGTCTCTCTGCACTGACACTACTGTCTCGCTTAAGAATCACACTGACCATACTGTCTCTCTGCACTGACCCTACTGTCTCTCTGCACTGACCCTACTGTCTCTCTGTACTGACCCTACTGTCTCGCTTAAGAATCACACTGACCATACTGTCTCTCTGCACTGACCCTACTGTCTCTCTGCACTGACCCTACTGTCTCTCTGCAATGACCCTACTGTCTCTCTGCACTGACCCTACTGTCTCTCTTAGGAATCACACAAACCCTACATTCTCTCTGCACTGACCCTACTGTCTCTCTGCACTGACCCTACTGTCTCGCTTAAGAATCACACTGACCATACTGTCTCTCTGCACTGACCCTACTGTCTCTCTGCACTGACCCTACTGTTGCTCTGCACTGACCCTACTGTCTCTCTTTACTGACCCTACTATCGCTCTGCACTGACCCTACTGTCTCTCTGCACCGATCCTACTGTCTCTCTGCACTGACCCTACTGTCTCTCTGCACCGACCCTACTGTCTCTCTGCACTGACCCTACTGTCTCTCTGCACTGACCCTACTCTCTCTCTGCACTGACCCTACGGTCTCTCTGCACTGATCCTACTGTCTCTCTGCACTGACCCTACTGTCTCTCTGCACTGACCCTACTGTCTCTCTGCAGTGACCCTACTGTCTCTCTGCACTGACCCTACTGTCTCTCTGCACTGACCCTACTGTCTCTCTGCACTGACCCTACTGTCTCTCTTAGGAATCACACTGACCCTACTGTCTCTCTGCACTGACCCTACTGTCTCTCTGCACTGACCCTACTGTCTCTCTTAGGAATCACACTGACCCTACTGTCTCTCTGCACTGATCCTACTGTCTCTCTGCACTGACCCTACTGTCTCTCTTAGGAATCACACTGACCCTACTGTCTCTCTGCACTGATCCTACTGTCTCTCTGCACTGACCCTACTGTCTATCTGCAATGACCCTACTGTCTCTCTGCACTGACCCTACTGTCTCTCTTAGGAATCACACTGACCCTACTGTCTGTCTGCACTGACCCTACTGTCTCTCTGCACTGACCCTACTGTCTCTCTGCACTGACCCTACTGTCTCTCTGTACTGACCCTACTGTCTCGCGTAAGAATCACACTGACCATACTGTCTCTCTGCACTGACCCTACTGTCTCTCTGCACTGACCCTACTGTCTCTGCACTGACCCTACTGTCTCTCTGCATTGACCATACTGTCTCTCTTCACTGACCCTACTGTCTCTCTGCACTGACCCTACTGTCTCTCTGCACTGATCCTACTGTCTCTCTGCACTGACCCTACTGTCTCTCTGCAATGACCCTACTGTCTCTCTGCACTGACCCTACTGTCTCTCTTAGGAATCACACTGACCCTACTGTCTCTCTGCACTGACCCTACTGTCTCTCTGCACTGACCCTACTGTCTCTCTGCACTGACCCTACTGTCTCTCTGCACTGACCCTACTGTCTCTCTTAGGAATCACACTGACCCTACTGTATCTCTGCACTGACCCTACTGTCTCTCTGCACTGACCCTACTGTCTCTCTGCACTGACCCTACTGTCTCTCTGCACTGACCCTACTGTCTCGCTTAGGAATCACACAAACCCTACATTCTCTCTGCACTGACCCTACTGTCTCTCTGCACTGACCCTACTGTCTCGCTTAAGAATCACACTGACCATACTGTCTCTCTGCACTGACCCTACTGTCTCTCTGCACTGACCCTACTGTTGCTCTGGACTGACCCTACTGTCTCTCTTTACTGACCCTACTATCGCTCTGCACTGACCCTACTATCTCTCTGCACTGATCCTACTGTCTCTCTGCACTGACCCTACTGTCTCTCTGCACTGACCCTACTGTCTCTCTGCACTGACCCTACTGTCTCTCTGCACTGACCCTACTGTCTCTCTGCACTGACCCTACTCTCTCTCTGCACTGACCCTACTGTCTCTCTGCACTGATCCTACTGTCTCTCTGCACTGATCCTACTGTCTCTCTGCACTGACCCTACTGTCTCTCTGCAATGACCCTACTGTCTCTCTGCACTGACCCTACTGTCTCTCTTAGGAATCACACTGACCCTACTGTCTCTCTGCACTGACCCTACTGTCTCTCTGCACTGACCCTACTGTCTCTCTGCACTGACCCTACTGTCTCTCTGCACTGACCCTACTGTCTCTCTGCACTTACCCTACTGTCTCTCTGCACTGACACTACTGTCTCGCTTAAGAATCACACTGACCATACTGTCTCTCTGCACTGACCCTACTGTCTCTCTGCACTGACCCTACTGTCTCTCTGCACTGACCCTACTGTCTCGCTTAAGAATCACACTGACCATACTGTCTCTCTGCACTGACCCTACTGTCTCTCTGCACTGACCCTACTGTCTCGCTTAGGAATCACACAAACCCTACATTCTCTCTGCACTGACCCTACTGTCTCTCTGCACTGACCCTACTGTCTCGCTTAAGAATCACACTGACCATACTGTCTCTCTGCACTGACCCTACTGTCTCTCTGCACTGACCCTACTGTTGCTCTGGACTGACCCTACTGTCTCTCTTTACTGACCCTACTGTTGCTCTGGACTGACCCTACTGTCTCTCTTTACTGACCCTACTATCGCTCTGCACTGACCCTACTATCTCTCTGCACTGATCCTACTGTCTCTCTGCACTGACCCTACTGTCTCTCTGCACTGACCCTACTGTCTCTCTGCACTGACCCTACTGTCTCTCTGCACTGACCCTACTCTCTCTCTGCACTGACCCTACTGTCTCTCTGCACTGATCCTACTGTCTCTCTGCACTGATCCTACTGTCTCTCTGCACTGACCCTACTGTCTCTCTGCAATGACCCTACTGTCTCTCTGCACTGACCCTACTGTCTCTCTTAGGAATCACACTGACCCTACTGTCTCTCTGCACTGACCCTACTGTCTCTCTGCACTGACCCTACTGTCTCTCTGCACTGACCCTACTGTCTCTCTGCACTGACCCTACTGTCTCTCTGCACTTACCCTACTGTCTCTCTGCACTGACACTACTGTCTCGCTTAAGAATCACACTGACCATACTGTCTCTCTGCACTGACCCTACTGTCTCTCTGCACTGACCCTACTGTCTCTCTGCACTGACCCTACTGTCTCGCTTAAGAATCACACTGACCATACTGTCTCTCTGTACTGACCCTACTGTCTCTCTGCACTGACCCTACTGTCTCTCTGCACTGACCCTACTGTCTCTCTGCAATGACCCTACTGTCTCTCTGCACTGACCCTACTGTCTCTCTTAGGAATCACACAAACCCTACATTCTCTCTGCACTGACCCTACTGTCTCTCTGCACTGACCCTACTGTCTCGCTTAAGAATCACACTGACCATACTGTCTCTCTGCACTGACCCTACTGTCTCTCTGCACTGACCCTACTGTTGCTCTGCACTGACCCTACTGTCTCTCTTTACTGACCCTACTATCGCTCTGCACTGACCCTACTGTCTCTCTGCACTGATCCTACTGTCTCTCTGCACTGACCCTACTGTCTCTCTGCACCGACCCTACTGTCTCTCTGCACTGACCCTACTGTCTCTCTGCACTGACCCTACTGTCTCTCTGCACTGACCCTACTGTCTCTCTGCACTGATCCTACTATCTCTCTGCACTGACCCTACTGTCTCTCTGCACTGACCCTACTGTCTCTCTGCACTGATCCTACTGTCTCTCACACACGTCACTTACGATACACAGACACACACCTTGATTACAGATGAACATGGTCCTACATTTATCTGACTGTCAGGTTGTTCAGCAGTCCATCCCTTTTGGTTCATGTGATGAGCATCCGTTAGGTAACACACTGTGATTACATAGACACACACGGGTTTGTTTAACCTGATTCAACTCAGGAGTTTCACACTACTCTATCTGTCATATCTTTCCTTCCCTCCCTCTGGTTGGGGGAAGGCTGTGCCAACATCAACAGACAGAGAGACAGAGACAGAGAGACAGAGACAGAGACAGAGAGTTAGACACAGAGAGTGAGAGAGAAGGAGAGAGACATAGAGAGAGAGGGAGAGAGACACAGAGAGAGAGGGAGAGAGACACAGAGAGAGAGAGGGAGAGAGACACAGAGAAAGAGGGAGAGAGACACAGAGAGAGGGAGAGAGACACAGAGAAAGAGAGGGAGAGAGACACAGAGAGAGAGAGGGAGAGACACAGAGAGAGAGGGAGAGAGACACGGAGAGAGAGGGAGAGAGACACGGAGAGGGAGAGAGACACGGAGAGAGAGGGAGAGAGACACAGAGAGAGAGGGAGAGAGACACAGAGAGAGAGAGGGAGAGAGACACAGAGAGAGAGAGGGAGAGACACAGAGAGAGAGGGAGAGAGACACAGAGAGAGAAGGGGAGAGACACAGAGAGACACAGAGAGAGAGGGAGAGAGACACGGAGAGAGAAGGGGAGAGACACAGAGAGAGAAGGGGAGAGACAGAGAGACACAGAGAGAGAGGGAGAGAGACACGGAGAGAGAAGGGGAGAGACACAGAGCGAGAAGGGGAGAGAGACAGAGAGAGAGAGAGAGAGAGACACAGAGAGAGAGAGGGAGAGACACAGAGAGAAGGGGAGAGACACAGAGAGAGAGAGAGAGAGAGAGATAATAACACATATCACATCATGAAAAGACTCAAATCATCATCAGAAGAATCCCAACTCAGAGACAGCATCTTGTTAGAGGTCTGACCGTGTCACAACTCAGGGACAGAGACAGCATCTTGTTAGAGGTCTGACCGTGTCCCAACTCAGGGACAGAGACAGCATCTTGTTAGAGGTCTGACCGTGTCCCAACTCAGAGACAGAGACAGCATCTTGTTAGAGGTCTGACCGTGTCACAACTCAGGGACAGAGACAGCATCTTGTTAGAGGTCTGACCGTGTCCCAACTCAGAGACAGAGACAGCATCTTGTTAGAGGTCTGACCGTGTCACAACTCAGAGACAGCATCTTGTTAGAGGTCTGACCGTGTCCCAACTCAGGGGCAGCATCTTGTTAGAGGTCTGACCGTGTCAGAACTCAGAGACAGCATCTTGTTAGAGGTCTGACCGTGTCACAACTCAGGGACAGAGACAGCATCTTGTTAGAGGTCTGACCGTGTCACAACTCAGGGACAGCATCTTGTTAGAGGTCTGACCGTGTCCCAACTCAGGGACAGCATCTTGTTAGAGGTCTGACCGTGTTCCAACTCAGGGACAGAGACAGCATCTTGTTAGAGGTCTGACCGTGTACCAACTCAGGGACAGAGACAGCATCTTGTTAGAGGTCTGACCGTGTCCCAACTCAGGGACAGAGACAGCATCTTGTTAGAGGTCTGACCGTGTCCCAACTCAGGGACAGAGACAGCATCTTGTTAGAGGTCTGACCGTGTCCCAACTCAGAGACAGCATCTTGTTAGAGGTTTGACCGTGTCCCAACTCAGAGACAGAGACAGCATCTTGTTAGAGGTCTGACCGTGTCCCAACTCAGAGACAGCATCTTGTTAGAGGTCTGACCGTGTCACTACTCAGAGACAGAGACAGCATCTTGTTAGAGGTCTGACCGTGTCCCAACTTAGGGACAGCATCTTGTTAGAGGTCTGACCGTGTCACAACTCAGAGACAGCATCTTGTTAGAGGTCTGACCGTGTCACAACTCAGGGACAGAGACAGCATCTTGTTAGAGGTCTGACCGTGTCCCAACTCAGGGGCAGCATCTTGTTAGAGGTCTGACCGTGTCAGAACTCAGAGACAGCATCTTGTTAGAGGTCTGACCGTGTCCCAACTCAGGGACAGAGACAGCATCTTGTTAGAGGTCTGACCATGTCACAACTCAGAGACAGCATCTTGTTAGAGGTCTGACCGTGTCACAACTCAGGGACAGAGACAGCATCTTGTTAGAGGTCTGACCGTGTCACAACTCAGGGACAGCATCTTGTTAGAGGTCTGACCGTGTCCCAACTCAGAGACAGAGACAGCATCTTGTTAGAGGTCTGACCGTGTCACAACTCAGGGACAGCATCTTGTTAGAGGTCTGACCGTGTCCCAACTCAGGGACAGCATCTTGTTAGAGGTCTGACCGTGTTCCAACTCAGGGACAGAGACAGCATCTTGTTAGAGGTCTGACCGTGTCCCAACTCAGGGACAGAGACAGCATCTTGTTAGAGGTCTGACCGTGTCCCAACTCAGGGACAGAGACAGCATCTTGTTAGAGGTCTGACCGTGTCCCAACTCAGAGACAGCATCTTGTTAGAGGTCTGACCGTGTCCCAACTCAGAGACAGCATCTTGTTAGAGGTCTGACCGTGGCACTACTCAGAGACTGAGACAGCATCTTGTTAGAGGTCTGACCGTGTCCCAACTTAGGGACAGCATCTTGTTAGAGGTCTGACCGTGTTCCAACTTAGGGACAGCATCTTGTTAGAGGTCTGACCGTGTTCCAACTCAGGGACAGAGTTTGTCCATTTGTACTATATAATGTGCTATAGAATGTACTATAGAATGTACTATAGAATGTACTATAGAAAGTGCTATAGAATGTGCCATAGAATGTGCTATAGAATGTAGTATAGAATGTGCTATAGAATGTACTATAGAATGTGCTATAGAATGTGCTATAGAATGTACTATAGAATGTACTATAGAATGTGCTATAGAATGTGCTATAGAATGTGCTATAGAATGTACTATAGAATGTGCTATAGAATGTACTATAGAATGTACTATAGAATGTGCTATAGAATGTGCTATAGAATGTACTATAGAATGTGCTATAGAATGTGCTATAGAATGTACTATAGAATGTACTATAGAATGTGCTATAGAATGTACTATAGAATGTGCTATAGAATGTACTATAGAATGTACTATAGAATGTACTATAGAATGTGCTATAGAATGTGCTATAGAATGTACTATAGAATGTACTATAGAATGTACTATAGAATGTGCTATAGAATGTACTATAGAATGTACTATAGAATGTGCTATAGAATGTACTATAGAATGTACTATAGAATGTACTATAGAATGTGCTATAGAATGTGCTATAGAATGTGCTATAGAATGTACTATATAATGTACTATAGAATGTACTATAGAATGTGCTATAGAATGTACTATAGAATGTACTATAGAATGTGCTATAGAATGTACTATAGAATGTGCTATAGAATGTGCTATAGAATGTACTATAGAATGTGCTATAGAATGTACTATAGAATGTACTATAGAATGTACTATAGTCAGTGTTTTTTATCTTTGGCAGGCTCTGATAAAAACAGGTGAAAGCAATATGCTTGGCTTGGTCTGTTGCTGACCTCTTATCTGTCACGTAACACACACACACAAAGAGAGAGAGAGAGAGAGACAAAGACACGCCACAGAGGTAGACTTACTCTGGAGACGGGAGAGAGAGACTCAGAGAGAAACAGAGAGAGAGAAAGAGAAAAAATGCTGACTCTTTATTCCCTGTTCCTCAGTTCGTGAGAGAGAGAGGAGTGGTGCCAAGGGCATTATCTAATATAAATGTGTCTGTGTGTGTGTGTGTGTACACCATAGTATCCCCTTAGCCAAAACAAAGAGGGTGGGGGACAGAGAGGGGGTGTGGTGGTAACGTGCTGGGTGGAGCACACACACATCAGGGTTGAATGGCGGGATGTCATGTCTAAATCTGGCCTCTCTACGACCTCCGCTTGATGAATCATCAACGCTCAGTATGGAGACAGACATCTCAGTATGGAGACAGACAGCACATCTCAGGGTGGGGACAGACAGCACATCTCAGGGTGGGGACAGACAGCACATCTCAGTATGGAGACAGACAGCACATCTCAGTATGGAGACAGACAGCACATCTCAGTATGGAGACAGACAGCACATCTCAGGGTGGAGACAGACAGCACATCTCAGTATGGAGACAGACAGCACATCTCAGGATGGGGACAGACAGCACATCTCAGTATGGAGACAGACAGCACATCTCAGTATGGAGACAGACAGCACATCTCAGTATGGAGACAGACAGCACATCTCAGTATGGAGACAGACAGCACATCTCAGGGTGGGGACAGACAGCACATCTCAGGGTGGGGACAGACAGCACATCTCAGTATGGAGACAGACAGCACATCTCAGTATGGAGACAGACAGCACATCTCAGGGTGGAGACAGACAGCACATCTCAGTATGGAGACAGACAGCACATCTCAGGGTGGGGACAGACAGCACAACTCAGTATGGAGACAGACAGCACATCTCAGTATGGAGACAGACAGCACATCTCAGGGTGGAGACAGACAGCACATCTCAGTATGGAGACAGACAGCACATCTCAGAGTGGGGACAGACAGCACATCTCAGGGTGGGGACAGACAGCACATCTCAGGGTGGGGACAGACAGCACATCTCAGTATGGAGACAGACAGCACATCTCAGTATGGAGACAGACAGCACATCTCAGGGTGGGGACAGACAGCACATCTCAGGGTGGGGACAGACAGCACATCTCAGTATGGAGACAGACAGCACATCTCAGTATGGAGACAGACAGCACATCTCAGGGTGGAGACAGACAGCACATCTCAGTATGGAGACAGACAGCACATCTCAGGGTGGGGACAGACAGCACATCTCAGTATGGAGACAGACAGCACATCTCAGTATGGAGACAGACAGCACATCTCAGGGTGGAGACAGACAGCACATCTCAGTATGGAGACAGACAGCACATCTCAGAGTGGGGACAGACAGCACATCTCAGGGTGGGGACAGACAGCACATCTCAGGGTGGGGACAGACAGCACATCTCAGTATGGAGACAGACAGCACATCTCAGGGTGGGGACAGACAGCACATCTCAGTATGGAGACAGACAGCACATCTCAGTGTGGAGACAGACAGCACATCTCAGTATGGAGACAGACAGCACCTCTCAGTATGGAGACAGACAGCACATCTCAGTATGGGAACAGACAGCACATCTCAGTATGGAGACAGACAGCACATATCAGTATGGAGACAGACAGCACATCTCAGGGTGGAGACAGACAGCACATATCAGGGTGGGGACAGACAGCACATCTCAGTATGGAGACAGACAGCACATCTCAGGGTGGAGACAGACAGCACATCTCAGTATGGAGACAGACAGCACATCTCAGGGTGGAGACAGACAGCACATCTCAGTATGGAGACAGACAGCACATCTCAGTATGGAGACAGACAGCACATCTCAGTATGGAGACAGACAGCACATCTCAGTATGGAGACAGACAGCACATATCAGTATGGAGACAGACAGCACCTCTCAGTATGGAGACAGACATCTCAGTATGGAGACAGCACATCTCAGTATGGAGACAGACAGCACATATCAGTATGGAGACAGACAGCACCTCTCAGTATGGAGACAGACAGCACCTCTCAGTATGGAGACAGACAGCACATCTCAGTATGGGGACAGACAGCACATCTCAGGGTGGGGACAGACAGCACATCTCAGGGTGGGGACAGACAGCACATCTCAGTATGGAGACAGACAGCACATCTCAGGGTGGGGACAGACAGCACATCTCAGGGTGGGGACAGACAGCACATCTCAGGGTGGGGACAGACAGCCTTCTCAATATGGAGGACAGACAGCCATCTCAGTAGAGGACAGACAGCCCACCTCAATATGGAGGACAGACAGCCATCTCAGTAGAGGACAGACACCCCATCTCAGTAGAGGACAGACAGCCATCTCAGTAGAGGACAGACAACCCATCTCAGTATGGAGGACAGACAGCCCACCTCAATATGGAGGACAGACAGCCATCTCAGTAGAGGACAGACACCCCATCTCAGTAGAGGACAGACAGCCATCTCAGTAGAGGACAGACAGCCATCTCATTAGAGGACAGACAACCCATCTCAGTATGGAGGACAGTTCTCAATGCATGTCAGCCCATCATGGCCACTTTGTATCACTGTATCTGGCCTACCTCTGGGCCGGGGACCTCTGGTGGGAACTCAGCCACTTTGTTTCTAGTGACAGGTTGGTCTGTATTTGCTGCAGCATGTTACAGTAATGTACTGTAAAGACCGAATGTTTCATTTATCTCCATCTGGCTCTCGTCTTTTCATTTGTAAAGATGATTTTAGTTTTTAACTGCAGCTGCAGATTTTTAAAACAGCCTAAAATAACGTTGCTTTAAATCACGGACGGTACTCTCTAGACTCTCTCTTTAAATCAGTCAATGTGGAGGCTATATACAGGGGGTACCTGTACAGAGTCAATGTGGAGGCTATATACAGGGGGTACCTGTACAGAGTCAATGTGGAGGCTATATACAGGGGGTACCTGTACAGAGTCAATGTGGAGGTTATATACAGGGGGTACCAGTACAGAGTCAATGTGGAGGCTATATACAGGGGGTACCGGTACAGAGTCATTGTGGAGGCTATATACAGGGGGTACCGGTACAGAGTCAATGTGGAGGCTATATACAGGGTGTTACGGTACAGAGTCAATGTGGAGGCTATATACAGGGTGTTACGGTACAGAGTCAATGTGGAGGCTATATACAGGGGGTACCAGTACAGAGTCAATGTGGAGGCTATATACAGGGGGTACCTGTACAGAGTCAATGTGGAGGCTATATACAGGGGGTACCTGTACAGAGTCAATGTGGAGGCTATATACAGGGGGTACCTGTACAGAGTCAATGTGGAGGTTATATACAGGGGGTACCAGTACAGAGTCAATGTGGAGGCTATATACAGGGGGTACCTGTACAGAGTCAATGTGGAGGCTATATACAGGGTGTTACGGTACAGAGTCAATGTGGAGGCTATATACAGGGGGTACCGGTACAGAGTCATTGTGGAGGCTATATACAGGGGGTACCGGTACAGAGTCAATGTGGAGGCTATATACAGGGTGTTACGGTACAGAGTCAATGTGGAGGCTATATACAGGGGGTACCAGTACAGAGTCAATGTGGAGACTATATACAGGGTGTTACGGTACAGAGTCAATGTGGAGGCTATATACAGGGTGTTACGGTACAGAGTCAATGTGGAGGCTATATACAGGGTGTTACGGTACAGAGTCAATGTGGAGGCTATATACAGGGTGTTACGGTACAGAGTCAATGTGGAGGCTATATACAGGGGGTACCGGTACAGAGTCAATGTGGAGGCTATATACAGGGTATTACGGTACAGAGTCAATGTGGAGGCTATATACAGGGTGTTACGGTACAGAGTCAATGTGGAGGCTATATACAGGGGGTATCGGTACAGAGTCAATGTGGAGGCTATATACAGGGTGTTACGGTACAGCGTCAATGTGGAGGCTATATACAGGGGGTACCGGTACAGAGTCAATGTGGAGGCTATATACAGGCTTAATTGTGGCCCCATTTAAGGTCTGTAGAGCAGCCTGTATCTGGCCCACCTCCGGGCCGGGGACCTCTGGTGGGAACTCAGCCGTACCTTTGTGCAGTATGTGAACCTGGGCTGAACCTTTTTATTTGACAATTATTTTTCACTGTATGATACAAAGTAATCAGACCTCTTGACATTTTCCCACATTTTGTAACGTTACAGCTTTATTCTAAAATGGATTAAATAAAACATTTCCCTCATTAATCTACATCACAATACCTCATAATGACATCACAATACCCCATAATGACATCACAATACCCCATAATGACATCACAATACCCCATAATGACATCACAATACCCCATAATGACATCACAATACCCCATAATGACATCACGATACCCCATAATGACATCACAATACCCCATAATGACATCACGAGACCCCATAATGACATCACGATACCCCATAATGACATCACGATACCCCATAATGACATCACGAGACCCCATAATGACATCACGATACCCCATAATGACATCACGATACCCCATAATGACATCCCCCCATAATGACATCACGAGACCCCATAATGACATCACGAGACCCCATAATGACATCACGATACCCCATAATGACATCACAATACCCCATAATGACATCACAATACCCCATAATGACATCACGATACCCCATAATGACATCACGAGACCCCATAATGACATCACGAGACCCCATAATGACATCACGAGACCCCATAATGACATCACGATACCCCATAATGACATCACGATACCCCATAATGACATCACGATACCCCATAATGACATCACGATACCCCATAATGACATCACGATACCCCATAATGACATCACGATACCCCATAATGACATCACGATACCCCATAATGACATCACGATACCCCATAATGACATCACGATACCCCATAATGACATCACAATACCCCATAATGACATCACAATACCCCATAATGACATCACAATACCCCATAATGACATCACAATACCCCATAATGACATTGTGATGTTGTGATTAATGACATTGTGATGTCATTACGGGGGTATTGTGATGTCATTACGGGGTATTGTGGTGTCATTACGGGGTATTGTGATGTCATTACGGGGTATTGTGATGTCATTACGGGGTATTGTGATGTCATTAAGGGGTATTGTGATGTCATTATGGGGTATTGTGGTGTTATTATGGGGTATTGTGATGTCATTATGGGGTATTGTGATGTCATTATGGGGTATCGTGATGTCATTATGGGGTATTGTGATGTCATTATGGGGTATTGTGATGTCATTATGGGGTATTGTGATGTCATTATGGGGTATTGTGATGTCATTATGGGGTATTGTGATGTCATTATGGGGTATTGTGATGTCATTACGGGGTATTGTGATGTCATTACGGGTATTGTGATGTCATTATGGGGTATTGTGATGTCATTATGGGGTATTGTGATGTCATTATGGGGTATTGTGATGTCATTATGGGGTATTGTGATGTCATTATGGGGTACTGTGATGTCATTATGGGGTATTGTGATGTCATTATGGGGTATTGTGATGTCATTATGGGGTATTGTGATGTCATTATGGGGTATTGTGATGTCATTATGGGGTATTGTGATGTCATTATGGGGTATTGTGATGTCATTATGGGGTATTGTGATGTCATTATGGGGTACTGTGATGTCATTATGGGGTATTGTGATGTCATTATGGGGTACTGTGATGTCATTATGGGGTATTGTGATGTCATTATGGGGTATTGTGATGTCATTATGGGGTATCGTGATGTCATTATGGGGTATTGTGATGTCATTATGGGGTATCGTGATGTCATTATGGGGTCTCGTGATGTCATTATGGGGTATCGTGATGTCATTATGGGGTATTGTGATGTCATTATGGGGTATTGTGATGTCATTATGGGGTATTGTGATGTCATTATGGGGTATTGTGATGTCATTATGGGGTATTGTGTGTAGATTAATGAGAGAAAAACAATTTTATAATTGTCACGGTATTCCTCCTCTTCATCTGAAGAAGAGAGGCGAGAAGGATTTTCACCACACTCCGAGGGCCCTCACCTCCTCCCTGTAGGCCGTCTCGTCGATGTTGGTAATCAAGCCTACCACTGTAGTGTCGTCCGCAAACTTGATGATTGAGTTGGAGGCGTGGGCCACGCAGTCATGGGTGAACAGGGAGTACAGGAGAGGGCTCAGAATGCACCCTTGTGGGGCCCCAGTGTTGAAGATCAGCGGGGTGGAGATGTTGTTACCTACCCTCACCACCTGGGGGCGGCCCGTCAGGAAGTCCAGTACCCAGTTGCACAGGGCGGGGTCGAGACCCAGGGTCTCGAGCTTGATGACGAGTTTGGAGGGTACTATGGTGTTAAATGCTGAGCTGTAGTCGATGAACAGCATTCTTACATAGGTATTCCTCTTGTCCAGAGGGCAGTGTGCATCGTCTGTGGACCTATTTGGGCGGTAAGCAAATTGGAGTGGGTCTAGGTGTCAGGTAGGGTGGAGGTGATATGGTCCTTGACTAGTCTCTCAAAGCACTTCATGATGACGGAAGTGAGTGCTACGGGGCGGTAGTCGTTTAGCTCAGTTACCTTAGCTTTCTTGGGAACAGGGACAATGGTGGCCCTCTTGAAGCATGTGGGAACAGCAGACTGCGATAGGGATTGATTGAATATGTCCGTAAACATACTAGCCAGCTGGTCTGCGCATGCTCTGAGGACGTGGCTGGGCCTGCCGTCTGGGCCTGCTTCCTTCATGTCTTAAAGGTAAATTAGTATTCACCCCATAGTCCCTTCTGCGCATATCTCTCCAGCACTAACACATTATATCACATATAACACCAGCTAGAACGTTAAATATTCAGTCAAAAAGATACAACTTTACATTATTTAATGATGAATAAAATAAATCATTAATCTAAACAATTTGAGGAATTGTTTTTCAGAAAGAGTGTAGCAGAGGACTTAATTGGTTGACAAGAGAATCAAGAGCAAAGGATTGTGGGATAGATAGTAGAGTGGAAGGAGGGCAGAAACGTTTTGGGCAGGAGTGGGCTACTTAGGTCCAAAAGGCACTGTGTGCTTTTGGTCCAGCTGGTTCGAATTCCAGAGCAAGGAACTTCAGCCTCAATTTCTCTGGATGAAAGTGTCTGCTAAATGACTATAATCATAGTTCTCAATCAGTTGAATCAGGACTGTTATATAGCTGGACCAAAAGCCTACAGTAGTCAGGGCATCTTAGCATAGCGTCTCTCTGCCAGGTGGGGCCTCGTTAGGTGACCATTACCGGCAGTCAAATTCCACGTCACGGTAATTAGGCATCTCCAAGCTCTGCTGCTGGTGATTGTTAACCTACTAAACTTGCTAACTGCCTCGTACTCAGCATTTTATTGTGCCTCTAATCACTCTGACATCAAATGTAAAATCAAATCAAACACTTCATGAGAGCCCATGAGCTCAAGTTGAGCAACGTTTCTATGGGGTGTCATTATGTAAGAATACAGAGTGATGACCTCTATTAAAAAGAGGAGGAACCCATCAGCTTTCTATTGGCTAAGCCTACTATATCTATTTATGAACTTTCCTAATATTAAGCACATTGCTTCTCTTTACAACAGGAGTATAGCCTATGAACCATGGGAAAACCATTCTCTATTCAAATGCATCTATTTTTTTCTCCTGCCCGTTCCGAGACAAGAGCAGGATATGGTCCATTCTAAATCAATACATATACTAAATAATATTTATGAATTTGTAAAGACACAATTAAATCTAGAATAGTCTGATGGGTGACAATATTATCACTTGTGAATGATGTGCCCAGCACGTGCAGTAAGGAAAGAAACAGATTGACTTTTTTTTTCTGTGTCTTTCAAATCCTTGTCAAACACCTCAAGTAGCCCATAGGCCTATATGTTTTGGTAAGGTTTGTATCACAACGAAAGTGGCCAAATAACTTCTGAAAATTAGGGGTGTTTAGATACATACATAAGCAGCGTGTGAGTAAAGCATTACAAGCATAATCACATTTGCGGAAGCTTTTGAGAAAAGGTTTATTTCACACTAATTGATAGAATTTTGAAACATTATAGCCTTCTACCATGTACCTACTGCCGTGTACCTACTGCCGTGTACCTACTGCCGTGTACCTACTGCCATGTACCTACTGCCATGTACCTACTGCCGTGTACCTACTGCCTTCTACCATGTACCTACTGCCGTGTACCTACTGCCTTCTACCATGTACCTACTGCCGTGTACCTACTGCCTTCTACCATGTACCTACTGCCGTGTACCTACTGCCGTGTACCTACTGCCTTCTACCATGTACCTACTGCCGTGTACCTACTGCCGTGTACCTACTGCCGTGTACCTACTGCCGTGTACCTACTGCCGTGTACCTACTGCCGTGTACCTACTGCCATGTACCTACTGCCGTGTACCTACTTCTACCTACTGCCATGTACCTACTTCTACCTACTGCCATGTACCTACTTCTACCTACTGCCATGTACCTACTTCTACCTACTGCCATGTACCTACTTCTACCATGTACCTACTTCTACCTACTGCCATGTACCTACTTCTACCTACTGCCATGTACCTACTTCTACCTACTGCCATGTACCTACTACCATGTACATACTTCTACCTACTGCCATGTACCTACTTCTACCTACTGCCATGTACCTACTTCTACCTACTGCCATGTACCTACTTCTACCTACTGCCATGTACCTACTTCTACCTACTGCCATGTACCTACTTCTACCTACTGCCATGTACCTACTTCTACCTACTGCCATGTACCTACTTCTACCTACTGCCATGTACCTACTGCCATGTACCTACTTCTACCTACTGCCATGTACCTACTTCTACCTACTGCCATGTACCTACTTCTACCTACTGCCATGTACCTACTTCTACCTACTGCCATGTACCTACTTCTACCTACTGCCATGTACCTACTTCTACCTACTGCCATGTACCTACTTCTACCTACTGCCATGTACCTACTTCTACCTACTGCCATGTACCTACTTCTACCTACTGCCATGTACCTACTTCTACCTACTGCCATTTACCTACTTCTACCTACTGCCATGTACCTACTTCTACATACTGCCATGTACCTACTTCTACATACTGCCATGTACCTACTTCTACATACTGCCATGTACCTACTTCTACCTACTGCCATGTACCTACTTCTACCTACTGCCATGTACCTACTTCTACCTACTGCCATGTACCTACTTCTACCTACTGCCATGTACCTACTGCCATGTACCTACTTCTACCTACTGCCATGTACCTACTTCTACCATGTACCTACTTCTACCTACTGCCATGTACCTACTTCTACATACTGCCATGTACCTACTTCTACCTACTGCCATGTACCTACTTCTACCTACTGCCATGTACCTACTGCCATGTACCTACTTCTACATACTGCCATGTACCTACTTCTACCTACTGCCATGTACCTACTTCCATGTACCTACTGCCATGTACCTACTTCTACATACTGCCATGTACCTACTTCTACCTACTGCCATGTACCTACTTCTACATACTGCCATGTACCTACTGCCATGTACCTACTGCCATGTACCTACTTCTACCTACTGCCATGTACCTACTTCTACATACTGCCATGCACCTACTTCTACATACTGCCATGTACCTACTTCTACATACTGCCATGCACCTACTTCTACCTAGTGCCATGTACCTACTTCTACCTACTACCATGTACCTACTTCTACCTACTGCCATGTACCTACTTCTACATACTGCCATGTATATACGTCTACCTACTACCATGTACCTACTTCTACCTACTGACATGTACCTACTTCTACATACTGCCATGTACCTACTTCTACATACTGCCATGTACCTACTTCTACCTAGTGCCATGTACCTACTGCCATGTACCTACTTCTACCTACTGCCATGTACCTACTTCTACCTACTGCCATGTACCTACTTCTACATACTGCCATGTACCTACTTCTACATACTGCCATGTGCGCATTGCTGCGCTAATGTGACGAAATAACCTAATAGTTTATCAACATTTAAGCTAAAAGTTCTGATCTGTTGCATCAGCCTCATTGCTTTTAAAAGGTGTTTTGATGCTAGTGGTTGTATATATTTGGGATCTATCACATCCCACCATTGTCCCAGACTATGTTTGGAATATTTATTTATTGCACAGAATAGGTCAACTTTTGTAGTGGATTGACATAGGCTAGTGTTTTTGCTGTTCATTAGGCCTACTCATCTTGTTGGCTGATGAAAAGTATGTGTTATTCCAACATATTCAATATGCACCTCGGAATTGGATAAGGGCAGTGTGTCCGTCTTCACTTGTAGCCTTTGAGAAGGAAACAATCACGTGACGGGCATTGGCTAATAAGAATTGAGATATCTGAGAGAACAATGTGAGTGAGAGGTGCTTTGGAGCACGGCAGCCCAAGAGAAAGGAATTATAATTATTATATTCAGCCCAAGGGAACAACGACCACTGGCTGCAAAACACATGGATTATTTAGGAGGCATTTACCGCCACACAAAGGGGATTCCGCCGGGAAATTAAGAGGCATTATCAACCGTTTGTCAAATTGTGAATGAGAGACTGATGAAGTGTGTTCAGACTGAGCAACAAAACAAAGCAGAGCTCATGCCTTTCAAGCGACTTTTTTCAAATCTTCATTAAGAGTCTCATCATTCAGCCTTACAATGTATTAAACATCTGAACATACGGCGCAACGTTTATAGAACAGCTAAAGTTACATTAATAATTAATAATAGGAGTACCGATGTCTTTGTTAACCGCTCAACATAGAATAACTGCATGTGCAACACTTCCTCCAATCGTTTGGAGAAAATGTCCTCTCTATTTCATTCAGATTTGTTCAATTATATTGTAAAATAATAATTAAATAATGCCACGGAATTCTAAGTAAATCTTGTCTGCTAAATGAACTAGTGTAGCCCACAGCCATTTGCCATATGGTATCGCTAGATCAGGGCCTAACATGAGGACAACTCAGAGGATGCTATTCTGTTCTTCTGAAATAGACTACATTTTCTTCATATCATGTTTCGTCTAAAATAATGGATTTATTGTGAAGGTGTAGACTATATTACATGGATTTATTGTGATGGTGTAGGTAGACTATATTACATGGATTTATTGTGATGGTGTAGACTATATTACATGGATTTATTGTGATGGTGTAGACTATATTACATGGATTTATTGTGATGGTGTAGGTAGACTATATTACATGGATTTATTGTGATGGTGTAGGTAGACTATATTACATGGATTTATTGTGATGGTGTAGGTAGACTATATTACATGGATTTATTGTGATGGTGTAGGTAGACTATATTACATGGATTTATTGTGATGGTGTAGACTATATTACATGGATTTATTGTGATGGTGTAGGTAGACTATATTACATGGATTTATTGTGATGGTGTAGACTATATTACATGGATTTATTGTGATGGTGTAGGTAGACTATATTACATGGATTTATTGTGATGGTGTAGGTAGACTATATTACATGGATTTATTGTGATGGTGTAGACTATATTACATGGATTTATTGTGATGGTGTAGACTATATTACATGGATTTATTGTGATGGTGTAGACTATATTACATGGATTTATTGTGATTGTGTAGGTAGACTATATTACATGGATTTATTGTGATGGTGTAGACTATATTACATGGATTTATTGTGATGGTGTAGGTAGACTATATTACATGGATTTATTGTGAAGGTGTAGACTATATTACATGGATTTATTGTGATGGTGTAGGTAGACTATATTACATGGATTTATTGTGATGGTGTAGACTATATTACATGGATTTATTGTGATGGTGTAGGTAGACTATATTACATGGATTTATTGTGATGGTGTAGACTATATTACATGGATTCATTGTGATGGTGTAGACTATATTACATGGATTTATTGTGATGGTGTAGGTAGACTATATTACATGGATTTATTGTGATGGTGTAGACTATATTACATGGATTTATTGTGATGGTGTATAGACTATATTACATGGATTTATTGTGATGGTGTAGACTATATTACATGGATTTATTGTGATGGTGTAGACTATATTACATGGATTTATTGTGATGGTGTAGACTATATTACATGGATTTATTGTGATGGTGTAGGTAGACTATATTACATGGATTTATTGTGATGGTGTAGGTAGACTATATTACATGGATTTATTGTGATGGTGTAGGTAGACTATATTACATGGATTTATTGTGATGGTGTAGGTAGACTATATTACATGGATTTATTGTGATGGTGTAGACTATATTACATGGATTTATTGTGATGGTGTAGACTATATTACATGGATTTATCGTGATGGTGTAGAATATATTACATGGATTTATTAAGACTTTTTAAAATGTAGATGTACCAAAGGTCTGCATCGGTGTCTTGTTGGCTGTGTGTGGAAGCCAGAAGATGCTAAATGTGTTTATGTTAATTAACGGTCAATTACCGTGAGACCGGCAGTTATTTCCTTGTCAATAACCGGCTGACAACATTTCATGACCATCAGCCCTAGGCCCTCTGCAGTCAAAAACACGATGTTCCTGTGTTTAATATATACAGTATTTATATACCATGAGGTTAGAATAACACTGTGAAAAGAGCAGTTTGAAAAGACTACCTGAAAATTCTGACCGTTTTGGTAGGACAAGAGTTTTGGGTAAATTAGTTAATAGACCAATAAGAAAGAGTTCCAAACCTCTCTGCCAATAACAGCTATTTTTCAGTTTCCCCCTCCCCACTCACACGACTTCCAGACAGTTGTTGCTTGAGAAATTACTATTTGCTATGAAGCAAATGTTTGTTTTTGTTGTTGTTGACCATTTTAATTGAAAAACAAATCAAAGTAAGATACTTAATTGTTACCCAGAAATGATTTGACATCGAGATAAAAAAAACCCAGCTGGAATTGACCTTTTATTGGTTCATCGTTTACTTCATCTTGTTCGGTAACTTCTGCACTGGATGGATGGATAGATAGAGGGATGGATAGATAGATAGAGGGATGGATGTGAACACTCAGTCTGTGAATGACACTTCTGTCAATCTCTGAAGGAATTGCACTTTGTCTGTTTGTCTGTCTGTCTGTCTGTCTGTCTGTCTGTCTGTCTGTCTGTCTGTCTGTCTGTCTGTCTGTCTGTCAGTCTGCAGCTAGCCGTCGGTCATGCAGTCTCTGGGTCCAGTTCTGACTTGATCCAGCTCGTCATTCTTTGATCTGCAGAGAAAATACACAAAACCAAGACTAGGTTAAAATCTTGAACTCTAAAGTTTACGGAAACCATATCCTTCACAACAGGCAGGTGAACTGCCTGTAACTCCAGCAGGTTTGGTCTGTTCTGTCTGCTCAGATAGAACATTAGGGTTCTATCCCAAATGGGGCCCTATTCCCTATGTAGTGCACTACTTTATACCAGAGCCCTATTCCCTATATAGTACACTACTTTAGACCAGAGCCCTATTCCCTATATAGTGCACTACTTTAGACCAGGACCCTATTCCCTATATAGTACACTACTTTAGACCAGAGCCCTATTCCCTATATAGTGCACTACTTTAGACCAGAGCCCTATTCCCTATATAGGGAATAGGTTCCCGTTTGAGACAAAAGCCTACAATGTAGATATATTTTCCTCAGGTAGGAAGAGGAGAAGGCCGGAGCCTGGTTACCTCGGTGACGACCCCGGCAGCGATGGTTGACCCTACATATCTCAGCATGAAGCGTCCCAGCTCCTTGAAGTCCTTATAGAGCTCCAACGCCACGGGCCTCTGGGTCTGGATCTCCACCATCGCGTTCATACCCTTACCCAGACACCTACACAACATTAAATAAACATTTATACAACATTCACATTCTTTCCCAACACTAAGGGTGTAACGGTTCACCAAACCCATGATTCGGTACGTATTGACGTTTTGTGGGGTAGTTTTGGGGGGTCACGGATCGGCTTTGGTACATCGGGAAAATTACAATGTTCCTGGCATTGTCTGTTGTGACAGGATTGTTAAGTTGGGTCAAGTTTCCACTCGGGTGCTGCGTTCGTAACCATGTGGGAGGTGGGAATTCACCCGTTTTGAAGTCGTAACTACCAGCATTCATGTGATTTGAACTCTTTGAGAAACGCAGATTGACTAATGGCCAACAAGCTACAACTAAAAGTACGGCAAATTATTACGTTCAAAAAAGAGGATTGCTTTTTATAAATGTTTTCAACGGCTGTTATAGAGGCCATTACCTTAGTAGGTCACAGAGGTCACCATGTAGAAGAAGCTCAAGGATGATGGGAGCTCATGTTTTCCCCACTAGTACTACCAGTTGGAGGGCCATTGAAATAGATTCAATTCATCTCCCAGTGTCTTTTGGAAAGCAGACTGAACCAGGATTTTGCCTGTGCTTAGCGCCATTCTGTTTATTTTTTATCCTGAAAAACTAACGTCCTTAAACAATCACACACATACCCATAACATGATGCAGCCATCACTATGCTTGAAAATATGAAGAGTTGTACTCAGTAATGTGTTCTATTGAATTTTGTCCAAAACATACTTTGTATTCCCGGACAAAAAGTGAATTGCTTTGCCACATTTTTTTCAGTATTAATTTAGTGCCTTGTTGCAAACAGGATGTATGTTTTGGAATATTTTTTTATTCTGTACAGGCTTCCTTCTTTTCACTCTTTCACCAATAGCTGCCCTGCTTTGTGAGGCAAACCTGGAAAACCTCCCTGGTCTTTGAGGTTGAATTTGTGTTTGAAAGCATCTTTCCCTCGATCCTGACTAGTCCCACAGTTGCTGAAAAACATCCCCACAGTATGATGCTGCCACCACCATGCTTCACCGTAGAGATGGTGCCAGGTTTCCTCCAGACGTGACACTTGGCATTCAGGCCAAAGAGTTCAATCTTGGTTTCATCAGACCAGAGACTCTTGTTTCTCATGGTCGGAGAGTCCTTTAGGTGCCTTTTTGGCAAACTCCAAGAGGGCTGTCGTGTGCCTTTTACTGAGGAGTGGCTTCTTTTTGGCCACTCTACCATAAAGGCCTGATTGGTGGAGTGCTGCAGAGATGGGTTGTCCATCTGGAAGGTTCTCCCATCTCCACAGAGGAACTCCGGAGCTCTGTCAGAGTGACCATCGGTCACCTCCCTGACCAAGGCCCTTCTCCCCCGATTGTTCAGTTTGGCCGGCGGCCAGCTCTAGGAAGAGTCTCGGTGGTTCCAAACGTCTTCCATTTAAGAATGATGGAGGCCACTGTGTTCTTTGGGACCTTCAATGATAAAGAAATTTTTTGGTACCCTTCCCCAGATATGCGCCTCCACACAATCATGTCTTGGAGCTCTACAGACAATTCCTTCGACCTCATAGCTTGGTTTTTGCTCTGACATGCACTGTCAACTGTGGGACCTAATATAGACAGGTGTGTGCCTTTCCAAATCATGTCCAATCAACTGAATTTACCACCGGTGGACTCCAGTCAAGTTGTAGAAACATCTCAAGGATGATCAACGGAAACAGGATGCACCCGAGTTCAATTTTGAGTCTCATAGCAAAAGGTCTGAATAATGAATACTGATGTAAATCTAAATAAGCTGATATGATTTTTTTTTTTTAAATAAATTTGCTAAATCTTGTAAAAACCTGTTTTTTCGATTAATCATTATGAGGCATTGTGTGTAGATTGATGAGAGGGGTCTGAATACTTTCCGAATGCACTGATCGGGTACTACCTGTTTACTGAAATGGGTTCCAGATTTCGCAACGTGGCTCGAGAAATTGGACGAGGCGCTGAAAACCTAAACTATCCTCAACCACTGAGAATGGGAGCATACCCGCGGCTATAAACAAGACAGATACGTTGCTTTGTTTTTCTTTTTTTACTATCTCTCCTTCTTTGGCCCGGTCAGAATCAGCTGCCAAGGTACGGTTGTGTTGTTTCTGTGTGTTTTCGTCGATATACTGGGGTGATGAAGTGATGGCAGCTGCTATTCTCGTTGAGCGACGACATACCACGTCTTATCCACCGCTCTTGTCCATCTCTACTGTGAACCCAACATGTTCCCAAACTACAGATTATAACAATGGATCCTCAGATTCTGGTTTAATTGACCCCACCATTGTACAGAACTAGTTCCCTCACAAAAGGACAGTTTGAAATGTGCCAATTAAGAATCTCTATAACGGGTACGTAGGCTCTAGTTGTTTTAACAGAAGAGTCTGAAACATTTTCAGCTCAGTATGTAGCTTCGGCTGTAGCCTGTAGGCATTGTGTTTTCATTTGATAAATATCTATTTAAGGAATTCATTCGGGTTCCACAGTGAGGAACCGAGGTCCCTGTACCGAACAGTTCGGTACGAATACATGTTCCCGTTTACAACCCAACCAAATACACAATGTTAGTGCAATGTTTACTGCATTTTTAAAATTTTATTTTACCTTTATTTAACTAGGCAAGTCAGTTAAGAACAAATTCTTATTTTCAGTGACGGCCTAGGAACAGTGGGTTAACTGCCTTGTTCAGGGGCAGAATGACAGATTTTGTACCTTGTCAGCCCGGGGATTTGAACTTGCAACCTTCCGGTTACTAGTCCAACACTCTAACCACTAGGCTACCCTGCCGCCCCTCCACTCTAACCACTAGGCTACCCTGCCGCCCCTCCACTCTAACCACTAGGCTACCCTGCCGCCCCTCCACTCTAACCACTAGGCTACCCTACCGCCCCTCCACTCTAACCACTAGGCTACCCTGCCACCACTCCACTCTAACCACTAGGCTACCTGCCGCCCCTCCACTCTAACCACTAGGCTACCCTACCGCCCCTCCACTCTAACCACTAGGCTACCCTACCGCCTCTACACTCTAACCACTAGGCTACCCTACCGCCTCTACACTCTAACCACTAGGCTACCCTGCCGCCCCTCCACTCTAACCACTAGGCTACCTACCACCCCTCCACTCTAACCACTAGGCTACCTACCACCCCTCCACTCTAACCACTAGGCTACCCTACCGCCTCTACACTCTAACCACTAGGCTACCCTACCGCCTCTACACTCTAACCACTAGGCTACCCTGCCGCCCCTCCACTCTAACCACTAGGCTACCTACCGCCTCTACACTCTAACCACTAGGCTACCCTACCACCCCTACACTCTAACCACTAGGCTACCTGCCGCCCCTCCACTCTAACCACTAGGCTACCCTACAACCCCTCCACTCTAACCACTAGGCTACCTGCCGCCCCTCCACTCTAACCACTAGGCTACCCTGCCACCCCTCCACTCTAACCACTAGGCTACCTACCACCACTCCACTCTAACCACTAGGCTAACCTGTCGTATCACAACATTGAAGACATATTTCGGGAGAGTTGATCCTTGATCCTGAGACTACAGAACTGCATTGACATAAAAAGGTAGAATCAGACGTAGGGATATCGGGCCGATTTCCTCAGCAACAAAACCGCGTGATAAGCGAGGCCAAAACTTCTCTTCTTCTATGGTCCCTCAGAATGAAGCAGCTTCATCATCTATGAAGACTTCACCTTGATACTCACTTGGGTTTCTTCTTGAGCACCTCTCCGCTGCTCTTGTGCAGAACGCTGACCAGCTTCCTAATGGTGGCCGGTTCACTGATCGTCTGGTAGTGCAACACAACCTACGCACAGAACACACACTTAGAACCACACACTTCACACACTGAACCACACACTTAGAACCACACACTTCACACACAGACAATATTCTTAAATCTACTTAGAACCACCCATGGAACACAGATTGTGTGTGTACTCACGGGGAAGCCCTGCGTGATGGGGACCTCTATGTTGAAGAGCAGGACTCTGGCCCTGAAGCGGGAACACGCTCTGATTGGCTCCTTAATGTCACAGAACACACAGCCCACACTGGAGGAGAGATTATAGACACTGAGTGGACAAAACATTAAGAACAGCTGCTCTTTCCATGACATTACCAGACCAGGTGAATCCAGGTGAATGCTATGATCCCTTATTGATGTCACTTGTTAAATCCACTTCAATCAGTGTAGATGAAGGGGAGGAGACATGTAGATGAAGGGGAGGAGACATGTAGATGAAGGGGAGGAGACATGTAGATGAAGGGGAGGAGACGTGTAGATGAAGGGGAGGAGACGTGTAGATGAAGGGGAGGAGACGTGGAGACGTGTAGATGAAGGGGAGGAGCCGTGTAGATGAAGGGGAGGAGACGTGTAGATGAAGGGGAGGAGACGTGTAGATGAAGGGGAGGAGAGTGTAGATGAAGGGGAGGAGACGTGTAGATGAAGGGGAGGAGACGTGTAGATGAAGGGGAGGAGACGTGTAGATGAAGGGGAGGAGACATGTAGATGAAGGGGAGGAGACGTGTAGATGAAGGGGAGGAGACATGTAGATGAAGGGGAGGAGACAGTTTCAATAATTATTTTTAAGCCTTGAGACATGGATTGTGTCTGTGTCATTCAGAGGGTGAAAGGTCAAGACTAAATATTTAAGTGTCTTTGAACTGTGTATGGTGGTAGGTGCCAGGCACACTGGTTTGTGTCAAGAACTGCAACGCTGCTGGGTTTTTCACACTCAACAGTTTCTCTGTGTGTGATCAAGAATGATCCACCACCCAAAGGACATTCAGCCAACTAGACACAACTGTGGGAAGCATTAGAGTCAACTTGGGCCAGCATCCCTGTGGAACGCTTTCAACACCTTGTAGAGTCCATACAGCCACGCAGATCAAACATTACAGGGATAGAAACACACAGAGAACAATTATTATCATTTCACTGATTAGGGGTTAGAGGTTAGGGGTTAGAGGTTAGGGCTGTATACTCACTTGATCTGATTAGAGGTTAGAGATTAGGGCTGTATACTCACTTGATCTGATTAGAGGTTAGGGGTTAGAGATTAGGGCTGTATACTCACTTGATCTGATTAGAGGTTAGAGGTTAGGGGTTAGAGGTTAGGGCTGTATACTCACTTGATCTGATTAGAGGTTAGAGATTAGGGCTGTATACTCACTTGATCTGATTAGAGGTTAGAGATTAGGGCTGTATACTCACTTGATCTGATTAGAGGTTAGAGATTAGGGCTGTATACTCACTTGATCTTGATGATGACCAGTGGGGCAGGGTTAGAGGTTAAGGTTTAGGTTCTATACTTAATCTAGATGCTGCCCATGCCAGTGGGTTAGAGGTCACGTGTTAAGGTTAGAGGTCACGTGTGAAGGTTAGAGGTCACGTGTGAAGGTTAGAGGTCACGTGTTAAGGTTAGAGGTCACGTTTTAAGGTTAGAGGTCACGTGTTAAGGTTAGAGGTCACGTGTTAAGGTTAGCGTTTATGTTATATACACTGCTCAAAAAAATAAAGGGAACACTTAAACAACACAATGTAACTCCAAGTCAATCACACTTCTGTGAAATCAAACTGTCCACTTAGGAAGCAACACTGATTGACAATAAATTTCACACGCTGTTGTGCAAATGGAATAGACAACAGGTGGAAATGATAGGCAATTAGCAAGACACCCCCAATAAAGGAGTGGTTCTGCAGGTGGTGACCACAGACCACTTCTCAGTTCCTATGCTTCCTGGCTGATGTTTTGGTCACTTTTGAATGCTGGCAGTGCTTTCACTCTAGTGGTAGCATGAGACGGAGTCTACAACCCACACAAGTGGCTCAGGTAGTGCAGCTCATCCAGGATGGCACATCAATGCGAGCTGTGGCAAGATTTGCTGTGTCTGTCAGCGTAGTGTCCAGAGCATGGAGGCGCTACCAGGAGACAGGCCAGTACATCAGGAGACGTGGAGGAGGCCGTAGGAGGGCAACAACCCAGCAGCAGGACCGCTACCTCCGCCTTTGTGCAAGGAGGAGCACTGCCAGAGCCCTGCAAAATGACCTCCAGCAGGCCACAAATGTGCATGTGTCTGCTCAAATGGTCAGAAACAGACTCCATGAGGGTGGTATGAGGGCCCGACGTCCACAGGTGAGGGTTGTGCTTACAGCCCAACACCGTGCAGAACGTTTGGCATTTGCCAGAGAACACCAAGATTGGCAAATTCGCCACTGGCGCCCTGTGCTCTTCACAGATGAAAGCAGGTTCACACTGAGCACGTGTGACAGACGTGACAGAGTCTGGAGACGCCGTGGAGAACGTTCTGCTGCCTGCAACATCCTCCAGCATGACCGGTTTGGCGGTGGGTCAGTCATGGTGTGGGGTGGCATTTCTTTGGGGGGGGCCGCACAGCCCTCCATGTGCTCGCCAGAGGTAGCCTGACTGCCAGTAGGTACTGAGATGAGATCCTCAGACCCCTTGTGAGACCATATGCTGGTGCGGTTGGCCCTGGGTTCCTCCTAATGCAAGACAATGCTAGAACTCATGTGGCTGGAGTGTGTCATCAGTTCCTGCAAGAGGAAGGCATTGATGCTATGGACTGGCCCGCCCGTTCCCCAGACCTGAATCCAATTGAGCACATCTGGGACATCATGTCTCGCTCCATCCACCAACGCCACGTTGCACCACAGACTGTCCAGGAGTTGGCGGATGCTTTAGTCCTGGTCTGGGAGGAGATCCCTAAGGAGACCATCCCCCACCTCATCAGGAGCATGCCCAGGCGTTGTAGGGAGGTCATACAGGCACGAGGAGGCCACACACACTACTGAGCCTCATTTTGACTTGTTTTAAGGACATTACATCAAAGTTGGATCAGCCTGTAGTGTGGTTTTCCACTTTAATTTTGAGTGTGACTCCAAATCCAGACCTCCATGGGTTGATACATTTGATTTCCATTGATCATTTCTGTGTGATTTTGTTGTCAGCACATTCAACTATGTAAAGAAAAAAGTATTTAATAAGAATATTTCATTCATTCAGATCTAGGATGTTATTTTAGTGTTCCCTTTATTTTTTTGAGCAGTATATATATATATATGTATATCTATGTTAGAGGTTAGGGGTTAGGTTCTATACTTGATCTAGATGCTGTCCATGCCAGTGGGTTTGGGTTAGGGGTTAGAGGTTAGGGGTTAGGTTCTATACTTAATCTTGATGATGTCCATGCCAGTGGGTTTGGGTTAGGGGTTAGGGGTTAGGTTCTATACTTGATCTTGATGATGTCCATGCCAGTGGGTTTGGGTTAGGGGTTAGGTTCTATACTTGATCTTGATGCTGTCCATGCCAGTGGGTTTGGGTTAGGGGTTAGAGGTTAGGTTCTATACTTGATCTTGATGATGTCCATGCCAGTGGGTTTGGGTTAGGGGTTAGAGGTTAGGTTCTATACTTGATCTTGATGATGTCCATGCCAGTGGGTTTGGGTTAGGGGTTAGGGGTTAGAGGTTAGGTTATATACTAACTTAATCTTGATGATGTCCATGCCAGTGGGTTTGGGTTAGGGGTTAGAGGTTAGGTTATATACTAACTTAATCTTGATGATGTCCATGCCAGTGGGTTTGGGTTAGGGGTTAGAGGTTAGGTTATATACTAACTTAATCTTGATGATGTCCATGCCAGTGGGTTTGGGTTAGAGGTTAGGTTATATACTAACTTAATCTTGATGATGTCCATGCCAGTGGGTTTGGGTTAGGGGTTAGAGGTTAGGTTATATACTAACTTAATCTTGATGATGTCCATGCCAGTGGGTTTGGGTTAGGGGTTAGAGGTTAGGGGTTAGAGGTTAGGGGTTAGAGGTTATATACTAACTTAATCTTGATGATGTCCATGCCAGTGGGTTTGGGTTAGGGGTTAGAGGTTAGGGGTTAGAGGTTAGGGGTTATATACTAACTTAATCTTGATGATGTCCATGCCAGTGGGTTAGGGGTTAGGGGTTAGAGGTTAGGGGTTAGAGGTTATATACTAACTTAATCTTGATGATGTCCATGCCAGTGGGTTTGGGTTAGGGGTTAGAGGTTAGGGGTTAGAGGTTATATACTAACTTAATCTTGATGATGTCCATGCCAGTGACGGTCAGACTAACATGATCTCCTGCTGCTGCCCAGTCCAGAGGATCATCGTGGAGAGAGATGCCTACACAGAGACAATACAGAGACAGACAGATAGGGAGAGAGACAGAGAGAGACAGAGAGGGAGAGAGAGAGAGAGACAGAGAGGGAGAGAGAGAGAGACACAGAGAGGGAGAGAGAGAGAGACACAGAGAGGGAGAGAGAGAGAGACACAGAGAGGGAGAGAGAGAGAGAGACAGAGAGGGAGAGAGAGAGAGAGAGAGAGAGAGAGAGAGAGAGAGAGAGAGACAGAGAGAGACAGAGAGGGAGAGAGAGAGAGAGAGAGAGAGGGAGAGAGAGAGAGCGAGAGAGGGAGAGAGAGGGGGAGAGAGAGGGGGAGAGAGAGAGCGAGAGACAGAGAGGGAGAGAGAGAGAGACACAGAGAGGGAGAGAGAGAGAGCGAGAGAGGGAGAGAGAGGGGGAGAGAGACAGAGAGAGACAGAGAGGGAGAGGGAGAGAGAGAGAGAGACAGAGAGAGAGAGAGGGGGGAGAGAGAGAGAGACAGAGAGAGGGAGAGAGAGAGAGACACAGAGAGGGAGAGAGAGAGAGACACAGAGAGGGAGAGAGAGAGAGACACAGAGAGACAGAGAGGGAGAGAGAGAGAGACACAGATAGGGAGAGAGACAGAGAGAGACAGAGAGGGAGAGAGAGAGAGACAGAGAGAGGGAGAGAGAGAGAGACACAGAGAGGGAGAGAGAGAGAGACACAGAGAGGGAGAGAGAGAGAGACACAGAGAGACAGAGAGGGAGAGAGAGAGAGACACAGAGAGGGAGAGAGAGAGAGACACAGAGAGGGAGAGAGAGAGAGACACAGAGAGGGAGAGAGAGAGAGCGAGAGAGGGAGAGAGAGGGGGAGAGAGAGAGCGAGAGAGGGAGAGAGACAGAGAGAGGGAGAGAGACAGAGAGAGACACAGAGGGAGAGAGAGAGAGACACAGAGAGGGAGAGAGAGAGAGAGAGCGAGAGAGGGAGAGAGAGAGAGCGAGAGAGCCAGAGACACAAAGAGAGAGACACAGTGAGAGAGAGACACACAGAACGAGAGAGAGACAGAGACACAGAGCGAGAGAGAGAGACAGAGCGAGAGAGAGCGAGAAAAACACACAGAGAAAGAGACGAGAGAGACACACAGAGAGAAAGAGACAAGAGACACACACAGAGAGAGACAGACACAGAGAGTCACAGAGACACAGAGAGAGACAGAGATGTGTTGTATGTCCACAAGGTGGCACTGGTGTATTAGACATTGAGAGACACACACACAGAGAGACATAGACACAGAGAGACAGAGACACAGAGAAACAAAGACACAGAGAGACAGATACATAGAGAGACAGACACAGAGTAGAGACAGAGACACAGAGAGACAGAGACATAGAGAGACAGAGAGACATAGACACAGAGTAGAGACAGAGACACAGAGAGACATAGACACAGAGTAGAGACAGAGACACAGAGAGACATAGACACAGAGTAGAGACAGAGACAAATAGACACAGAGAGATACAGACACAGAGATACAGACACAGAGAGATACAGACACAGAGAGATACAGACACACAGAAACAGACCTTTAACAGTGCATGTCTCATTGGGGGGCATGGCCAGTACTCGGTCTCCTGTCTGAATGTAGCCCGCCTCGATCTTCCCGGTTACACAGAACCCTGAGCCCTGATCTAGAACCACAGAGAAGAGGGTTAGAACACAGAACCATGAGCCTTTTTTTAAATTTTATTTTACCTTTATTTAACCAGGCAAGTCAGTTAAGAACAAATTCTTATTTTCAATGACGGCCTAGGAACAGTGGGTTAACTGCCTGTTCAGGGGCAGAACGACAGATTTTGTACCTTGTCAGCTCGGGGATTTGAACTTACAACCTTTCGGTTACTAGTCCAATGCTCTAACCACTAGGCTACCCTGATCTAGAACCACAGAGAACAGGGTTAGAACACAGAACCCTGATCTAGAACCACAGAGAACAGGGTTAGAACACAGAACCCCGATCTAGAACCACAGAGAACAGGGTTAGAACACAGAACCCTGATCTAGAACCACAGAGAACAGGGTTAGAACACAGAACCCTGATCTAGAACCACAGAGAACAGGGTTAGAACACAGAACCCTGAGCCCTAATCTAGAACCACAGAGAACAGGGTTAGAACCCTGAGCCCTAATCTAGAACCACAGAGAACAGGGTTAGAACCCTGAGCCCTAATCTAGAACCACAGAGAACAAGGTTAGAACATAGAACACTGATCTTTAAAAAGAATATCAACAGCTGATCGAACACATAAAGCGTATTTCTCTCCAATGTTGAGCCCAAATGTGTTTACACCCCTGTTAGTGAGCATTTCTCCTTTACCAAGGTAATCCACCTGCCACCTGACAGGTGTAGCATATCATGAAGCCGTTTAAGTTTTTCCTAGCCACCGTGCTTCTACACCTGCATTGCTTTGCTGTTTGGGGTTTTAGGCTGGGTTTCTGTACAGCACTTTGAGATATCAGCTGATGTAAGAAGGGCTTTATGAATTTTGAATTTGTTTTAATTTACGAATTTGTTTTAAATAAACAGCATGCTTATTACACAGGTGCACCTTGAGCTGGGGACAATAAAAGGCCACTCGAAAATGTGCAGTTTTGTCACACAACACCACAGATGTGTCAAGTTGAGGGAGCGTGCAATTGGCATGCCGACTGCAGGAATGTCCACCAGAGCTGTTGTCATGCCGACTGCAGGAATGTCCACCAGAGCTGTTGCCAGAGAATGTAATGTTCAGTTCTCTACCATAAGCCGCCTTCAATATCCTTTTAGAGAATTTGGCACTACGTCCAACCAGCCTCCCAACCGCAGACCACGTGTAACCACGACAGCTTCTTCACCTGCGGGATCGTCTGAGGGGAACCCTTTTGTGGGGAAAAACTCATTCTGATTGGCTGGGCCTGGCTCCCAAGTAGGTGCCCTCCCAGGCCCACCCATGGCTGTGCCCCTGTTCAGTCATCTGAAATCCATAGATTAGGGCCTAATGAAATTATTTCAATTGACTGATTTCCTTATATGAACTGTAACTCAGTAAAATCTTTGAAATTGTTGCATGTTGCCTTGATATTTTTACATTGATTTATTTAATATTTTAGTTCAGTATAGATAGATGGCAGGTAGCCTAGTGGTTAGAGCGTTGGACTAGTAACCGAAAGGTTGCTAGATTGAATCCCTGAGCTGACAAGGTAAAAAAAAAAATGTCGTTCTGCCCCTGAACAAGGCAGTTAAACCCACTGTTCCTAGACCAGTTAACCCCACTGTTCCCAGGCCATCATTGAAAATAAGAATTTGTTCTTAACTGACTTGCCGAGTGAAATAAAGGTTCAATTTAAAAAAGAAAATATACATTTAAAAATACCTCCGCCAACTGGGTGACCAACATGTCGATGTGCCCTTGAGCAAGGCACTTAATCCTAATTGCTCCTGTAAATCGCTCTGGATAAAACATCTGCTAAATGACTAAAATGTAAATTCACTGTCATTATGGGGTATTTGTGTGTAGATGGTTGAGAGTTAAATCCATGTTGAATTCAGGATGTAACACAACAAGATTTAAAATGATACCTGCAGACAATGTTGAATTCAGGATGTAACAAGATGTGGAATAAAATCAAGGGGTTGAATACTTTCTGAAAGCAGGTATGTTCTCAATTTAAAATGATACCTGCAGACAATGCATACGAGGAAAACCATACACCACATTCTGTACATACATACACATTTTCAAGAATGACATTTAAAATAGTTTAGTACAAATCCAACCCTTGTAATTTAGGTCCAGTATGAAAATAAGGAAGTGACAATTAGGCTATTGGAGATTTGCATTACAGGTTCGATATATCAATGTTGTACATTTGACTTTAGTTCATGCATTTTTTTTTTTTTTTTTTAGCAATGTCACCTCAAAAGTAATTGCGGTTGTTCCCATAGCAACCATGTAACGTCTATGGATAAGCTAGCGACCTGTTAGATCAATAATATGTTTTGTTTTTTATTTATTATTAAAACATTTGTTGGCTTTATAATCGTGAGAGAAATTTAACTAGCTAGGTAGCTTACAAGGTCGGCTGACTTTTCTCAAAATAAATCTCACTGTGGCTAGCTACTTCCTGTCCCTCATGCTAGCCTTTACAGACAAATATCACTTTAGAAACATATATAATATTTATCAACAACAAGTGGGACACAATCATGAAGTGGAACGACATTTATTGGATATTTCAAACTTTTTTAACAAAATCAAAAACTGACAAATTGGGCGTGCAAAATTATTCAGCCCCTTTCAGTGCAGCAAACTCTCTCCAGAAGTTCAGCGAGGATCTCTGAATGATCCAATGTTGACCTAAATGACTAATGATGATAAATACAATCCACCTGTGTGTAATCAAGTCTCCGTATAAATGCACCTGCACTGTGATAGTCTCAGAGGTCCGTTAAAAGCGCAGAGAGCATCATGAAGAACAAGGAACACACCAGGCAGGTCCGAGATACTGTTGTGAAGAAGTTTAAAGCCGGATTTGGATACAAAAAGATTTCCCAAGCTTTAAACATCCCAAGGAGCACTGTGCAAGCGATAACATTGAAATGGAAGGAGTATCAGACCACTGCAAATCTACCAAGACCTGGCCGTCCCTCTAAACTTTCAGCTCATACAAGGAGAAGACTGATCGGAGATGCAGCCAAGATGCCCATGATCACTCTGGATGAACTGCAGAGATCTACAGCTGAGGTGGGAGACTCTGTCCATAGGACAACAATCAGTCGTATATTGCACAAATCTGGCCTTTATGGAAGAGTGGCAAGAAGAAAGCCATTTCTTAAAGATATCCATAAAAAGTGTTGTTTAAAGTTTGCCACAAGCCACCTGGGAGACACACCAAACATGTGGAAGAAGGTGCTCTGGTCAGATGAAACCAAAATTGAACTTTTTGGCAACAATGCAAAACGTTATGTTTGGCGTAAAAGCAACACAGCTCATCACCCTGAACACACCATCCCCACTGTCAAACATGGTGGTGGCAGCATCATGGTTTGGGCCTGCTTTTCTTCAGCAGGGACAGGGAAGATGGTTCAAATTGATGGGAAGATGGATGGAGCCAAATACAGGACCATTCTGGAAGAAAATATGATGGAGTCTGCAAAAGACCCGAGACTGGGACAGAGATTTGTCTTCCAACAAGACAATGATCCAAAACATAAAGCAAAATCTACAATGGAATGGTTCAAAAATAAACATATCCAGGTGTTAGAATGGCCAAGTCAATGTCCAGACCTGAATCCAATCGGGAATCTGTGGAAAGAACTGAAAACTGCTGTTCACAAATGCTCTCCATCCAACCTCACTGAGCTCGAGCTGTTTTGCAAGGAGGAATGGGAAAAATGTTCAGTCTCTCGATGTGCAAAACTGATAGAGACATACCCCAAGCGACTTACTGCTGTAATCACAGCAAAAGGTGGCGCTACAAAGTATTAACTTAAAGGGGCTGAATAATTTTGCACGCCCAATTTTTTCAGTTTTTGATTTGTTAAAAAAATAAATGTCGTTCCACTTCATGATTGTGTCCCACTTGTTGTTGATTCTTCACAAAAAAATACAGTTTTATATCTTTATGTTTGAAGCCTGAAATGTGGCAAAAGGTCGCAAAGTTCAAGGGGGCCGAATACTTTCGCAAGGCACTGTATCTATGTAGACCCACGTAGAACAAGGTTAAAACACAGAACTCTGATCTAGAACCACAGATAAAACAAGGTGTGATGTCACCTTTGAAGACATCCGAGACACACAGTCGGAAGGGCTTTTCTATCGACCTCTGGGGTGGTTTGAAATAATCTATGGAGAGAGAGGAGGAGGGAGAGATAGAGGGGGAGAGAGGAGGAGGGAGAGATAGAAGGGGGGAGAGAGGAGGAGGGAGAGATAGAGGGGGAGAGAGAATAGATATAGAGGGGGAGAGAGAGAGAGCAGAGAGAATAGATATGGAGGGAGAGAGAGAGCAGAGAGAATAGATATGGAGGGAGAGAGAGCAGAGAGAATAGATATGGAGGGAGAGAGAGAGAGCAGAGAGAATAGATATGGAGGGAGAGAGAGAGAGCAGAGAGAATAGATATGGAGGGAGAGAGCAGAGAGCAGAGAGAATAGATATGGAGGGAGAGAAAGAGAGCAGAGAGAATAGATATGGAGGGAGAGAGAGAGAGCAGAGAGAATAGATATGGAGGGAGAGAGAGAGAGCAGAGAGAATTGATATGGAGGGAGAGAGAGAGAGCAGAGAGAATAGATATGGAGGGAGAGAGCAGAGAGAATAGATATGGAGGGAGAGAGAGAGCAGAGAGAATAGATATGGAGGGAGAGAGAGCAGAGAGAATAGATATGGAGGGAGAGGGAGAGAGCAGAGAGAATAGATATGGAGGGAGAGAGAGAGAGCAGAGAGAATAGATATGGAGGGAGAGAGAGAGAGCAGAGAGAATAGATATGGAGGGAGAGAGCAAGAGAGCAGAGAGAATAGATATGGAGGGAGAGAGCAAGAGAGCAGAGAGAATAGATATGGAGGGAGAGAGAGAGAGCAGAGAGAATAGATATGGAGGGAGAGAGAGAGCAGAGAGAATAGATATGGAGGGAGAGAGAGCAGAGAGAATAGATATGGAGGGAGAGGGAGAGAGCAGAGAGAATAGATATGGAGGGAGAGAGAGAGAGCAGAGAGAATAGATATGGAGGGAGAGAGAGAGAGCAGAGAGAATAGATATGGAGGGAGAGAGAGAGAGCAGAGAATAGATATGGAGGGAGAGAGAGAGAGCAGAGAGAATAGATATGGAGGGAGAGAGAGAGAGCAGAGAATAGATATGGAGGGAGAGAGAGAGAGAGAGCAGAGAGAATAGATATGGAGGGAGAGAGAGAGAGAGAGCAGAGAGAATAGAGATGGAGGGAGAGAGAGAGAGAGCAGAGAGAATAGATATGGAGGGAGAGAGAGAGAGCAGAGAGAATAGATATGGAGGGAGAGAGAGAGAGCAGAGAGAATAGATATGGAGGGAGAGAGAGAGCAGAGAGAATAGATATGGAGGGAGAGAGCAGAGAGAATAGATATGGAGGGAGAGAGAGAGAGCAGAGAGAATAGATATGGAGGGAGAGAGAGAGAGCAGAGAGAATAGATATGGAGGGAGAGAGAGAGAGCAGAGAGAATAGATATGGAGGGAGAGAGCAGAGAGAATATATATGGAGGGAGAGAGCAGAGAGCAGAGAGAATAGATATGGAGGGAGAGAGAGAGAGAATAGATATGGAGGGAGAAAGAGAGAGAATAGATATGGAGGGAGAGAGAGAGAGCAGAGAGAATAGATATGGAGGGAGAGAGAGCAGAGAGAATAGATATGGAGGGAGAGAGCAGAGAGAATAGATATGAGGGAGAGAGAGAGAGCAGAGAGAATAGATATGGAGGGAGAGAGAGAGAGCAGAGAGAATAGATATGGAGGGAGAGAGAGAGAGCAGAGAGAATAGATATGGAGGGAGAGAGAGAGAGCAGAGAGAATAGATATGGAGGGAGAGAGCAGAGAGCAGAGAGAATAGATATGGAGGGAGAGAGAGCAGAGAGAATAGATATGGAGGGAGAGAGAGCAGAGAGAATAGATATGGAGGGAGAGAGAGCAGAGAGAATAGATATGGAGGGAGAGAGAGAGAGAGCAGAGAGAATAGATGATATGGAGGGAGAGAGCAGAGAGAATAGATATGGAGGGAGAGAGAGCAGAGAGAATAGATATGGAGGGAGAGAGAGAGAGAGAGAGCAGAGAGAATAGATATGGAGGGAGAGAGAGCAGAGAGAATAGATATGGAGGGAGAGAGCAGAGAGAATAGATATGGAGGGAGAGAGCAGAGAGAATAGATATGGAGGGAGAGAGAGCAGAGAGAATAGATATGGAGGGAGAGAGCAGAGAGCAGAGAGAATAGATATGGAGGGAGAGAGAGCAGAGAGAATATATATGGAGGGAGAGAGAGCAGAGAGAATAGATATGGAGGGAGAGAGAGCAGAGAGAATAGATATGGAGGGAGAGAGAGCAGAGAGAATAGATATGGAGGGAGAGAGAGCAGAGAGAATATATATGGAGGGAGAGAGAGCAGAGAGAATAGATATGGAGGGAGAGAGAGAGAGCAGAGAGAATAGATATGGAGGGAGGGAGGGAGAAAACAAGCATGAGAAAAATAGTGAGATGTTATCTTCAAATTAGACTGTTGACTGATACCACTTAGTTACTCTGTTACCATGCTGACTAATACCATAGCAACATCACAATGACTTCCACTTTTACTATTGTCACAGTCATAACACTACTTAGACACACACACACTTTCAGCTCATTAAAGAAGATAGGTTTAAATAAAAGAGTCAATATGTCTCTGAAACCCCACCTCTTTAAGGAATACCTAGGATAGGATAAAGTAATCTTTCTCCCCCTCCCCCCTTAAAAGACCTAGATGCACTATTGTAAAGTGGCTGTTCCACTGGATGTCATAAGGTGAAAGCACCAATTTGTAAGTCGCTCTGGATAAGAGCGTCTGCTAAATGACTTAAATGTAAATGTCTCAGCTACTCTGCTCTCTCTGAGATCATTCTTTGTTCGTTAAATGTACTTGTCCAACAGCCATGTACATAATGGATGTTTTAATGTTAACATTGTTGAGTTGTCACATGTTATTTTCTAAACCTTTGTGGACTTGAATAAGAGTGTGTGTGTGTGTGTGTGTGTGTGTGTACCGATCTGTTCCAGCAGACAGGGTCCAGAGTACCAGGATGTTAGCGCCAGAGCAGAACTCTTAGTGGTCAGGTTCTCTCCTGATAGACCACTGGTCGGCACGTAGAACACATCAGAGTCCTGGGAGAGAACACAGAACACATCAGAGTCCTGGGAGAGAACACAGAACACATCAGAGTCCTGGGAGAGAACACAGAACACATCAGAGTCCTGGGAGAGAACACAGAACACATCAGAGTCCTGGGAGAGAACACAGAACACATCAGAGTCCTGGGAGAGAACACAGAACACATCAGAGTCCTGGGAGAGAACACAGAACAGCTATTACACTACAGAACACTGTTATAGAACTCTCAGTGGTCGGCACGCAGAACAGAGTCCTGGGATACAACAAAACGTAACAATACAAAACAAAACACAAACATCAACGACATCACCCTACCCAGAACCACCTGCTCTCACCTCTATCTCAGAATGACATCACCCTCCCCAGAACCACCTGCTCTCACCTTTATCTCAGAATGACATCACCCTACCCAGAACCACCTGCTCTCACCTCTATCTCAGAATGACATCACCCTCCCCAGAACCACCTGCTCTCACCTCTATCTCAGAATGACATCACACCTGAACCACCTGCTCTCATCTCTATCTCAGAATGACATCACCCTACCCAGAACCACCTGCTCTCACCTCTATCTCAGAATGACATCACCCTACCCAGAACCACCTGCTCTCACCTCTATCTCAGAATGACATCACCCTCCCCAGAACCACCTGCTCTCACCTCTATCTCAGAATGACATCACCCTCCCCAGAACCACCTGCTCTCACCTCTATCTCAGAATGACATCACCCTCCCCAGAACCACCTGCTCTCACCTCTATCTCAGAATGACATCACCCTACCCAGAACCACCTGCTCTCACCTCTATCTCAGAATGACATCACCCTACCCAGAACCACCTGCTCTCACCTCTATCTCAGAATGACATCACCCTCCCCAGAACCACCTGCTCTCACCTCTATCTCAGAATGACATCACCCTCCCCAGAACTACCTGCTCTCACCTCTATCTCAGAATGACATCACCCTACCCAGAACCACCTGCTCTCACCTCTATCTCAGAATGACATCACCCTACCCAGAACCACCTGCTCTCACCTTTATCTCAGAATGACATCACCCTACCCAGAACCACCTGCTGTCACCTCTATCTCAGAATGACATCAGCCTACCCAGAACCACCTGCTCTCACCTTTATCTCAGAATGACATCACCCTACCCAGAACCACCTGCTCTCACCTTTATCTCAGAATGACATCACCCTACCCAGAACCACCTGCTCTCACCTTTATCTCAGAATGACATCCCCTACCCAGAACCACCTGCTCTTACCTATCTCAGAATGACATCACCCTACCCAGAACCACCTGCTCTCACCTTTATCTCAGAATGACATCACCCTACCCAGAACCACCTGCTCTCACCTTTATCTCAGAATGACATCACCCTACCCAGAACCACAGACCCACCTGCTCTTACCTTTATCTCAGAATGATATCCTCTACCCAGAACCACAGACCCACCTGCTCTTACCTCTATCTCAGAATGACATCCCCTACCCAGAACCACCTGCTCTTACCTCTATCTCCAGTGCCTGCACTGCTCTCCGTCACGTCTCAAATCGCACAATTTTGTTCCTGTCCGTCTCCCAGGCCCTTCCAATATTTAGATAATGAAGCATATTCTTTTTCTATTGTCTTAACAATAGAGGATTGGTTGATTTCAGGTTTCAAGTATATGTTTTATGAGAAGAGTATACTCCAACCCATTCCCTCTGTCACGCCCTGGTCTAAGTATTTTTCCTCATGTATTGGGTCAGGCCAGGGTGTGGCATGGAGTTTTTGTATTGTGGTGTGTTTTGTCTGGGGGTTTTGGTGTGTATGTTAGTGGGATTGTAGCTTAGTAGGGTTATCTAGCAAAGTCTATGGCTGTCTGGAGTGGTTCTCAATCAGAGGCAGGTGTTTATCGTTGTCTCTGATTGGGAACCATATTTAGGCAGCCATATTCTTTGGTTGTATTGTGGGTGATTGTCCTGTGTGTCTTGATGTCCTTGTTAGAGGTTTGTAGACACATGTATAGGCTGTTTTCGGTTTTCGTTTCGTTTATTGTTTTGTAGTGTTAGTGTTTTGTCGTGTGTTACGTTTGTTTATTAAAGATGAATCGCAATAGACACGCTGCAGTTTGGTCCGACTCTCCTTCACCATTAGAAAACCGTTACACCCTCCATCTTGTTCCAAATTCAGTTCAATTTAAGTCTTGGTTCCAACAGTTCATTTTATTTATTTTCTAAGAGATTGTCAGTTGGATAGGCTCTCTGTAAGGTTTTGTATATCTTACCTATAATATTTTAATGTCTCAAATAAGAGTCCCTTCAGATTGCTCTGATGTCCTAAATGTTGTGATACAGGACCCATTATGTACATTATTATTATTATTATTACATTATGTACATTATTATTATTATTATTATTACATTATGTACATTATTATTATTATTATTATTACATTATGTACATTATTATTATTATCCCATTATGTACATTATTATTATTATTATTATTACATTATGTACATTATTAACACGTATTTCACATAACACACATTTTAAAATATCCACAGAGGTCAAGAGTACAAAATGGCTTTTTAATTCTGGAAATAACTGTGTTTCCTATTACCAAGTTATTTACGGGATCTAAGCCTTTCGTTTTCCAACGTGGACCAATTTATCGGTGAATTGTGAAAAGCGATCCTAGGATAGTTCCATAAACGTTGTGTTTTTAGGGAGTGATATCGGTTGTTGTAGAATCCAGTTCATTTTCTTACATATTGTCACGGTGTTCTTAACTATGAAGTTGTTCATGTTTTTAGCTTTGTCCTTTGAAAATAGACACATAAAAAGATTATGGGGATGAGAGACTATACGTTTTCAATAATGACCTATTGTTCGTCTTTAGGGCATTTAAATATATGTCTCAAGTAAAAGTCCTGGATGGAAAGTTGATACAATTCAATGTCTGGGAGGTCAAAACCACCCCCAGACTCAGGAAGGTCAAAACCACCCCCAGACTCAGGAAGGTCAAAACCACCCTCACACTCAGGAAGGTCAAAACCAACCCCGGACTCAAAAAGGTCAAAACCAACCCCGGACTCAAAAAGGTCAAAACCAACCCCGGACTCAAAAAGGTCAAATCACCCCCGGACTCAAAAAGGTCAAAACCACCCCCGGACTCAAAAAGGTCAAAACCACCCCCGGACTCAAAAAGGTCAAAACCACCCCCGGACTCAAAAAGGTCAAAATCACCCCCGGACTCAAAAAGGTCAAAACCACCCCCGGACTCAAAAAGGTCAAAACCACCCCCGGACTCAGGTAGGTCAAAACCACCCCCGGACTCAGGTAGGTCAAAACCACCCCCGGACTCAGGTAGGTCAAAACCACCCCCGGACTCAGGAAGGTCAAAACCACCCCCGGACTCAGGAAGGTCAAAACCACCCCCAGACTCAGGAAGGTCAAAACCACACTCAGACTCAGGAAGGTCAAAACCACACTCAGACTCAGGAAGGTCAAAACCACCCTCTCAGACTCAGGAAGGTCAAAACCACCCTCAGACTCAAAACCAGGAAGGTCAAAACCACCAGACTCAGGAAGGTCAGACTCAGGAAGGTCAAAACCACCCTCAGACTCAGGAAGGTCAAAACCACCCTCAGACTCAGGAAGGTCAAAACCACCCTCAGACTCAGGAAAACCACCCTCAGACTCAGGAAGGTCAAACCACCCTCAGACTCAGGAAGGTCAAAACCACCCTCAGACTCAGGAAGGTCAAAACCACCCTCAGACTCAGGAAGGTCAAAACCACCCTCAGACTCAGGAAGGTCAAAACCACCCTCAGACTCAGGAAGGTCAAAACCACCCTCAGACTCAGGAAGGTCAAAACCACCCTCAGACTCAGGAAGGTCAAAACCACCCTCAGACTCAGGAAGGTCAAAACCACCCTCAGACTCAGGAAGGTCAAAACCACCCTCAGACTCAGGAAGGTCAAAACCACCCTCAGACTCAGGAAGGTCAAAACCACCCTCAGACTCAGGAAGGTCAAAACCACCCTCAGACTCAGACTCAGAAGGTCAAAACCACCTTCAGACTCAGGAAGGTCAAAACCACCTTTAAAACCATTTCAGGAAGTCAAAACCACCTTCAGACTCAGGAAGGTCAAAACTTATCCAGAGCGACTTCAGACTCAGGAAGGTCAAAACCACCTTCAGACTCAGGAAGGTCAAAACCACATTCAGACTCAGGAAGGTCAAAACCACCTTCAGACTCAGGAAGGTCAAAACCACCTTCAGACTCAGGAAGGTCAAAACCACCCTCAGACTCAGGAAGGTCAAAACCACCCCCAGACTCAGGAAGGTCAAAACCAACCTCACTCAGGAAGGTCAAAACCACCCTCACTCAGGAAAGTCAAAACCACCCTCACTCAGGAAAGTCAAAACCACCCTCACTCAGGAAAGTCAAAACCACCCTCACTCAGGAAGGTCAAAACCACCCTCACTCAGGAAGGTCAAAACCACCCTCACTCAGGAAGGTCAAAACCACCCTCACTCAGGAAGGTCAAAACCACCCTCACTCAGGAAGGTCAAAACCACCCTCACTCAGGAAGGTCAAAACCACCCTCACTCAGGAAGGTCAAAACCACCCTCACTCAGGAAAGTCAAAACCACCCTCACTCAGGAAGGTCAAAACCACCCTCACTCAGGAAAGTCAAAACCACCCTCACTCAGGAAGGTCAAAACCACCCTCAGACTGTTGGGGAATAATCAGAATTAGTTGGTAACATATGTAAGATGTTTTATATTCATCATATGTTTGTAAGTTACTTCTCATCAGAATGTTATGTTTGTATAATACTGTGGCGGGGTTGCAGTCATCTGTTCTCTGTCAGGACTAAGTTATTTGGGCCGGAGAGAGGGGAGAGGTCAAGTGTGTATCTCTTGGCTCCACAATGTCTGTGTGCCAGTCAGTGTGTCTCTGTGATCTTGTCAAGATAGGATGGATTTGATATATGCCTGTTGATATGGAGGATTTGTTTATGGTTCTGAGTTTGAGAAAAGGACATAGTTTAGGAGACAAAGCTGAACGATGAATTATGCCTGTGCTGTGTTATCCTGTGTGTGTCTTTGCTATCAAGGATCTCAGTTGCAATGTGTAAGGGACGAGGAGGAGGAAGGCGAGTCTGAGTCTGAGGACGATGAGGAGGCTTTCTTTTCAGACTCCTCCTCAATGGGTCCAGAGTTGACAGCCAGTCAGGCAGATGGGGTCAAAGTACAACCCCTGTCTTACTTTGCTGCTCTTTTGCTCACCAGTATCACTACTTACACACCTTCATCTGCTCATCATCATCTACTCATCTATCACTCCAGTGTTAATCTGCTAAATTGTAATTACTTCGCTACTATGGGCTATTTATTGCCTTACCTCCTCACGCCATTTGCACACACTGTATATAGACTTTCTTTTTTTCTACTGTGTTATTGACTGTATGTTTATTCCAAGTGTAACTCTGTGTTGTTGTTTCTGTCGCACTGCTTTGCTTTATCTTAGCCAGGTTGTAGGTTACTTTCCTACCTGGTTAAATAAAGGTGAAATACAAAAAAACAAGTGGGAGGGGAGGTCAGTTTGGGTCCTCAGATCCTCAAAATGTTCTACAGCTGCACCACCGAGAGCATCCTGACTGGTTGCATCACAGCCTGGTATGGCAACTACTCGGCCTCCGACCGCAAGGCACTACAGAGGGTAGTGCGTACGTCCCAGTACATCTCTGGGGCCAAGCTTCCTACCATCCAGGACCTCTATACCAGGCGGTGTCAGAGGAAAGCCCTAAATATTGTCATAGACTCCAGTCACCCTAGTCATAGACTGTTCTCTCTGCTACCACACGGCAAGCGGTACCGTAGAGCCAAGTCTAGGTCCAAGAGGCTTCTAAACAGCTTCTACCCACAAGCCATCAGACTCCTGAACACATAATCAAATAGCTACCCAGACAATTTGCATTGCCCCCCCCCCCCCCCCTTCCACACCACTGAAGTTCTCTGTTTATTGTCTATGAATAATCACTTTAATAACTAACATATTACCTCGACTAACTGGTGCCTCCGCACGTTGACTCTGGTGCCTCCGCACGTTGACTAACTGGTGCCTCCGCACGTTGACTAACTGGTGCCTCCGCACGTTGACTCTGGTGCCTCCGCACGTTGACTCTGGTGCCTCCGCACGTTGACTAACTGGTGCCTCCGCACGTTGACTCTGGTGCCTCCGCACGTTGACTCTGGTGCCTCCGCACGTTGACTCTGGTGCCTCCGCACGTTGACTAACTGGTGCCTCCGCACGTTGACTCTGGTGCCTCCGCACGTTGACTAACTGGTGCCTCCGCACGTTGACTCTGGTGCCTCCGCACGTTGACTAACTGGTGCCTCCGCACGTTGACTAACTGGTGCCTCCGCACGTTGACTCTGGTGCCTCCGCACGTTGACTAACTGGTGCCTCCGCACGTTGACTAACTGGTGCCTCCGCACGTTGACTAACTGGTGCCTCCGCACGTTGACTCTGGTGCCTCCGCACGTTGACTCTGGTGCCTCCGCACGTTGACTAACTGGTGCCTCCGCACGTTGACTAACTGGTGCCTCCGCACGTTGACTCTGGTGCCTCCGCACGTTGACTCTGGTGCCTCCGCACGTTGACTAACTGGTGCCTCCGCACGTTGACTCTGGTGCCTCCGCACGTTGACTCTGGTGCCTCCGCACGTTGACTCTGGTGCCTCCGCACGTTGACTCTGGTGCCTCCGCACGTTGACTAACTGGTGCCTCCGCACGTTGACTAACTGGTGCCTCCGCACGTTGACTCTGGTGCCTCCGCACGTTGACTCTGTATATTGTTATTTTATTATTTGTTATTTTTTATTTCTTTAGGAATTTGACTTAAAACTGAATTGTTGGTTCAGAGCTTGTAAAGAAAAGCATTTCACTGTAAGGTGTTGTATTCGGCGCATGTGACAAATACAATCTGATTTGAACTCAACATCCTCTCCTAATCTGTCCACTGCAAGGTCAAAGGTCCTAACCCTAGCTCCAGGTCAAAGGTCCTAATCTGTCCACTACATAACACTGTTATAGAAGTCTCAGTGGTCAGGTTCTCTCCTGACAGCCTACGGGTCGGGACAGACAACACACTTATAACATAACCCTGTTATAGAAGTCTCAGTGGTCAGGTTCTCTCCTGACAGCCTACGGGTCAGGACAGACAACACACTTATAACATAACACTGCAATAACTAATGTAGAACAGAGTCCTGGGAACAACCATATAATTAGGCTGTAAATTAGATATAGGATCTCTATAAACACTTAAAACACTGCTATAAAAGCATTAGAAATATAACACTATTAGAAACACAAGAAATTGTAGTTTAGGTTAGCTTGATTGACTTAATTCAGTGTCCACTAACCCTAGCTCCAGGTCAAAGGTCGAAGGTCCTAACCCTAGCTCCAGGTCTTAGGTCGAAGGTCCTAACCCCAGCTCCAGGTCAAAGGTCCTAACCCTAGCTCCAGGTCAAAGGTCGAAGGTCCTAACCCTAGCTCCAGGTCGAAGGTCCTAACCCTAGCTCCAGGTCAAAGGTCCTAACCCTAGCTGCAAGGTCAAAGGTCCTAACCCTAGCTCCAGGTCAAAGGTCCTAACCCCAGCTCCAGGTCAAAGGTCCTAACCCTAGCTCCAGGTCAAAGGTCCTAACCCCAGCTCCAGGTCAAAGGTCCTAACCCCAGCTCCAGGTCAAAGGTCCTAACCCTAGCTCCAGGTCAAAGGTCCTAACCCTAGCTCCAAGTCAAAGGTCCTAACCCTAGCTCCAGGTCAAAGGTCCTAACCCCAGCTCCAGGTCAAAGGTCCTAACCCTAGCTCCAGGTCAAAGGTCCTAACCCTAGCTCCAGGTCAAAGGTCCTAACCCTAGCTCCAGGTCAAAGGTCCTAACCCCAGCTCCAGGTCAAAGGTCCTAACCCTAGCCACCCACCTTAAATCCAGCCTGTTTCAGGAAATGTCCAAGTTTGGAGATGATCTCTTTGAATCGCTCCTGTTGCCAGTTGACCTGTTACACACACACACACACACACACACACACACACACACACACACACACACACAGTTCCTTTTTAAACATTGCCATATCTGTTACAATACGATTGTACCATAAATTACACTGTTGTCAGAGTAACGGGCATTGCCGTGGTTACACCTAGTAGTAGTGGTAACGTTGTTCTCACCTGGTCCATCTTGTTGACGGCAACAGCGAGTTGCGTGACGCCCAACGAACGGACCAGAAGGCCGTGCTCTCGCGTCTGACCACCCGCCTCGAACCCTGCCTCAAACTCACCTCTGCTGGCATCTACCACTAACACCGCCACGTCGGCCTGTGAGGAGACACACAGGTTATACAAACACCTGTTGAATTACAGGCCCTAATGAGGACATTCTGATCCGTATTACAGGCCCTAATGAGGACATTCTGATCCGTATTACAGGCCCTAATGAGGACATTCTGATCTTTATTACAGGCCCTAATGAGGACATTCTGATCCGTATTACAGGCCCTCATGAGGACATTCTGATCCGTATTACAGGCCCTAATGAGGACATTCTGATCCGTATTACAGGCCCTCATGAGGACATTCTGATCCGTATTACAGGCCCTAATGAGGACATTCTGATCTGAATTACAGGCCCTAATGAGGACATTCTGATCCGAATTACAGGCCCTAATGAGGACATTCTGATCCGTATTACAGGCCCTAATGAGGACATTCTGATCTGAATTACAGGCCCTAATGAGGACATTCTGATCCGTATTACAGGCCCTAATGAGGACATTCTGATCCGTATTACAGGACATTCTGATCTGAATTACAGGACATTCTGATCCGTATTACAGGACATTCTGATCTGAATTACAGGCCCTAATGAGGACATTCTGATCTGCATTACAGGCCCTAATGAGGACATTCTGATCCGTATTACAGGCCCTAACAGGGGGTACCGATATCAAGTCAAGGTTAGGGGGTACAGGTTAGTCGAGGTAATTTGTACATGTAGGTAGGGGTAAAGTGACCATGCATAGATAATAAACAGCGAGTAGCAGCAGTCAAATGTAAATAGTCCGGGTGGCCTATTTGATCAATTGTTCAGCAGTCTCATGGCTTGACGGTAGAAGCTGTTAAGGAGCCTTTTGGACCTAGACTTGGCACTCCGTTAGGGATGAGGTCTGGACGTACCGTTAGGGATGAGGTCTGGACGTACCGTTAGGGATGAGGTCTGGACGTACCTGGGCCGCTCCAGTGATCATGTTAGGGATGAGGTCTGGACGTACCGTTAGGGATGAGGTCTGGACGTACCTGGGCCGCTCCAGTGATCATGTTAGGGATGAGGTCTGGACGTACCGTTAGGGATGAGGTCTGGACGTACCGTTAGGGATGAGGTCTGGACGTACCGTTAGGGATGAGGTCTGGACGTACCGTTAGGGATGAGGTCTGGACGTACCTGGGCCGCTCCAGTGATCATGTTATGGATGAGGTCTGGACGTACCGTTAGGGATGAGGTCTGGACGTACCGTTAGGGATGAGGTCTGGACGTACCTGGGCTGCTCCAGTGATCATGTTAGGGATGAAGTCTTTGTGTCCAGGAGCGTCCATCAGAGTCACCACCTTAGAGGCCGTCTCAAACTTAGTCATCCCCACGTCCATGGTTACACCCCTGGAAAACACACACACACACAAAACACACACACACACACACACACACACACAGATTCAGTGGGTGTCTTGCAGAGTAGGTAGGTATGTGTGTGGAACCGTCTGTACCTGTTCCTCTCCTCCCCGGTCTCATCCAGGACCCATGCGTAGGCGAACGAGGCCTTGCCAGCCTTTTTGGACTCCTGTTCGTACTTGTGCATGGTGCGTTTATTGACGTTTCCCAACAGGTACAACAGGTGACCCATCAGAGTGCTCTTCCCAGCATCTACATGACCTGGAGAGGAGGGGGGGTGGAGAGGAGGGAGGGGTGGAGAGGAGGGGGGGTGGAGAGGAGGAGGTTAACATGTTCCGATCGATCTCTGTGACCGCTCAGACTACGGCCTCTGTGACCGCTCAGACTACGGCCTCTGTGACCGCTCAGACTACGGCCTCTGTGACCGCTCAGACTACGGCCTCTGTGACCGCTCAGACTACGGCCTCTGTGACCGCTCAGACTACGGCCTCTGTGACCGCTCAGACTATGGCCTCTGTGACCCCTCAGACTACGGCCTCCGTGACCACGCCGACAGTGTAGCCCCTGTGACCACGCCGACAGTGTAGCCCCTGTGACCACGCCGACAGTGTAGCCCCTGTAACCACGCCGACAGTGTAGCCCCTGTAACCACGCCGACAGTGTAGCCCCTGTAACCACGCCGACAGTGTAGCCCCTGTAACCACGCCGACAGTGTAGCCCCTGTAACCACGCCGACAGTGTAGCCCCTGTAACCACGCCGACAGTGTAGCCCCTGTAACCACGCCGACAGTGTAGCCCCTGTAACCACGCCGACAGTGTAGCCCCTGTAACCACGCCGACAGTGTAGCCCCTGTAACCACGCCGACAGTGTAGCCCCTGTAACCACGCCGACAGTGTAGCCTCTGTAACCACGCCGACAGTGTAGCCCCTGTAACCACGCCGACAGTGTAGCCCCTGTAACCACGCCGACAGTGTAGCCTCTGTAACCACGCCGACAGTGTAGCCTCTGTAACCACGCCGACAGTGTAGCCTCTGTAACCACGCCGACAGTGTAGCCTCTGTAACCACGCCGACAGTGTAGCCTCTGTAACCACGCCGACAGTGTAGCCTCTGTAACCACGCCGACAGTGTAGCCTCTGTAACCACGCCGACAGTGTAGCCTCTGTAACCACGCCGACAGTGTAGCCTCTGTAACCACGCCGACAGTGTAGCCTCTGTAACCACGCCGACAGTGTAGCCTCTGTAACCACCTCGACAGTGTAGCCTCTGTAACCACGCCGACAGTGTAGCCTCTGTAACCACCTCGACAGTGTAGCCCCTGTAACCACGCCGACAGTGTAGTTTATGTGATTCAGTCCATGCAGAGTGTGTAGTCTCTGTAACAGTGTAGTTTGTGAGAGGTGAGTGTGTGAGAGGAATGTGGCGTTCCAGGAGACACGTGCGTGTATGTACCTATAACCACCAGGTTGAGTAGAGACTTGCCCCCTTGTCTCTTCTCCAGCTCGGCCCTGACGTTCAGCTGTTGCTTGGCCTTCCCCGGGGTACGTCCTGGGGTGGGGACGGAAGGGGGCTCCTCTGCCCCCCCGAACCCTTTAGAGGGTGTCTCCGGACGCTTGGAGGGGGTTTCGGGGCTGGTTTTCATGGTCATGTCATCAGGGCTACCCCCACGATGGACGGAGGGGCTGGGGACAACCCCGTTCTCCTCTGTACTGGATGGACCACAGAAGAGAATAATAATTTATTTAACTTATTCAGTATAACCCTGGTAAGACATGCTACAATCAAGTTAGTTTGTTTTGATAGGACAGTGAAGAGGGGACAGTGGAGAGGAGACAGTGGATAGGAGACAGTGGAGAGGAGAAAGAGGAGAGGAGACAGGGGAGAGGGGACAGGAGAGAGGAGACAGTGGAGAGGAGACAGGGGAGAGGGGGACGGGCAGAGGGGGCCGGGAAGAGGGGACAGTGGAGAGGAGACAGGGGAGAGGAGACAGGGGAGAGGAGACAGGGGAGAGGAGACAGGGGAGAGGGGACAGGAGAGAGGAGACAGTGGAGAGGAGACAGGGGAGAGGAGACAGGGGAGAGGAGACAGGGGAGAGGAGACAGGGGAGAGGGGACAGGAGAGAGGAGACAGTGGAGAGGAGACAGGGGAGAGGGGAGATTGTTCCTGTTCCCTTCCCCAACTGTTCCCATCCCCAACTTTTCCTGTTCCCTTCCCCAACTGTTCCTGTTCCCTTCCCCAACTGTTCCTGTTCCCTTCCCCAACTGTTCCTGTTCCCTTCCCCAACTGTTCCTGTTCCCTTCCCCAACTGTTCCTGTTCCCATCCCCAACTGTTCCTGTTCCTTTCCCCAACTGTTCCCTTCCCCAACTGTTCCTGTTCCCTTCCCCAACTGTTCCTGTTCCTTTCCCCAACTGTTCCTGTTCCCTTCCCCAACTGTTCTTGTTCCCTTACCCAACTGTTCCTGTTCCCTTACCCAACTGTTCCTGTTCCCTTCCCCAACTGTTCCTGTTCCCTTCCCCAACTGTTCCTGTTCCCTTCCCCAACTGTTCCTGTTCATTTCCCCAACTGTTCCCATCCCCAACTTTTCCTGTTCCCTTCCCCAACTGTTCCTGTTCCCTTCCCCAACTGTTCCTGTTCCCTTCCCCAACTGTTCCTGTTCCCTTCCCCAACTGTTCCTGTTCCCTTCCCCAACTGTTCCTGTTCCCATCCCCAACTGTTCCTGTTCCTTTCCCCAACTGTTCCTGTTCCTTTCCCCAACTGTTCCCTTCCCCAACTGTTCCTGTTCCCTTCCCCAACTGTTCCTGTTCCCTTCCCCAACTGTTCCTGTTCCTTTCCCCAACTGTTCCCTTCCCCAACTGTTCCTGTTCCCTTCCCCAACTGTTCCTGTTCCTTTCCCCAACTGTTCCTGTTCCCTTCCCCAACTGTTCTTGTTCCCGTCCCCAACTGTTCCTGTTCCCTTCCCCAACTGTTCCTGTTCCCTTCCCCAACTGTTCCTGTTCCCTTCCCCAACTGTTCCCGTCCCCAACTGTTCCTGTTCCCTTCCCCAACTGTTCCCTTCCCCAACTGTTCCCTTCCCCAACTGTTCCTGTTCCCTTCACTAACTGTTCCCGTCCCCTTCCCCAACTGTTCCCGTCCCCTTCCCCAACTGTTTCCGTCCCCTTCCCCAACTGTTCTTGTTCCCGTCCCCAACTGTTCCTGTTCCTTTCCCCAACTGTTCCTTTCCCCAACTGTTCCCGTCCCCTTCCCCAACTGTTCTTGTTCCCTTCCCCAACTGTTCCTGTTCCCTTCCCCAACTGTTCCTGTTCCCTTCCCCAACTGTTCCTGTTCCCTTCCCCAACTGTTCCTGTTCCCTTCCCCAACTGTTCCTGTTCCATTCCCCAACTGTTCCTGTTCCTTTCCCCAACTGTTCTTGTTCCCTTCCCCAACAGTTCCTGTTCCCGTCCCCAACTGTCCCCATCCCCTTCCCCAACTGTTCCCTTCCCCAACAGTTCCTGTTCCCTTCCCCAACTGTTCCTGTTCCCTTCCCCAACTGTTCCTGTTCCCTTCCCTTCCCCAACTGTTCCTGTTCCCTTCCCCAACTGTTCCTGTTCCCTTCCCCAACTGTTCCTGTTCCTTTCCCCAACTGTTCCTTTCCCCAACTGTTCCCTTCCCCAACTGTTCCCGTCCCCAACTGTTCTTGTTCCCTTCCCCAACTGTTCCCGTCCCCAACTGTTCCTGTTCCTTTCCCCAACTGTTCCCTTCCCCAACTGTTCTTGTTCCCTTCCCCAACTGTTCCTTTCCCCAACTGTTCCCATCCCCAACTGTTCCTGTTCCCTTCCCCAACTGTTCCTGTTCCATTCCCCAACTGTTCCCTTCCCCAACTGTTCCTGTTCCCTTCCCCAACTGTTCCTGTTCCTTTCCCCAACTGTTCCTGTTCCATTCCCCAACTGTTCCTGTTCCTTTCCCCAACTGTTCTTGTTCCCTTCCCCAACTGTTCCTGTTCCCTTCCCCAACTGTTCCCGTCCCCAACTGTCCCCATCCCCTTCCCCAACTGTTCCCTTCCCCAACAGTTCCTGTTCCCTTCCCCAACAGTTCCTGTTCCCTTACCCAACTGTTCCTGTTCCCTTACCCAACTGTTCCTGTTCCCTTCCCTTCCCCAACTGTTCCTGTTCCCTTCCCTTCCCCAACTGTTCCTGTTCCCTTCCCCAACTGTTCCTGTTCCCTTCCCCAACTGTTCTTGTTCCCTTCCCCAACTGTTCCTGTTCCTTTTCCCAACTGTTCCCTTCCCCAACTGTTCCTGTTCCCGTCCCCAACTGTTCCTGTTCCCGTCCCCAACTGTTCTTGTTCCCTTCCCCAACTGTTCCCGTCCCCAACTGTTCCTGTTCCTTTCCCCAACTGTTCCTGTTCCCTTCCCTTCCCCAACTGTTCCTGTTCCCTTCCACAACTGTTCTTGTTCCCTTCCCCAACTGTTCCTGTTCCTTTCCCCAACTGTTCCTTTCCCCAACTGTTCAATTCCCCAACTGTTCCTGTTCCCGTCCCCAACTGTTCCTGTTCCCTTCCCCAACTGTTCCCGTCCCCAACTGTTCTTGTTCCCTTTCCCAACTGTTCCCGTCCCCAACTGTTCCTGTTCCTTTCCCCAACTGTTCCCTTCCCCAACTGTTCCTGTTCCCTTCCCCAACTGTTCTTGTTCCTTTCCCCAACTGTTCCTGTTCCTTTCCCCAACTGTTCCCTTCCCCAACTGTTCCTGTTCCCGTCCCCAACTGTTCCTTTCCCCAACTGTTCCTGTTCCCTTCCCCAACTGTTCCTGTTCCTTTCCCCAACTGTTCTTGTTCCCTTACCCAACTGTTCCTTTCCCCACCTGTTCCTGTTCCCTTCCCCAACTGTTCCTGTTCCCTTCCCCAACTGTTCCTGTTCCCTTCCCCAACTGTTCCCGTCCCCAACTGTTCCCGTCCCCTTCCCCAACTGTTCCTGTTCCCTTCCCCAACTGTTCCTGTTCCCTTCCCCAACTGTTCTTGTTCCCTTCCCCAACTGTTCCTGTTCCCTTCCCCAACTGTTCCTGTTCCCTTCCCCAACTGTTCCCGTCCCCAACTGTTCCCCTCCTGTTCCCTTCCACAACTGTTCCTGTTCCCTTCCCCAACTGTTCCTGTTCCCTTCCCCAACTGTTCCTGTTCCCTTCCCCAACTGTTCCCGTCCCCAACTGTTCCTTTCCCCAACTGTTCTTGTTCCCGTCCCCAACTGTTCTTGTTCCCTTCCCCAACTGTTCCCGTCCCCAACTGTTCCTGTTCCCTTCCCCAACTGTTCCTGTCCCCAACTGTTCCTGTTCCCTTCCCCAACTGTTCCCATCCCCAACTGTTCCTGTTCCCTTCCGCAACTGTTCCCGTCCCCAACTGTTCCTGTTCCCTTCCCCAACTGTTCCTGTTCCCGTCCCCAACTGTTCCTGTTCCCGTCCCCTTCCCCAACTGTTCCTGTTCCCTTCCCCAACTGTTCCCGTCCCCAACTGTTCTTGTTCCCGTCCCCAACTGTTCCTGTTCCCTTCCCCAACTGTTCCTGTTCCCTTCCCCAACTGTTCTTGTTCCCTTCCCCAACTGTTCTTGTTCCCTTCCCCTCCTGTTCCCTTCCCCAACTGTTCCTGTTCCCTTCCCCAACTGTTCCTGTTCCCTTCCCCAACTGTTCCCGTCCCCAACTGTTCTTGTTCCCTTCCCCAACTGTTCTTGTTCCCTTCCCCAACTGTTCTTGTTCCCTTCCCCAACTGTTCTTGTTCCCTTCCCCAACTGTTCCCTTCCCCAACTGTTCCTGTTCCTTTCCCCAACTGTTCCTGTTCCCTTCCCCAACTGTTCCTGTTCCTTTCCCCAACTGTTCCTGTTCCTTTCCCCAACTGTTCCTGTTCCTTTCCCCAACTGTTCCTGTTCCCGTCCCCAACTGTTCCTGTTCCCGTCCCCAACTGTTCCTGTTCCCTTCCCCAACTGTTCCTGTTCCTTTCCCCAACTGTTCCTGTTCCCGTCCCCAACTGTTCCTGTTCCCTTCCCCAACTGTTCCTGTTCCTTTCCCCAACTGTTCCTGTTCCCGTCCCCAACTGTTCCTGTTCCTTTCCCCAACTGTTCCTGTTCCCTTCCCCAACTGTTCCTGTTCCTTTCCCCAACTGTTCTTGTTCCCTTCCCCAACTGTTCCTGTTCCTTTCCCCAACTGTTCCTGTTCCCTTCCCCAACTGTTCCTGTTCCCTTCCCCAACTGTTCCCTTCCCCAACTGTTCCTGTTCCTTTCCCCAACTGTTCCTGTTCCCTTCCCCAACTGTTCCTGTTCCTTTCCCCAACTGTTCCTGTTCCCTTCCCCAACTGTTCCCTTCCCCAACTACTATAGTCGTTATCTCTCCAGTCTGCCCCAGAGAAAAGCTGATGAACATAGTGTGTGTGTGTGTGTGTGTGTTATACCTCGGCACGTCAAAGCCCATGGTCTGTTTCTTCCCTGAGACGGTCATGCGGGCCACTTTAGGCAGAACTTCTGAGTCCAGTTGACACTGCCCCGCCTCACGGTCCTTAGCTGGGGGAGAGAGAGATACACACTCAGTAATACACATAAACACACACTCAGTAATACACATAAACACACACTCAGTAATACACATAAATACACACTCAGTAATACACATAAACACAGTAATATTCTCTCACGCACAGGAATACAAAACACAGTATGCACAGTTTCATTATGGAATTTTTATGCATTACTTCCCAAATGAATTTGTGTGAACTAGTAAAGCACTACATGTGCAGAACCATCAGCAAATATACAAGGTGTGTGTCAGATGGATTTGAATACCACACAGATACAGCTAGCTTCATCAACAGATACAGCTAGCTTCATCAACAGATACAACTAGCTTCATCAACAGATACAACTAGCTTCATCAACAGATACAGCTAGCTTCATCAACAGATACAGCTAGCTTCATCAACAGATACAACTAGCTTCATCAACAGATACAGCTAGCTTCATCAACAGATACAGCTAGCTTCATCAACAGATACAGCTAGCTTCATCAACAGATACAGCTAACTTCATCAACAGATACAGCTAGCATCATCAACAGATACAGCTAACTTCATAAACACGATACAGCTAGCTTCATCAACAGATACAACTAGCTTCATCAACAGATACAACTAGCTTCATAAACAGGATACAACTAGCTTCATAAACACGATACAGCTAGCTTCATCAACAGATACAGCTAGCTTCATCAACAGATACAGCTAACTTCATCAACAGATACAGCTAGCATCATCAACAGATACAGCTAACTTCATAAACACGATACAGCTAACTTCATCAACAGATACAGCTAGCTTCATCAACAGATACAACTAGCTTCATCAACAGATACAGCTAGCTTCATCAACAGATACAGCTAGCTTCATCAACAGATACAGCTAGCTTCATCAACAGATACAGCTAGCTTCATCAACAGATACAACTAGCTTCATCAACAGATACAGCTAGCTTCATCAACAGATACAACTAGCTTCATCAACAGATACAACTAGCATCATCAACAGTTAACGATACAGCTAGCTTCATCAACAGATACAGCTAGCTTCATCAACAGATACAACTAGCTTCATCAACAGATACAACTAGCATCATCAACAGTTACAACTAGCTTCATCAACAGATACAGCTAACTTCATCAACACGATACAGCTAGCTTCATCAACAGATACAGCGAGCTTCATCAACAGATACAGCGAGCTTCATCAACAGATACAGCTAGATTAAAATCCGACTCTTTTCTCTGTATATATCAATGATGTTGCTCTTGCTGCGGGCGATTCTCTGATCCACCTCTACGCAGACGACACCATTCTGTATACTTCTGGCCCTTCCTTGGACACTGTGTTAACTAACCTCCAGATGAGCTTCAACACCATTACAACTCTCCTTCCGTGGCCTCCAACTGCTCTTAAACGCTAGTAAAACCAAATGTCATCTACAAAATAGCTTCCAACACTCTACTCAGCAAACTGGATGCAGTTTATCACAGTGCCATCCGTTTTGTTACTAAAGCACCTTATACCACCCACCCACCACTGCGACCTGTATGCTCTCATTGGCTGGCCCTCGCTACATATTCGTCGCCAGACCCACTGGCTCCAGGTCATCTACAAGTCCATGCTAGGTAAAGCTCCGCCGTATCTCAGTTCACTGATCACAATGGCAACACCCACCCATAGCACGCGCTCCAGCAGGTGTATCTCACTGATCATCACTAAAGCCAACACCTCCTTTGGCCGCCGTTCGTTCCAGTTCTCTGCTGCCTGCAACTGGAACGAGTTGCAAAAATCGCTGAAGTTGGAGACTTTTATCTCCCTCACCAACTTCAAACATCTGCTATCTGAGCAGCTAACCGATCGCTGCAGCTGTACATAGTCTATCGGTAAATAGCCCACCCATTTTCACCTACCTCATCCCCATACTGTTTTTATTTATTTACTTTTCTGCTCTTTTGCACACCAATATCTCTACCTGTACATGACCATCTGATCATTTATCACTCCAGTGTTAATCTGCAAAATTGTAATTATTCGCCTACCTCCTCATGCCTTTTGCACACAATGTATATAGACTCTTTTTTTTCCTACTGTGTTATTGACTTGTTTATTGTTTACTCCATGTGTAACTCTGTGTTGTCTGTTCACACTGCTATGCTTTATCTTGGCCAGGTCGCAGTTGTAAATGAGAACTTGTTCTCAACTAGCCTACCTGGTTAAATAAAGGTGAAATAAAATAAATAAATAAATAGCTTCATCAACTGATACAGCTAGCATCATCAGCAGGTGAGTCTGCTACAGGGCCTGGGTCTAGCTAGATGAGTCTGCTACAGGGCCTGGGTCTAGCTAGATGAGTCTGCTACTGGGCCTGGGTCTAGCTAGATGAGTCTGCTACTGGGCCTGGGTCTAGCTAGATGAGTCTGCTACAGGGCATGGGTCTAGCTAGATGAGTCTGCTACAGGGCCTGGGTCTAGCTAGATGAGTCTGCTACAGGGCCTGGGTCTAGCTAGATGAGTCTGCTACAGGGCCTGGGTCTAGCTAGATGAGTCTGCTACAGGGCCTGGCCTGGGTCTAGCTAGATGAGTCTGCTACAGGGGCTGGCCTGGGTCTAGCTAGATGAGTCTGCTACAGGGCCTGGGTCTAGCTAGATGAGTCTGCTACAGGGCCTGGATCTAGCTAGATGAGTCTGCTACAGGGCCTGGGTCTAGCTAGATGAGTCTGCTACAGGGCATGGGTCTAGCTAGATGAGTCTGCTACTGGGCCTGGGTCTAGCTAGATGAGTCTGCTACTGGGCCTGGGTCTAGCTAGATGAGTCTGCTACTGGGCCTGGGTCTAGCTAGATGAGTCTAATACAGGACCTGGGTCTAGCTAGATGAGTCTGCTACAGGGCCTGGCCTGGGTCTAGCTAGATGAGTCTGCTACAGGGCCTGGCCTGGGTCTAGCTAGATGAGTCTGCTACTGGGCCTGGGTCTAGCTAGATGAGTCTGCTACAGGGCCTGGGTCTAGCTAGATGAGTCTAATACAGGACCTGGGTCTAGCTAGATGAGTCTGCTACAGGGCCTGGCCTGGGTCTAGCTAGATGAGTCTGCTACAGGGCCTGGCCTGGGTCTAGCTAGATGAGTCTGCTACAGGGCCTGGCCTGGGTCTAGCTAGATGAGTCTGCTACAGGGCCTGGGTCTAGCTAGATGAGTCTGCTACAGGACCTGGGTCTAGCTAGATGAGTCTGCTACAGGGCCTGGGTCTAGCTAGATGAGTCTGCTACTGGGCCTGGGTCTAGCTAGATGAGTCTGCTACTGGGCCTGGGTCTAGCTAGATGAGTCTGCTACAGGGCCTGGGTCTAGCTAGATGAGTCTGCTACAGGGCCTGGGTCTAGCTAGATGAGTCTGCTACAGGGCCTGGGTCTAGCTAGATGAGTCTGCTACAGGGCCTGGCCTGGGTCTAGCTAGATGAGTCTGCTACAGGGCCTGGCCTGGGTCTAGATAGATGAGTCTGCTACAGGGCATGGGTCTAGCTAGATGAGTCTGCTACAGGGCCTGGGTCTAGCTAGATGAGTCTGCTACTGGGCCTGGGTCTAGCTAGATGAGTCTGCTACAGGGCCTGGCCTGGGTCTAGCTAGATGAGTCTGCTACAGGGCCTGGGTCTAGCTAGATGAGTCTGCTACAGGGCCTGGGTCTAGCTAGATGAGTCTGCTACTGGGCCTGGGTCTAGCTAGATGAGTCTGCTACCGGGCCTGGGTCTAGCTAGATGAGTCTGCTACAGGACCTGGGTCTAGCTAGATGAGTCTGCTACTGGGCCTGGCCTGGGTCTAGCTAGATGAGTCTGCTACAGGACCTGGGTCTAGCTAGATGAGTCTGCTACAGGGCCTGGGTCTAGCTAGATGAGTCTGCTACTGGGCCTGGGTCTAGCTAGATGAGTCTGCTACCGGGCCTGGGTCTAGCTAGATGAGTCTGCTACAGGACCTGGGTCTAGCTAGATGAGTCTGCTACAGGACCTGGGTCTAGCTAGATGAGTCTGCTACAGGGCCTGGCCTGGGTCTAGCTAGATGAGTCTGCTACAGGGCCTGGCCTGGGTCTAGCTAGATGAGTCTGCTACAGGGCCTGGCCTGGGTCTAGCTAGATGAGTCTGCTACAGGGCCTGGCCTGGGTCTAGCTAGATGAGTCTGCTACAGGGCCTGGCCTGGGTCTAGCTAGATGAGTCAGGGATGTGCTGGTATGACTGGTGTTTGACGGGGAACAGGTAGCCGGATTGGTAAAGGGTTAATTTCAGAACTGGCAGTTACTATGGAAATAGAGCAGTGATACATTTCGCAGAATGATTCTTGGGGTGCCAACTAAACAAACGCAATACCCTGTAATGAACGCACACAACACGGTCTCACACACACACACAAACAACAATGTCTCACACACACAACACGGTCGCACACACACAACACGGTCTCACACACACACACAAACAACAATGTCTCTCTCTCTCTCACACACACACACACACACACACACACACACACACACACACACACACACACACACAGGGAGAGAGGTTTCAGAGAGAGGAGAGATGGTATGATCCCACCTAGTCCACAGACTGCTGTCAGGGTAAGAGCCCTGTCCCACCTAGTCCACAGACTGCTGTCCCACCTAGTCCACAGACTGCTGTCACACCTAGTCCACAGACTGCTGTCACACCTAGTCCACAGACTGCTGTCACACCTAGTCCACAGACTGCTGTCCCACCTAGTCCACAGACTGCTGTCACACCTAGTCCTCAGACTGCTGTCCCACCTAGTCCACAGACTGCTGTCACACCTAGTCCACAGACTGCTGTCACACCTGGTCCACAGACTGCTGTCCCACCTGGTCCACAGACTGCTGTCCCACCTAGTCCACAGACTGCTGTAACACCTAGTCCACAGACTGCTGTCCCACCTAGTCCACAGACTGCTGTGACACCTAGTCCACAGACTGCTGTCCCACCTAGTCCACAGACTGCTGTCACACCTAGTCCACAGACTGCTGTCAGGGTAAGAGCCCTGTCACACCTAGTCCACAGACTGCTGTCCCACCTAGTCCACAGACTGCTGTCACACCTAGTCCACAGACTGCTGTCACACCTAGTCCACAGACTGCTGTCAGGGTAAGAGCCCTGTCACACCTAGTCCACAGACTGCTGTCAGGGTCAGAGACTCCGTAGTCCACAGACTGTGTGACACCTGGTCCACAGACTGCTGTCACACCAGAGGGCCACAGACTGCTGCACCACCTGCGCCTCAGAAATGTCCTAACAATGAGGAGGTACGGCTCCGCATTGACATGATTGGTTGACGGTAGGTGAGGGCGAGAGGTCCTGTAGAAACACAAACTCACTTCCTTGACAACAACTCTGCGAAGTGCAAGAAGTATAAATGTCCTGACTACTGTAGAGACAGTATCAGTATCAGAAGTATAAATGTCCTGACTACTACAGAGACAGTATCAGAAGTATAAATGTCCTGACTACTGCAGAGACAGTATCAGAAGTATAAATGTCCTGACTACTGCAGAGACAGTATCAGAAGTATAAATGTCCTGACTACTACAGAGACAGTATCAGAAGTATAAATGTCCTGACTACTGCAGAGACAGTATCAGTAGTATAAATGTCCTGACTACTAGACAGTATCAGAAGTATAAATGTCCTGACTACTACAGAGACAGTATCAGAAGTATAAATGTCCTGACTACTGCAGAGACAGTATCAGAAGTATAAATGTCCTGACTACTGACAGTATCAGAGTATAAATGTCCTGACTACAAGACAGTATCAGAAGTATAAATGTCCTGACTACTGCAGAGACAGTATCAGTAGTATAAATGTCCTGACTACTGTAGAGACAGTATCAGTAGTATAAATGTCCTGACTACTACAGAGACAGTATCAGAAGTATAAATGTCCTGACTACAAGACAGTATCAGAAGTATAAATGTCCTGACTACTGCAGAGACAGTATCAGAAGTATAAATGTCCTGACTACTGTAGAGACAGTATCAGAAGTATAAATGTCCTGACTACTGCAGAGACAGTATCAGAAGTATAAATGTCCTGACTACTAGACAGTATCAGTAGTATAAATGTCCTGACTACTGCAGAGACAGTATCAGAAGTATAAATGTCCTGACTACTGTAGAGACAGTATCAGAAGTATAAATGTCCTGACTACTAGACAGTATCAGAAGTATAAATGTCCTGACTACTGTAGAGACAGTATCAGTATCAGAAGTATAAATGCCCTGACTACTGCAGAGACAGTATCAGAAGTATAAATGTCCTGACTACTGCAGAGACAGTATCAGTATCAGAAGTATAAATGTCCTGACTACTGCAGAGACAGTATCAGAAGTATAAATGTCCTGACTACTGCAGAGACAGTATCAGAAGTATAAATGTCCTGACTACTACAGAGACAGTATCAGTAGTATAAATGTCCTGACTACTGTAGAAACAGTATCAGAAGTATAAATGTCCTGACTACTGCAGAGACAGTATCAGAAGTATAAATGTCCTGACTACTAGACAGTATCAGAAGTATAAATGTCCTGACTACTAGACAGTATCAGAAGTATAAATGTCCTGACTACTAGACAGTATCAGAAGTATAAATGTCCTGACTACTGTAGAAACAGTATCAGAAGTATAAATGTCCTGACTACTGCAGAGACAGTATCAGTAGTATAAATGTCCTGACTACTGCAGAAACAGTATCAGAAGTATAAATGTCCTGACTACTGCAGAGACAGTATCAGTAGTATAAATGTCCTGACTACTGCAGAGACAGTATCAGAAGTATAAATGTCCTGACTACTGCAGAGACAGTATCAGTAGTATAAATGTCCTGACTACTAGACAGTATCAGTAGTATAAATGTCCTGACTACTGCAGAGACAGTATCAGAAGTATAAATGTCCTGACTACTAGACAGTATCAGTATCAGTAGTATAAATGTCCTGACTACTACAGAGACAGTATCAGAAGTATAAATGTCCTGACTACTGCAGAGACAGTATCAGTAGTATAAATGTCCTGACTACTGTAGAGACAGTATCAGAAGTATAAATGTCCTGACTACTGCAGAGACAGTATCAGAAGTATAAATGTCCTGACTACTAGACAGTATCAGTAGTATAAATGTCCTGACTACTGCAGAGACAGTATCAGAAGTATAAATGTCCTGACTACTGCAGAGACAGTATCAGAAGTATAAATGTCCTGACTACTAGACAGTATCAGAAGTATAAATGTCCTGACTACTGCAGAGACAGTATCAGTATCAGAAGTATAAATGTCCTGACTACTACAGAGACAGTATCAGAAGTATAAATGTCCTGACTACTACAGAGACAGTATCAGTATCAGAAGTATAAATGTCCTGACTACTGCAGAAACAGTATCAGAAGTATAAATGTCCTGACTACTGCAGAGACAGTATCAGAAGTATAAATGTCCTGACTACTAGACAGTATCAGTAGTATAAATGTCCTGACTACTGTAGAAACAGTATCAGAAGTATAAATGTCCTGACTACTGCAGAGACAGTATCAGAAGTATAAATGTCATGACTACTAGACAGTATCAGAAGTATAAATGTCCTGACTACTAGACAGTATCAGAAGTATAAATGTCCTGACTACTAGACAGTATCAGAAGTATAAATGTCCTGACTACTGTAGAAACAGTATCAGAAGTATAAATGTCCTGACTACTGCAGAGACAGTATCAGTAGTATAAATGTCCTGACTACTGCAGAAACAGTATCAGAAGTATAAATGTCCTGACTACTGCAGAGACAGTATCAGTAGTATAAATGTCCTGACTACTGCAGAGACAGTATCAGAAGTATAAATGTCCTGACTACTGCAGAGACAGTATCAGTAGTATAAATGTCCTGACTACTAGACAGTATCAGTAGTATAAATGTCCTGACTACTGCAGAGACAGTATCAGAAGTATAAATGTCCTGACTACTAGACAGTATCAGTATCAGTAGTATAAATGTCCTGACTACTACAGAGACAGTATCAGAAGTATAAATGTCCTGACTACTGCAGAGACAGTATCAGTATCAGTAGTATAAATGTCCTGACTACTAGACAGTATCAGTAGTATAAATGTCCTGACTACTGCAGAGACAGTATCAGAAGTATAAATGTCCTGACTACTAGACAGTATCAGTATCAGTAGTATAAATGTCCTGACTACTAGACAGTATCAGAAGTAAATGTCCTGACTACTAGACAGTAACAGAAGTATAAATGTCCTGACTACTAGACAGTATCAGAAGTATAAATGTCCTGACTACTGCAGAGACAGTATCAGAAGTATAAATGTCCTGACTACTGTAGAGACAGTATCAGAAGTATAAATGTCCTGACTACTGCAGAGACAGTATCAGAAGTATAAATGTCCTGACTACTACAGAGACAGTATCAGAAGTATAAATGTCCTGACTACTGCAGAGACAGTATCAGAAGTATAAATGTCCTGACTACTAGACAGTATCAGAAGTATAAATGTCCTGACTACTGCAGAGACAGTATCAGAAGTATAAATGTCCTGACTACTGCAGAGACAGTATCAGAAGTATAAATGTCCTGACTACTACAGAGACAGTATCAGAAGTATAAATGTCCTGACTACTGCAGAGACAGTATCAGAAGTATAAATGTCCTGACTACTAGACAGTATCAGAAGTATAAATGTCCTGACTACAAGACAGTATCAGAAGTATAAATGTCCTGACTACTGCAGAGACAGTATCAGTAGTATAAATGTCCTGACTACTGTAGAGACAGTATCAGTAGTATAAATGTCCTGACTACTACAGAGACAGTATCAGAAGTATAAATGTCCTGACTACAAGACAGTATCAGAAGTATAAATGTCCTGACTACTGCAGAGACAGTATCAGAAGTATAAATGTCCTGACTACTGTAGAGACAGTATCAGAAGTATAAATGTCCTGACTACTGCAGAGACAGTATCAGAAGTATAAATGTCCTGACTACTAGACAGTATCAGTAGTATAAATGTCCTGACTACTGCAGAGACAGTATCAGAAGTATAAATGTCCTGACTACTAGACAGTATCAGAAGTATAAATGTCCTGACTACTAGACAGTATCAGAAGTATAAATGTCCTGACTACTGCAGAGACAGTATCAGTATCAGAAGTATAAATGTCCTGACTACTGCAGAGACAGTATCAGAAGTATAAATGTCCTGACTACTGCAGAGACAGTATCAGTATCAGAAGTATAAATGTCCTGACTACTGCAGAGACAGTATCAGAAGTATAAATGTCCTGACTACTGCAGAGACAGTATCAGAAGTATAAATGTCCTGACTACTACAGAGACAGTATCAGTAGTATAAATGTCCTGACTACTGTAGAAACAGTATCAGAAGTATAAATGTCCTGACTACTGCAGAGACAGTATCAGAAGTATAAATGTCCTGACTACTAGACAGTATCAGAAGTATAAATGTCCTGACTACTAGACAGTATCAGAAGTATAAATGTCCTGACTACTAGACAGTATCAGAAGTATAAATGTCCTGACTACTGTAGAAACAGTATCAGAAGTATAAATGTCCTGACTACTGCAGAGACAGTATCAGTAGTATAAATGTCCTGACTACTGCAGAAACAGTATCAGAAGTATAAATGTCCTGACTACTGCAGAGACAGTATCAGTAGTATAAATGTCCTGACTACTGCAGAGACAGTATCAGAAGTATAAATGTCCTGACTACTGCAGAGACAGTATCAGAAGTATAAATGTCCTGACTACTAGACAGTATCAGAGTATAAATGTCCTGACTACTGTATCAGAAGTATAAATGTCCTGACTACTAGACAGTATCAGTATCAGTAGTATAAATGTCCTGACTACTACAGAGACAGTATCAGAAGTATAAATGTCCTGACTACTGCAGAGACAGTATCAGTAGTATAAATGTCCTGACTACTGTAGAGACAGTATCAGAAGTATAAATGTCCTGACTACTGCAGAGACAGTATCAGAAGTATAAATGTCCTGACTACTAGACAGTATCAGTAGTATAAATGTCCTGACTACTGCAGAGACAGTATCAGAAGTATAAATGTCCTGACTACTGTAGAGACAGTATCAGAAGTATAAATGTCCTGACTACTAGACAGTATCAGAAGTATAAATGTCCTGACTACTGTAGAGACAGTATCAGTATCAGAAGTATAAATGCCCTGACTACTGCAGAGACAGTATCAGAAGTATAAATGTCCTGACTACTGCAGAGACAGTATCAGTATCAGAAGTATAAATGTCCTGACTACTGCAGAGACAGTATCAGAAGTATAAATGTCCTGACTACTGCAGAGACAGTATCAGAAGTATAAATGTCCTGACTACTACAGAGACAGTATCAGTAGTATAAATGTCCTGACTACTGTAGAAACAGTATCAGAAGTATAAATGTCCTGACTACTGCAGAGACAGTATCAGAAGTATAAATGTCATGACTACTAGACAGTATCAGAAGTATAAATGTCCTGACTACTAGACAGTATCAGAAGTATAAATGTCCTGACTACTAGACAGTATCAGAAGTATAAATGTCCTGACTACTGTAGAAACAGTATCAGAAGTATAAATGTCCTGACTACTGCAGAGACAGTATCAGTAGTATAAATGTCCTGACTACTGCAGAAACAGTATCAGAAGTATAAATGTCCTGACTACTGCAGAGACAGTATCAGTAGTATAAATGTCCTGACTACTGCAGAGACAGTATCAGAAGTATAAATGTCCTGACTACTACAGAGACAGTATCAGTAGTATAAATGTATAAATATCAGTAGTATAAATGTCCTGACTACTGCAGAGACAGTATCAGAAGTATAAATGTCCTGACTACTGCAGAGACAGTATCAGTATCAGTAGTATAAATGTCCTGACTACTACAGAGACAGTATCAGAAGTATAAATGTCCTGACTACTGCAGAGACAGTATCAGTATCAGTAGTATAAATGTCCTGACTACTAGACAGTATCAGAAGTATAAATGTCCTGACTACTGCAGAGACAGTATCAGAAGTATAAATGTCCTGACTACTGCAGAGACAGTATCAGTAGTATAAATGTCCTGACTACTAGACAGTATCAGAAGTAAATGTCCTGACTACTAGACAGTATCAGAAGTATAAATGTCCTGACTACTAGACAGTATCAGAAGTATAAATGTCCTGACTACTGCAGAGACAGTATCAGAAGTATAAATGTCCTGACTACTGTAGAGACAGTATCAGAAGTATAAATGTCCTGACTACTGCAGAGACAGTATCAGAAGTATAAATGTCCTGACTACTACAGAGACAGTATCAGAAGTATAAATGTCCTGACTACTGCAGAGACAGTATCAGAAGTATAAATGTCCTGACTACTAGACAGTATCAGAAGTATAAATGTCCTGACTACTGTAGAGACAGTATCAGAAGTATAAATGTCCTGACTACTGCAGAGACAGTATCAGAAGTATAAATGTCCTGACTACTACAGAGACAGTATCAGAAGTATAAATGTCCTGACTACTGCAGAGACAGTATCAGAAGTATAAATGTCCTGACTACTAGACAGTATCAGAAGTATAAATGTCCTGACTACAAGACAGTATCAGAAGTATAAATGTCCTGACTACTGCAGAGACAGTATCAGTAGTATAAATGTCCTGACTACTGTAGAGACAGTATCAGTACATAAATGTCCTGACTACTACAGAGACAGTATCAGTAGTATAAATGTCCTGACTACTGCAGAGACAGTATCAGAAGTATAAATGTCCTGACTACTGCAGAGACAGTATCAGAAGTATAAATGTCCTGACTACTGCAGAGACAGTATCAGAAGTATAAATGTCCTGACTACTGCAGAGACAGTATCAGAAGTATAAATGTCCTGACTACTAGACAGTATCAGAAGTATAAATGTCCTGACTACTGCAGAGACAGTATCAGAAGTATAAATGTCCTGACTACTGCAGAGACAGTATCAGAAGTATAAATGTCCTGACTACTAGACAGTATCAGAAGTATAAATGTCCTGACTACTGCAGAGACAGTATCAGTATCAGTAGTATAAATGTCCTGACTACTGCAGAGACAGTATCAGAAGTATAAATGTCCTGACTACTGCAGAGACAGTATCAGAAGTATAAATGTCCTGACTACTGCAGAGACAGTATCAGAAGTATAAATGTCCTGACTACTGCAGAGACAGTATCAGAAGTATAAATGTCCTGACTACTGCAGAGACAGTATCAGAAGTATAAATGTCCTGACTACTGCAGAGACAGTATCAGAAGTATAAATGTCCTGACTACTGCAGAGACAGTATCAGAAGTATAAATGTCCTGACTACTGCAGAGAAACAGTATCAGAAGTATAAATGTCCTGACTACTAGAGACAGTATCAGAAGTATAAATGTAGACAGTATAAAGTATGTCCTGACTACTGCAGAGACAGTATCAGAAGTATAAATGTCCTGACTACTGCAGAGACAGTATCAGTAGTATAAATGTCCTGACTACTGCAGACAGTATCAGAAGTATAAATGTCCTGACTACTGCAGAGACAGTATCAGTAGTATAAATGTCCTGACTACTAGACAGTACAGTAGTAGACTACTAGACAGTATCAGAAGTATAAATGTCCTGACTACTGCAGAGACAGTATCAGTATCAGTAGTATAAATGTCCTGACTACTGCAGAGACAGTATCAGAAGTATAAATGTCCTGACTACTGCAGAGACAGTATCAGAAGTATAAATGTCCTGACTACTGCAGAGACAGTATCAGTATCAGTAGTATAAATGTCCTGACTACTGCAGAGACAGTATAAATGTCAGAGACAGTATCAGAAGTATAAATGTCCTGACTACTGCAGAGACAGTATCAGAAGTATAAATGTCCTGACTACTGCAGAGACAGTATCAGAAGTATAAATGTCCTGACTACTGCAGAGACAGTATCAGAAGTATAAGTCCTGACTACTGTATAAATGTCCTGACTACTGACAGAGACAGTATCAGAAGTATAAATGTCCTGACTACTGCAGAGACAGAGACAGTATCACTACTGTAGAGACAGTATCAGAAGTATAAATGTCCTGACTACTGCAGAGACAGTATCAGAAGTATAAATGTCCTGACTACTACAGAGACAGTATCAGTATCAGAAGTATAAATGTCCTGACTACTAGACAGAGACAGTATCAGAAGTATAAATGTCCTGACTACTGCAGAGACAGTATCAGTATCAGAAGTATAAATGTCCTGACTACTGCAGAGACAGTATCAGAAGTATAAATGTCCTGACTACTGCAGAGACAGTATCAGAAGTATAAATGTCCTGACTACTAGACAGTATCAGAAGTATAAATGTCCTGACTACTGCAGAGACAGTATCAGAAGTATAAATGTCCTGACTACTGCAGAGACAGTATCAGAAGTATAAATGTCCTGACTACTGCAGAGACAGTATCAGAAGTATAAATGTCCTGACTACTGCAGAGACAGTATCAGAAGTATAAATGTCCTGACTACTGCAGAGACAGTATCAGAAGTATAAATGTCCTGACTACTGCAGAGACAGTATCAGAAGTATAAATGTCCTGACTACTGCAGAGACAGTATCAGAAGTATAAATGTCCTGACTACTGTAGAGACAGTATCAGAAGTATAAATGTCCTGACTACTAGACAGTATCAGAAGTATAAATGTCCTGACTACTGACAGACAGTATCAGTAGTATAAATGTCCTGACTACTAGACAGTATCAGAAGTATAAATGTCCTGACTACTGCAGAGACAGTATCAGTAGTATAAATGTCCTGACTACTAGACAGTATCAGTAGTATAAATGTTCTGACTACTAGACAGTATCAGAAGTATAAATGTCCTGACTACTGCAGAGACAGTATCAGTATCAGTAGTATAAATGTCCTGACTACTAGACAGAGACAGTATCAGAAGTATAAATGTCCTGACTACTGCAGAGACAGTATCAGTATCAGAAGTATAAATGTCCTGACTACTAGACAGAGACAGTATCAGAAGTATAAATGTCCTGACTACTGCAGAGATAGTATCAGTAGTATAAATGTCCTGACAACTAGACAGTATCAGAAGTATAAATGTCCTGACTACTACAGAGACAGAGACAGTATCAGAAGTATAAATAAATGTCCTGACTACTAGACAGTAGACAGTATCAGACAGTATAAATGTCCTGACTACTGCAGAGACAGTATCAGAAGTATAAATGTCCTGACTACTGCATAGACAGTATCAGAAGTATAAATGTCCTGACTACTACAGAGACAGTATCAGAAGTATAAATGTCCTGACTACTGTAGAGACAGTATCAGAAGTATAAATGTCCTGACTACTGCAGAGACAGTATCAGAAGTATAAATGTCCTGACTACTACAGAGACAGTATCAGAAGTATAAATGTCCTGACTACTGCAGAGACAGTATCAGAAGTATAAATGTCCTGACTACTACAGACAGTATCAGAAGTATAAATGTCCTGACTACTGCAGAGACAGTATCAGAAGTATAAATGTCCTGACTACTGCAGAGACAGTATCAGTATCAGTAGTATAAATGTCCTGACTACTAGACAGTATCAGAAGTATAAATGTCCTGACTACTAGACAGTATCAGTATCAGTAGTATAAATGTCCTGACTACTAGACAGTATCAGTAGTATAAATGTCCTGACTACTAGACAGTATCAGTAGTATAAATGTTCTGACTACTAGACAGTATCAGAAGTATAAATGTCCTGACTACTGCAGAGACAGTATCAGTATCAGTAGTATAAATGTCCTGACTACTAGACAGTATCACAATTATAAATGTCCTGACTACTAGACAGTATCAGAAGTATAAATGTCCTGACTACTAGACAGTATCAGTAGTATAAATGTTCTGACTACTAGACAGTATCAGAAGTATAAATGTCCTGACTACTACAGAGACAGTATCAGAAGTATAAATGTCCTGACTACTGTAGAGACAGTATCAGAAGTATAAATGTCCTGACTACTGCAGAGACAGTATCAGAAGTATAAATGTCCTGACTACTGCAGAGACAGTATCAGAAGTATAAATGTCCTGACTACTAGACAGTATCAGAAGTATAAATGTCCTGACTACTGCAGAGACAGTATCAGAAGTATAAATGTCCTGACTACTAGACAGTATCACAAGTATAAATGTCCTGACTACTGTAGAGACAGTATCAGAAGTATAAATGTCCTGACTACTGCAGAGACAGTATCACAAGTATAAATGTCCTGACTACTACAGAGACAGTATCAGTATCAGTAGTATAAATGTCCTGACTACTAGACAGTATCAGAAGTATAAATGTCCCGACTACTGCAGAGACAGTATCAGTATCCTGACTACTGACAGAGACAGTAAAAGTATAAATGTCCTGACTACTACAGAGACAGTATCAGAAGTATAAATGTCCTGACTACTGCAGAGACAGTATCAGAAGTATAAATGTCCTGACTACTGTAGAGACAGTATCAGAAGTATAAATGTCCTGACTACTGCAGAGACAGTATCAGAAGTATAAATGTCCTGACTACAGAGACAGTATCAGAAGTATAAATGTCCTGACTACTGCAGAGACAGTATCAGAAGTATAAATGTCCTGACTACTAGACAGTATCAGAAGTATAAATGTCCTGACTACTACAGAGACAGTATCAGAAGTATAAATGTCCTGACTACTGCAGAGACAGTATCAGAAGTATAAATGTCCTGACTACTAGAGACAGTATCAGAAGTATAAATGTCCTGACTACTACAGAGACAGTATCAGTATCAGTAGTATAAATGTCCTCACTACTGCAGAGACAGTATCAGAAGTATAAATGTCCTGACTACTGCAGAGACAGTATCAGAAGTATAAATGTCCTCACTACTGCAGAGACAGTATCAGAAGTATAAATGTCCTGACTACTGCAGAGACAGTATCAGAAGTATAAATGTCCTGACTACTGCAGAGACAGTATCAGAAGTATAAATGTCCTGACTACTAGACAGTATCAGAAGTATAAATGTCCTGACTACTACAGAGACAGTATCAGAAGTATAAATGTCCTGACTACTGTAGAGACAGTATCAGAAGTATAAATGTCCTGACTACTGCAGAGACAGTATCAGAAGTATAAATGTCCTGACTACTACAGAGACAGTATCAGAAGTATAAATGTCCTGACTACTACAGAGACAGTATCAGAAGTATAAATGTCCTGACTACTGCAGAGACAGTATCAGAAGTATAAATGTCCTGACTACTGCAGAGACAGTATCAGTATCAGAAGTATAAATGTCCTGACTACTGCAGAGACAGTATCAGAAGTATAAATGTCCTGACTACTACAGAGACAGTATCAGAAGTATAAATGTCCTGACTACTAGACAGTATCAGAAGTATAAATGTCCTGACTACTACAGAGACAGTATCAGAAGTATAAATGTCCTGACTACTAGACAGTATCAGAAGTATAAATGTCCTGACTACTAGAGACAGTATCAGAAGTATAAATGTCCTGACTACTAGACAGTATCAGAAGTATAAATGTCCTGACTACTAGACAGTATCAAGTATAAATGTCCTGACTACTGCAGAGACAGTATCAGAAGTATAAATGTCCTGACTACTAGACAGTATCAGAAGTATAAATGTCCTGACTACTACAGAGACAGTATCAGAAGTATAAATGTCCTGACTACTACAGAGACAGTATCAGAAGTATAAATGTCCTGACTACTAGACAGTATCAGAAGTATAAATGTCCTGACTACTGCAGAGACAGTATCAGTATCAGAAGTATAAATGTCCTGACTACTAGACAGAGACAGTATCAGAAGTATAAATGTCCTGACTACTACAGAGACAGTATCAGTAAGTATAAATGTCCTGACTACTGCAGAGACAGTATCAGAAGTATAAATGTCCTGACTACTGCAGAGACAGTATCAGTATCAGTAGTATAAATGTCCTGACTACTGCAGAGACAGTATCAGAAGTATAAATGTCCTGACTACTGCAGAGACAGTATCAGAAGTATAAATGTCCTGACTACTGCAGAGACAGTATCAGAAGTATAAATGTCCTGACTACTAGACAGTATCAGAAGTATAAATGTCCTGACTACTGTAGACAGTATCAGAAGTATAAATGTCCTGACTACTGCAGAGACAGTATCAGAAGTATAAATGTCCTCACTACTGCAGAGACAGTATCAGAAGTATAAATGTCCTGACTACTGCAGAGACAGTATCAGAAGTATAAATGTCCTGACTACTGCAGAGACAGTATCAGAAGTATAAATGTCCTGACTACTGCAGAGACAGTATCAGAAGTATAAATGTCCTGACTACTGCAGAGACAGTATCAGAAGTATAAATGTCCTGACTACTGCAGAGACAGTATCAGAAGTATAAATGTCCTGACTACTAGACAGTATCAGAAGTATAAATGTCCTGACTACTGTAGAGACAGTATCAGTATCAGTAGTATAAATGTCCTGACTACTAGACAGTATCAGAAGTATAAATGTCCTGACTACTAGACAGTATCAGTATCAGTAGTATAAATGTCCTGACTACTAGACAGTATCAGTAGTATAAATGTCCTGACTACTAGACAGTATCAGTAGTATAAATGTTCTGACTACTAGACAGTATCAGAAGTATAAATGTCCTGACTACTGCAGAGACAGTATCAGTATCAGTAGTATAAATGTCCTGACTACTAGACAGTATCACAATTATAAATGTCCTGACTACTAGACAGTATCAGAAGTATAAATGTCCTGACTACTGCAGAGACAGTATCAGTATCAGTAGTATAAATGTCCTGACTACTGCAGAGACAGTATCACAAGTATAAATGTCCTGACTAATGTAGAGACAGTATCAGTATCAGTAGTATAAATGTCCTGACTACTAGACAGTATCAGAAGTATAAATGTCCCGACTACTGCAGAGACAGTATCAGAAGTATAAATGTCCTGACTACTGCAGAGACAGTATCAGAAGTATAAATGTCCTGACTACTACAGAGACAGTATCAGAAGTAGTATAAATGTCCTGACTACTGCAGAGACAGTATCAGAAGTATAAAATGTCCTGACTACTGACAGAGACAGTATCAGAAGTATAAATGTCCTGACTACTGCAGAGACAGTATCAGAAGTATAAATGTCCTGACTACTACAGAGACAGTATCAGAAGTATAAATGTCCTGACTACTGCAGAGACAGTATCAGAAGTATAAATGTCCTGACTACTAGACAGTATCAGAAGTATAAATGTCCTGACTACTGTAGAGACAGTATCAGAAGTATAAATGTCCTGACTACTGCAGAGACAGTATCAGAAGTATAAATGTCCTGACTACTACAGAGACAGTATCAGAAGTATAAATGTCCTGACTACTACAGAGACAGTATCAGTATCAGTAGTATAAATGTCCTCACTACTGCAGAGACAGTATCAGTATCAGAAGTATAAATGTCCTGACTACTGCAGAGACAGTATCAGTATCAGAAGTATAAATGTCCTCACTACTGCAGAGACAGTATCAGAAGTATAAATGTCCTGACTACGACAGAGACAGTATCAGAAGTATAAATGTCCTGACTACTGCAGAGACAGTATCAGAAGTATAAATGTCCTGACTACTAGACAGTATCAGAAGTATAAATGTCCTGACTACTACAGAGACAGTATCAGAAGTATAAATGTCCTCACTACTGCAGAGACAGTATCAGTAGTATAAATGTCCTGACTACTACAGAGACAGTATCAGAAGTATAAATGTCCTGACTACTAGACAGTATCAGAAGTATAAATGTCCTGACTACTGCAGAGACAGTATCAGTAGTATAAATGTCCTGACTACTGTAGAGACAGTATCAGTATCAGAAGTATAAATGTCCTGACTACTACAGAGACAGTATCAGAAGTATAAATGTCCTGACTACTGTAGAGACAGTATCAGAAGTATAAATGTCCTGACTACTACAGAGACAGTATCAGAAGTATAAATGTCCTGACTACTAGACAGTATCAGAAGTATAAATGTCCTGACTACTACAGAGACAGTATCAGAAGTATAAATGTCCTGACTACTAGACAGTATCAGAAGTATAAATGTCCTGACTACTAGACAGTATCAGTATCAGTAGTATAAATGTCCTGACTACTAGACAGTATCAGTAGTATCAGTATAAATGTCTAGTAGTCAGGACATTTACTAGACAGTATCAGGACATTTATACTACTGATAGATATAAATCAGGACATTTATACTCCTGACTACTAGACAGTATCAGAAGTATAAATGTCCTGACTACTGCAGAGACAGTATCAGTAGTATAAATGTCCTGACTACTAGACAGTATCACAATTATAAATGTCCTGACTACTAGACAGTATCAGAAGTATAAATGTCCTGACTACTGCAGAGACAGTATCACAAGTATAAATGTCCTGACTACTGTAGAGACAGTATCAGAAGTATAAATGTCCTGACTACTGCAGAGACAGTATCACAAGTATAAATGTCCTGACTACTACAGAGACAGTATCAGTATCAGTAGTATAAATGTCCTGACTACTAGACAGTATCAGAAGTATAAATGTCCCGACTACTGCAGAGACAGTATCAGTATCAGAAGTATAAATGTCCTGACTACTAGACAGAGACAGTATCAGAAGTATAAATGTCCTGACTACTACAGAGACAGTATCAGAAGTATAAATGTCCTGACTACTACAGAGACAGTATCAGAAGTATAAATGTCCTGACTACTGTAGAGACAGTATCAGAAGTATAAATGTCCTGACTACTGCAGAGACAGTATCAGAAGTATAAATGTCCTGACTACTACAGAGACAGTATCAGAAGTATAAATGTCCTGACTACTGCAGAGACAGTATCAGAAGTATAAATGTCCTGACTACTAGACAGTATCAGAAGTATAAATGTCCTGACTACTGTAGAGACAGTATCAGAAGTATAAATGTCCTGACTACTGCAGAGACAGTATCAGAAGTATAAATGTCCTGACTACTACAGAGACAGTATCAGAAGTATAAATGTCCTCACTACTGCAGAGACAGTATCAGTATCAGAAGTATAAATGTCCTGACTACTGCAGAGACAGTATCAGAAGTATAAATGTCCTCACTACTGCAGAGACAGTATCAGAAGTATAAATGTCCTGACTACGACAGAGACAGTATCAGAAGTATAAATGTCCTGACTACTGCAGAGACAGTATCAGAAGTATAAATGTCCTGACTACTAGACAGTATCAGAAGTATAAATGTCCTGACTACTACAGAGACAGTATCAGAAGTATAAATGTCCTCACTACTGCAGAGACAGTATCAGTAGTATAAATGTCCTGACTACTACAGAGACAGTATCAGAAGTATAAATGTCCTGACTACTAGACAGTATCAGAAGTATAAATGCCCTGACTACTGCAGAGACAGTATCAGTAGTATAAATGTCCTGACTACTGTAGAGACAGTATCAGAAGTATAAATGTCCTGACTACTACAGAGACAGTATCAGAAGTATAAATGTCCTGACTACTGTAGAGACAGTATCAGAAGTATAAATGTCCTGACTACTACAGAGACAGTATCAGAAGTATAAATGTCCTGACTACTAGACAGTATCAGAAGTATAAATGTCCTGACTACTACAGAGACAGTATCAGAAGTATAAATGTCCTGACTACTAGACAGTATCAGAAGTATAAATGTCCTGACTACTACAGAGACAGTATCAGAAGTATAAATGTCCTGACTACTAGACAGTATCAGAAGTATAAATGTCCTGACTACTGTAGAGACAGTATCAGAAGTATAAATGTCCTGACTACTGCAGAGACAGTATCAGAAGTATAAATGTCCTGACTACTACAGAGACAGTATCAGTAGTATAAATGTCCTGACTACTGTAGAGACAGTATCAGTATCAGAAGTATAAATGTCCTGACTACTGCAGAGACAGTATCAGTATCAGAAGTATAAATGTCCTCACTACTGAAGAGACAGTATCAGTATCAGAAGTATAAATGTCCTGACTACTACAGAGACAGTATCAGAAGTATAAATGTCCTGACTACTGCAGAGACAGTATCAGAAGTATAAATGTCCTGACTACTACAGAGACTGTATCAGAAGTATAAATGTCCTGACTACTGCAGAGACAGTATCAGAAGTATAAATGTCCTGACTACTACAGAGACATTATCAGAAGTATAAATGTCCTGACTACTAGACAGTATCAGAAGTATAAATGTCCTGACTACTAGACAGTATCAAGTATAAATGTCCTGACTACTAGACAGTATCAGAAGTATAAATGTCCTGACTACTACAGAGACAGTATCAGAAGTATAAATGTCCTGACTACTAGACAGTATCAGAAGTATAAATGTCCTGACTACTACAGAGACAGTATCAGAAGTATAAATGTCCTGACTACTAGACAGTATCAGAAGTATAAATGTCCTGACAACTGCAGAGACAGTATCAGTATCAGTAGTATAAATGTTCTGACTACTAGACAGTATCAGAAGTATAAATGTCCTGACTACTAGACAGTATCAGAAGTATAAATGTCCTGACTACTACAGAGACAGTATCAGAAGTATAAATGTCCTGACTACTAGACAGTATCATTTATAAATGTCCTGACAACTGCAGAGACAGTATCAGTATCAGTAGTATAAATGTTCTGACTACTAGACAGTATCAGTATCAGTAGTATAAATGTCCTGACTACTAGACAGTATCAGAAGTATAAATGTCCTGACTACTGCAGAGACAGTATCAGAAGTATAAATGTCCTGACTACTGCAGAGCCAGTATCTGTGTAAATGCTGCAAGGCCACTATAGACAGCAGGGTGACCATGCAGAGCACTGAAGGAAACCAATGTGTCATTTTTGCATTTGGCTGAGCTGTCTCTTTCAGGATCACTTTGTTAGTCCATACGAGAGGGAAATGTACCTTTGGTTCTTTACCACACAGCTGACCTTGTGGGGACACACAGATCATTTTATAACCGAGGTTTCTCTGAATGAGTCTTTCTGGAGGACAGGAAAAACCCTCCGATGCAAGAAGACTGATTCACAAAAACCACCTAGTAGCCACCTCTCGTGTGTGTGTGTGTGTGTGTGTGTGTGTGTGTGTGTGTGTAAAAATACAAATATAAAATACATTTTTTGACCGACTGGTTTATGTTGGTCCCCCATGAGGTCAAATGCTATTTCTAGGGCCAGGAGATAAGGCCAGGAGATTTAGGGTTAGGAGATCGGGTTTAGGAGATTTAGGGCCAGGAGATCGGGCCAGGAGATAGGGCCAGGAGATAGGGTTAGAATTAAAATCGCTGAAGCTGGAGACTTATATTTCCTTATAGGGTTAAGGTTTAGGGTCAGGGTTTAGGGTTAAGGTTTAGGGTTAAGGTTTAGGGTTAAGGTTTAGGGTTAAGGTTTAGGGTTAAGGGTTAAGGTTTAGGGTTAAGGTTTAGGGTCAGGGTTTAGGGTTAAGGTTTAGGGTTAAGGTTTAGGTTAAGGTTTAGGTTTAGGGTTAAGGGTTAAGGTTTAGGGTTAAGGGTTAAGGTTTAGGGTTAAGGTTTAGGGTTAAGGTTTAGGGTTAAGGTTTAGGGTTAAGGTTTAGGGGTTAAGGGTCTCCTGTTTAGGGTTAAGGTTTAGGGTTAAGGTTTAGGGTTTAGGGTTAAGGTTAAGGGTTAAGGTTTAGGGGTTAAGGTTTAGGGCTTCAGGGTCTCCCATTGTCATCCAGCTAAATCCTGAAGAATACAGTGTTACTACTGTTGACCTGGGAAGGAGGGAGAGAGAGAGCAGGGAGGGAGGGAGAGAGAGAGAGCAGGGAGGGAGAGAGAGAGCAGGGAGGGAGAGGGCAGGGAGAGAGAGAGAGAGAGCAGGGAGGGAGGGAGGGAGCAGGTGGGGAGGGAGGGAGGGAGGGAGGGAGCAGGAGGGGAGGGAGAGAGAGAACAGGGAGGGAGGGAGGGAGCAAGCAGGGAGGGAGAGAGCAGGGGGAGCAGGATATGCAAACCCTCTCCTTCTAGGATTACAGAAAGCCCCATCTGATCAGGATGGTAGCCGTAGGCTTCATCTACCCTCCAACCACACCTGTTCTGTCCTCCGTTTGACAACACACACACAAACACACACACACACACACACACACACACACACGGCCTGGAGGAAGGTTTTGGACAAACGGATGCCAGAAGTTGCCAGTTTTTATTCAGAACCCTTTAACAGGTTCCAACCCTGAGGGGTATAGTTAATGACTCCAGGTTCCAACCCTGAGGGGTTTAGTTAATGACTCCAGGTTCCAACCCTGAGGGGTATAGTTAATGACTCCAGGTTCCAACCCTGAGGGGTATAGTTAATGACTCCAGGTTCCAACCCTGAGGGGTATAGTTAATGACTCCAGGTTCCAACCCTGAGGGGTATAGTTAATGACTCCAGGTTCCAACCCTGAGGGGTATAGTTAATGACTCCAGGTTCCAACCCTGAGGGGTGTAGTTAATGACTCCAGGTTCCAACCCTGAGGGGTATAGTTAATGACTCCAGGTTCCAGACTCCAGCAGTCAGTCAGCTGTGTTTCCTAACACACTCAGCAAATAACAGGAAGTCAAGCATGGACCGTTCTGGGCATTGAAAATGTAACCTAATACTAGAGCATATTTACTTCAAAGTGGATGTAACTGCACTGAGGGAATGACTGAAATACGGAGAATGGAGAGGTATGAGAGATAGAGAGACAGACAGAGGAGAGACGGAGAGAGAGAGAGACAGACAGAGAGGAGAGAGAGACAGAGAGGAGAGACAGAGGAGAGAGAGACAGAGACAGAGAGGAGAGAGAGACAGAGAGGAGAGAGAGACAGAGAGGAGAGACAGAGGAGAGAGAGACAGAGACAGAGAGGAGAGAGAGACAGAGAGGAGAGACAGAGGAGAGACAGAGACAGAGAGGAGAGACAGAAACAGAGCAGAGACAGAACATGTTTATCTATAATAATCCTGACTGTAATCTCCCTCCCTGCCACTAGGGTGCAGTAGAGGCTGTGGCAGAGTAAGGTATAGTAATTAACTGCTGCAACACTAACAAACCCATCATGTCATCAACAACAGCCCTCGTAGTAATTTAGTATATGCTTATCTATTTGAATACAACATTTACATGTGTTGAATGCAGGGAAGAAGAAGTGGGTTGGGGAGTTCAGGAGGCTACCATCTGTTAAATCACAAGAGAGAAGAGGCCCTGCGCCCTGCACCCTGGGACCTGCACCCTGGGCCCTGCACCCATGGGACCTGCACCCTGGGCCCTGCACCCTGGGCCCTGCACCCTGGGCCCTGCACCCTGGGACCTGCACCCTGGGACCTGCACCCTGGGACCTGCACCCTGGGCCCTGAATAAGGGACCTGGGACAGAAACCCTGAAATGCTAAATAGAAACATTTTAACCACTACCCTGCTGCCCCCTTGACTTGTGGGGATATTTTTCAGGGACTTAGACTTATGAAGGGAAAGATGAATGTAAAAGACATCCCCATGAAGTGTGTCTCCAGCCAGGACAGTCAAAGCCCCGCTTTGTCACAGGGGTATTGTGAATTAGAGAAAAAACAATTGAATATTAAAGAATAAGGCGTTACTGCTTTTACTTTCCAATGCTTTAGATGAAATCATTTAAGGCTAATAATCAAATTAGGATTTAGGGGCTCTGGACACATCTAATGAGTCAGAGGAAATGCTATAGACATCACAATATAGTACTGCACGCTGGGATACCCTGGGCCCTGGTCTACCTGCACCCTGGGCCCTAGGGACCTACCACCCTGGGCCCTGCACCCTGGGACCTGCAGGGAATGCACCCTGGGCTCTGGGCTAAACCCTGGGCCCTACCCTACCTGCACTACCTGCACCCTGGGCATAGGGACTCACCCTGGGACCTGCAAAATGCTAGACATCACAATACGCTTTCAGTACTTATTATAGGACGTGAATGTAAAAGACATCCCCATGAAGTGTGTCAACCAGCCAGACAGTCAAAGCCCCGTAGTCACAGGGTGAACAGGACCCTGGTCTAAGCTGCAAATCACTATAATCAAATTAGGAATTAGGGCTCTGGTCTAAAGTAGTGCACTATATAGGAATAGGGCTCTGGTCTAAAGTAGTGCACTATATAGGGAATAGGGCCCTGGTCTATAGTAGTGCACTATATAGGGAATAGGGCTCTGGTCTAAAGTAGTACACTATATAGGGAATAGGGCCTGGTCTATAGTAGTAGTGCACTATATAGGGAATAGGGCTCTGGTCTAAAGTAGTGCACTATATAGGGAATAGGGCTCTGGTCTATAGTAGTACCACTATAGGGAATAGGGCTCTGGTCTATAGTAGTGCACTATATAGGAATAGGGCTCTGGTCTAAAGTAGTGCACTATATAGGGAATAGGGCTCTGGTCTAAAGTAGTGCACTATATAGGGAATAGGGCCCTGGTCTATAGTAGTGCACTATATAGGGAATAGGGCTCTGGTCTAAAGTAGTGTACTATATAGGGAATAGGGCCCTGGTCTATAGTAGTGCACTATATAGGGAATAGGGCTCTGGTCTAAAGTAGTGCACTATATAGGGAATAGGGCTCTGGTCTATAGTAGTACCACTATATAGGGAATAGGGCCCTGGTCTATAGTAGTGCACTATATAGGGAATAGGGCTCTGGTCTATAGTAGTGTACTATATAGGGAATAGGGCTCTGGTCTAAAGTAGTGCACTATATAGGGAATAGGGCCCTGGTCTATAGTAGTGCACTATATAGAGAATAGGGCTCTGGTCTAAAGTAGTGCACTATATAGGGAATAGGGCCCTGGTCTATAGTAGTGCACTATATAGGGAATAGGGCTCTGGTCTATAGTAGTGTACTATATAGGGAATAGGGCCCTGGTCTAAAGTAGTGTACTATATAGGGAATAGGGCTCTGGTCTAAAGTAGTGCACTATATAGGGAATAGGGCCCTGGTCTAAAGTAGTGTACTATATAGGGAATAGGACCCTGGTCTAAAGTAGTGTACTATATAGGGAATAGGGCCCTGGTCTATAGTAGTGCACTATATAGGGAATAGGGCCCTGGTCTATAGTAGTGCACTATATAGGGAATAGGGCTCTGGTCTATAGTAGTGCACTATATAGGGAATAGGGCTCTGGTCTATAGTAGTGCACTATATAGGGAATAGGGCATATATAGTGCACTACTTTAGACCAGAGCCCTATGGCACCCTATTTGAGATTTGAGATTCAGACTGATGCGTCTTCCAATCTCCTGACCTCCTGACCTCTAGCTGGAGTGATGCTACTTTTCCATCTGCAGGAATGCAACACCAGCATCTTTCTGCAAAACCAAGACTGCAGAACAGAGACTGCAGAACAGAGACTGCAGAACAGAGACTGCACAACCGAGACTGCAGAACCATGACTGCAGAACAGAGACTGCAGTACAGAGACTGCAGAACAGAGACTGCAGAACAGAGACTGCAGAACAGAGACTGCAGAACAGAGACCGCAGAACAGAGACTGCAGAACAGAGACTGCAGAACAAAGACTGCAGAACAGAGACTGCAGTACACAGACTGCAGAACAGAGACTGCAGAACAGAGACTGCAGAACAGAGACTGCAGGGGAGACTGATCAGAATTGTGAGACTGCAGAACAGAGACTGCAGAACAGAGACTGCAGGGGAGCAAAGTGATCAGGAATTGTGTACAGATAGTGTGTGTGTGTGATAGACAGCTGGACATAGACAGCTGGACATAGACTGTGACATTTGCATTCCTGCAGCAACCCACGCTAGCACTGTGTGAAGAGCACAGACTACAGATAGACAGCTGGACATAGACTACAGATAGACAGCTGGACATAGACTACAGATAGACAGCTGGACATAGACAGCTGGACATAGACTACAGATAGACAGCTGGACATAGACTACAGATAGACAGCTGGACATAGACAGCTGGACATAGACTACAGATAGACAGCTGGACATAGACTACAGATAGACAGCTGGACATAGACTACAGATAGACAGCTGGACATAGACTACAGATAGACAGCTGGACATAGACTACAGATAGACAGCTGGACATAGACTACAGATAGACAGCTGGACATAGACTACAGATAGACATAGACTACAGATAGACATAGACTACAGATAGACAGCTGGACATAGACTACAGATAGACAGCTGGACATAGACTACAGATAGACATAGACTACAGATAGACATAGACTACAGATAGACATCTGGACATAGACTACAGCACACACACTTGAATGCAGATATCGTCGCCCTCCCACACAAAACTTCCACAGAATAGTCAGGTTCTTTACCTGGTAGTAAGGTTCTTTACCTGGTAGTAAGGTTCTCCACCATTCACCTGGTAGTCAGGTTCTTTACCTGGTAGTAAGGTTCTCCACCATTCACCTGGTAGTCAGGTTCTTTGCCTGGTAGTAAGGTTCTTCACCATTCACCTGGTAGTCAGGTTCTTTACCTGGTAGTCAGGTTCTTTACCTGGTAGTAAGGTTCTCCACCATTCACCTGGTAGTCAGGTTCTTTACCCGGTAGTCAGGTTCCGGTAGTCAGGTTCTTTACCTGGTAGTCAGGTTCTTTACCTGGTAGTCAGGTTCTTTACCCGGTAGTCAGGTTCTTTACCCGGTAGTCAGGTTCTTCACCTGGTAGTCAGGTTCTTCACCTGGTAGTAAGGTTCTCCACCATTCACCTGGTAGTCAGGTTCTTTACCTGGTAGTCAGGTTCTTTACCTGGTAGTAAGGTTCTCCACCATTCACCTGGTAGTCAGGTTCTTTACCCGGTAGTCAGGTTCCGGTAGTCAGGTTCTTTACCTGGTAGTCAGGTTATTTACCCGGTAGTCAGGTTCTTCACCTGGTAGTCAGGTTCTTCACCTGGTAGTCAGGTTCTTCACCTGGTAGTCAGGTTCTCCACTATTCACCTGGTAGTCAGGTTCTTTACCTGGTAGTCAGGTTCTTTACCTGGTAGTCAGGTTCTTTACCTGGTAGTCAGGTTCTTTACCTGGTAGTCAGGTTCTTCACCTGGTAGTCAGGTTCTCCACCATTCACCTGGTAGTCAGGTTCTTTACCCGGTAGTCAGGTTCTTTACCTGGTAGTCAGGTTCTTTACCCGGTAGTCAGGTTCTTTACCCGGTAGTCAGGTTCAGTCAGGTTCTTTACCCGGTAGTCAGGTTCTTTACCCGGTAGTCAGGTTCTTTACCTGGTAGTCAGGTTCTTTACCTGGTAGTCAGGTTCTTTACCTGGTAGTCAGGTTCTCCACCATTCACCTGGTAGTCAGGTTCTTTACCTGGTAGTCAGGTTCTTTACCCGGTAGTCAGGTTCTTTACCATTCACCTGGTAGTCAGGTTCTTTACCTGGTAGTCAGGTTCTTTACCTGGTAGTCAGGTTCTTTACCCGGTAGTCAGGTTCTTTACCTGGTAGTCAGGTTCTTTACCCGGTAGTCAGGTTCTCCACCATTCACCTGGTAGTCAGGTTCTTTACCTGGTAGTCAGGTTCTTTACCTGGTAGTAAGGTTCTCCACCATTCACCTGGTAGTCAGGTTCTCCACCTGGTAGTCAGGTTCTCCACCATTCACCTGGTAGTCAGGTTCTTCACCTGGTAGTCAGGTTCTTCACCTGGTAGTCAGGTTCTCCACCTGGTAGTAAGGTTCTCCACCATTCACCTGGTAGTCAGGTTCTCCACCTGGTAGTCAGGTTCTCCACCATTCACCTGGTAGTCAGGTTCTTCACCTGGTAGCATGTAGGTTTAAGCTGGTTTTAGTGGTGAATAATGTAGAGTGAACTAAAGGATGTAAACCATGGTTGCACAGCTGTCACACGTTGTTGTGGTCCATGAGAAAACATCACCGTCGAGACACAAACACAGGACACACACAATCACAGTACACACACAAACACACAGACTTACACACGTGTTACACAAACACACAGACTTACACACGTGTTAAACAAACACACAGACTTACACACGTGTTAAACAAACACACAGACTTACACACGTGTTACACAAACACAGGACTCCAATGGACGTCAAATTCTTTAACCAAAGATGTTTCTTTTTTTCTAAATACTGTAAAACTATTCGGTGGAATGTTCTTTGCGGGGCTCCCGTAAGCCTACAGAAATAAATACCTATAAAAACGTATCTGATGTGAGACACACAAGCTACAAAATGTGTTTAAACTAATTTAAATGTTTAGCCCAATTGAGACCCGTTTCAAAATGTTCACTCCGATAATAACTGTGAATAAGACAGATGTGTTATCTGTCATGGTTATGATAAATGAGGCATCGTTGGCATATAGATGATACGTGTTGAAAAACTCATTCCAGTGTGGGCTTCGTGTTCTAAAAATATATATTTGTTCCATTCCAGTACTGTAGTACTCTGGAAAAAAATGATGTGAGTACTTAAACAGTGAAAACATTTCAAATACACACACACACACAACCCAGAGAGAAAGAGAGAGGACTGATCACAAAGAGAGAGAGAGAGATCATGCAAACCATTAAAGCGGTTCAAGAGTGAGTGTGTGTGTGCGTGTGTGTGTGTGTGCGTGTGTGTGTGTGCGTGCGTGTGTGCGTGTGTGCGTGCGTGCGTGTGTGATCAGAGGCAGTAGAGATGACCAGGGATGTTCTCTGTTTAGTGAGTCCTCTAGATCAGAGGCAGTAGGGATGACCAGGGATGTTCTCTGTTTAGTGAGTCCTCCAGATCAGAGGCAGTAGGGATGACCAGGGATGTTCTCTGTTTAGTGAGTCCTCCAGATCAGAGGCAGTAGGGATGACCAGGGATGTTCTCTGTTTAGTGAGTCCTCCAGATCAGAGGCAGTAGGGATGACCAGGGATGTTCTCTGTTTAGTGAGTCCTCCAGATCAGAGGCAGTAGGGATGACCAGGGATGTTCTCTGTTTAGTGAGTCCTCCTGATCAGAGGCAGTAGGGATGACCAGGGATGTTCTCTGTTTAGTGAGTCCTCCTGATCAGAGGCAGTAGGGATGACCAGGGATGTTCTCTGTTTAGTGAGTCCTCCAGATCAGAGGCAGTAGGGATGACCAGGGATGTTCTCTGTTTAGTGAGTCCTCCAGATCAGAGGCAGTAGGGATGACCAGGGATGTTCTCTGTTTAGTGAGTCCTCCAGATCAGAGGCAGTAGGGATGACCAGGGATGTTCTCTGTTTAGTGAGTCCTCCAGATCAGAGTCAGAGGGATGACCAGGGATGTTCTCTGTTTAGTGAGTCCTCCAGATCAGAGGCAGTAGGGATGACCAGGGATGTTCTCTGTTTAGTGAGTCCTCCAGATCAGAGGCAGTAGGGATGACCAGGGATGTTCTCTGTTTAGTGAGTCCTCCAGATCAGAGACAGTAGGGATGACCAGGGATGTTCTCTGTTTAGTGAGTCCTCCAGATCAGAGGCAGTAGGGATGACCAGGGATGTTCTCTGTTTAGTGAGTCCTCCAGATCAGAGGCAGTAGGGATGACCAGGGATGTTCTCTGTTTAGTGAGTCCTCCAGATCAGAGGCAGTAGGGATGACCAGGGATGTTCTCTGTTTAGTGAGTCCTCCAGATCAGAGGCAGTAGGGATGACCAGGGATGTTCTCTGTTTAGTGAGTCCTCCTGATCAGAGGCAGTAGGGATGACCAGGGATGTTCTCTGTTTAGTGAGTCCTCCTGATCAGAGACAGTAGGGATGACCAGGGATGTTCTCTGTTTAGTGAGTCCTCCAGATCAGAGGCAGTAGATGACCAGGGATGTTCTCTGTTTAGTGAGTCCTCCAGATCAGAGGCAGTAGGGATGACCAGGGATGTTCTCTGTTTAGTGAGTCCTCCAGATCAGAGGCAGTAGGGATGACCAGGGATGTTCTCTGTTTAGTGAGTCCTCCAGATCAGAGACAGTAGGGATGACCAGGGATGTTCTCTGTTTAGTGAGTCCTCCAGATCAGAGGCAGTAGGGAGGACCAGGGATGTTCTCTGTTTAGTGAGTCCTCCTGATCAGAGGCAGTAGGGATGACCAGGGATGTTCTCTGTTTAGTGAGTCCTCCTGATCAGAGACAGTAGGGATGACCAGGGATGTTCTCTGTTTAGTGAGTCCTCCAGATCAGAGGCAGTAGGGATGACCAGGGATGTTCTCTGTTTAGTGAGTCCTCCAGATCAGAGGCAGTAGGGATGACCAGGGATGTTCTCTGTTTAGTGAGTCCTCCAGATCAGAGGCAGTAGGGATGACCAGGGATGTTCTCTGTTTAGTGAGGCCTCCAGATCAGAGGCAGTAGGGATGACCAGGGATGTTCTCTGTTTAGTGAGTCCTCCAGATCAGAGGCAGTAGGGATGACCAGGGATGTTCTCTGTTTAGTGAGTCCTCCAGATCAGAGGCAGTAGGGATGACCAGGGATGTTCTCTGTTTAGTGAGTCCTCCAGATCAGAGGCAGTAGGGATGACCAGGGATGTTCTCTGTTTAGTGAGTCCTCCAGATCAGAGGCAGTAGGGATGACCAGGGATGTTCTCTGTTTAGTGAGTCCTCCAGATCAGAGGCAGTAGGGATGACCAGGGATGTTCTCTGTTTAGTGAGTCCTCCAGATCAGAGGCAGTAGGGATGACCAGGGATGTTCTCTGTTTAGTGAGTCCTCCAGATCAGAGACAGTAGGGATGACCAGGGATGTTCTCTGTTTAGTGAGTCCTCCAGATCAGAGGCAGTAGGGATGACCAGGGATGTTCTCTGTTTAGTGAGTCCTCCAGATCAGAGGCAGTAGGGATGACCAGGGATGTTCTCTGTTTAGTGAGTCCTCCAGATCAGAGGCAGTAGGGATGACCAGGGATGTTCTCTGTTTAGTGAGTCCTCCAGATCAGAGGCAGTAGGGATGACCAGGGATGTTCTCTGTTTAGTGAGTCCTCCAGATCAGAGGCAGTAGGGATGACCAGGGATGTTCTCTGTTTAGTGAGTCCTCCAGATCAGAGGCAGTAGGGATGACCAGGGATGTTCTCTGTTTAGTGAGTCCTCCAGATCAATTTAAATGTGTGAATTGGACCATGTTCCTGTCCTGTTAATTATTCAAAATGTAACAAATACTTTTGGGTGTCAGGGAAAAAAAAGTACATTATTTTCTTTAGGAATGTACAGTGAAGTAAAAGTAAAAGTTGTCAAAAATATAAAAAGTAAAGATACCTCAAAAAACAAATAAAATAGTAAATAGTACTTTAAAGTATTTTTAAACCATTAATGTGTGAACATGTTTATAACTATATAGTTTATATTAGTATATTAGTATATTAGGACCGGAAGTAGAATATATATAACTAGTACTAGAATAGTAAACTAACAAACATTGGACCAACTGGGGACATGCTGTTAGTCCCCGCAAGGTCAAATCCTATTTAGGGTTAAGGTTAGAATCAGTGTTAAAATTAGGTTTAGAATTAGTATCAGAGTTAGAATTAGGTTTAAGAGTTAGGTTAAGGTTAGGTTTTGGGGTTAAGGTTAGGGAGAATAGGACTTTGAATGGCTATAAATTGTGTGTCCCGACAAGGTTAGTGAAACTATTTTGAAACAAAAAAGTAATGGGAACAACTCCAGGTGTCCTCCAAATGCAAACGTCTCCCCCCCCTACACACACACACACACACACAACACACACACACACAGACAGACACACACAAACGTCTCCCCCCTACACACACACACACACACAGGTGCTGAGCCAGAACAATGGTTAACTGACACATATTTCCAATAGCAGCTGCACAACCCCCTCAAGTCTATATCATTATTCTTTCCGTCTAAACATGAAGGGATTTATCTTAATATTTCTTGAAGAGCTACTGTAAAAAAATAGATTCACACTCAAAAAAAAAGATGATAAGAATCCACTGTTTCTGATTACAAAAAAATTAACTTTTTTTTCTCTCTCAATAAAATTCTCAGAATACTTTCAAAAAGCAGTTTTGGGAAATCCACTTCCTACACTCCAGGGTGAAGTTTCCCGTACAAATCTAGGATCAGCTTCAACTCCCTCAAGCCTAACCTTAACCATTAGTGGTGAAAATGCACAACTGACCCGAGATCAGCATGTAGGGGTCTTTACCCTACTCTCTAGAACATGTGAGGTAGCCCAGCAACAGGCAGTCCACTTCCTTAGCAACCTACACTCGGGGTGAAGGCCTTCTTCTGATTGGCTCGTACGATGTCGTAAGGGGAGGGGTAAGGAATATCCTACCACCTGTCAGGCAACACCACAGAAGCTCCAGGGCCTAGTTTGAAGAGAGGAATATCCTACCGAATCACATTTTATTGGTCACATACACATGTTTAGCAGATGTTATAGCAGGTGTTTCTTGCTCCAACAGTGCAGTAATATCGAACAATTTCACAACTACGCACAATATTCACAAATATAAAGTAAAGGAATTAAGAATATCAATATATGGACGAGCAATGTCAGAGCGGCACAGACTAAGATACAGTAGAATACAGTATATACACATGAGATGAGTAAAGCAGTAGGTAAACATTATTAAAGGGACCAGTGTTCCATTATTAAAGTGACCAGTGTTCCATTATTAAAGTGACCAGTGTTCCATTATTAAAGTGACCAGTGTTCCATTATTAAAGTGACTAGTGTTCCATTATTAAAGTGACCAGTGTTCCATTATTAAAGTGACTAGTGTTCCATTATTAAAGTGACCAGTGTTCCATTATTAAAGTGACCAGTGTTCCATTATTAAAGTGACCAGTGTTCCATTATTAAAGTGACCAGTGTTCCATTATTAAAGTGACCAGTGTTCCATTATTAAAGTGACCAGTGTTCCATTATTAAAGTGACCAGTGTTCCATTATTAAAGTGACCAGTGTTCCATTATTAAAGTGACCAGTGTTCCATTATTAAAGTGATCAGTGTTCCATTATTAAACTGACCAGTGTTCCATTATTAAAGTGACCAGTGTTCCATTATTAAAGTTCCCATTATTAAAGTGACCAGTGTTCCATTATTAAAGTGACCAGTGTTCCATTATTAAAGGGACCAGTCCATTATTAAAGGGACCAGTGTTCCATTATTAAAGTGACCAGTGTTCCATTATTAAAGTGACCAGTGTTCCATTATTAAAGTGACCAGTGTTCCATTATTAAAGTGACCAGTGTTCCATTATTAAAGTGACCAGTGTTCCATTATTAAAGTGACCAGTGTTCCATTATTAAAGTGACCAGTGTTCCATTATTAAAGTGACCAGTGTTCCATTATTAAAGGGTGTTCCAGTGTTCCATTATTAAAGTGACCAGTGTTCCATTATTAAAGTGACCAGTGTTCCATTATTAAAGGGACCAGTGTTCCATTATTAAAGTGACCAGTGTTCCATTATTAAAGTGACCAGTGTTCCATTATTAAAGTGACCAGTGTTCCATTATTAAAGTGACCAGTGTTCCATTATTAAAGTGACCAGTGTTCCATTATTAAAGTGACCAGTGTTCCATTATTAAAGTGACCAGTGTTCCATTATTAAAGTGACCAGTGTTCCATTATTAAAGTGACCAGTGTTCCATTATTAAAGTGACCAGTGTTCCATTATTAAAGTGACCAGTGTTCCATTATTAAAGTGACCAGTGTTCCATTATTAAAGTGACCAGTGTTCCATTATTAAAGGGACCAGTGTTCCATTATTAAAGTGACCAGTGTTCCATTATTAAAGTGACCAGTGTTCCATTATTAAAGTGACCAGTGTTCCATTATTAAAGTGACCAGTGTTCCATTATTAAGTGACCAGTGTTCCATTATTAAAGTGACCAGTGTTCCATTATTAAAGTGTTTCCATTATTAAAGTGACCAGTGTTCCATTATTAAAGTGACCAGTGTTCCATTATTAAAGTGACCAGTGATTCCATTATTAAAGTGACCAGTGTTCCATTATTAAAGTGACCAGTGTTCCATTATTAAAGTGACCAGTGTTCCATTATTAAAGTGACCAGTGTTCCATTATTAAAGTGACCAGTGTTCCATTATTAAAGTGACCAGTGTTCCATTATTAAAGTGACCAGTGTTCCATTATTAAAGTGACCAGTGTTCCATTATTAAAGGACCAGTGTTCCATTATTAAAGTGACCAGTGTTCCATTATTAAAGTGACCAGTGTTCCATTATTAAAGTGACCAGTGTTCCATTATTAAAGTGACCAGTGTTCCATTATTAAAGTGACCAGTGTTCCATTATTAAAGTGACCAGTGTTCCATTATTAAAGTGATTATTAAAGTGACCGTGTTCCATTATTAAAGTGACCAGTGTTCCATTATTAAAGTGACCGTGTTCCATTATTAAAGTGACCAGTGTTCCATTATTAAAGTGACCAGTGTTCCATTATTAAAGTGACCAGTGTTCCATTATTAAAGTGACCAGTGTTCCATTATTAAAGTGACCAGTGTTCCATTATTAAAGTGACCAGTGTTCCATTATTAAAGTGACCAGTGTTCCATTATTAAAGTATACAGGACAGTTCATTATTAAAGTGACCTCTAAGTTGCAGGGTTGAGTAACTTGGGTGGTAGCCGGCTAGTGATGGCTATTTAACAGTCTGATGGCCTTGAGATAGAAGCTGTTTTTTCAGTCTCTCGGTCCCAGCTTTGGTGCACCTGTACTGACCTTGCCTTCTGGATGATAGCGGGGTGAACAGGCAGTGGCTCGGGTGGTTGATGTCCTTGATGATCTTTTTGGCCTTCCTGTGACATTGAGTGTTGTAGGTGTCCTGGAGGGCAGGTAGTTTGAAACCGGTGATGTGTTGGAGAGCCCTGCGGTTGCAGGAGGTACAGTTGCCGTACCAGGTGGGGATGCAGCCCGACAAGATGCTCTCAATTGTGAATTTGTAAAGGTTTGTGAGGGTTTTAGGTGCCAAGGCAAATTTCTTCAGCCTCCTGAAATTTCTTCACCACACGATCTGTGTGGTTGGACCATTTCAGTGGTGTGTACCCCAAGGTCCCGTCAATGTGGATAAGGGGCTACTCTGCTATTTCCTGAAGTCCACGATCAGCTCCAGGTTATTTTCCTGGCACCACACTCCCAGGTTCCTCACCTCCTCCCTGTAGGCTGTCACGTCATTGTTGGTAATCAGGCCTACTACTGTTGTGTCGTCTGCAAATTTGATGTTTGAGTTGGAGGTGCGTGTGGACATCCAGTCATGGGTGAACAAGGAGTACAGGAGGGGGCTGAGAACGCACCCTTGTGGGGCCCCAGTGTTGAGGATCAGCGAAGTGGAGGTGTTGTTTCCTACCTTCACCATCTGGGAGGGGGCTGGCTGGTTTTCCCTTTATAATCCATGATTGTCTACAGACCCTGCCACATGTCTGAGTCGTTGAATTGAGACTCAACTTCGTCTCTGTACTGACGGTTTGTCTGTTTGATTGCCTTACGGAGGGAAGAACTGCACTGTTTGTATTCGGCCATATTCCCAGTCACCTTGCTGTGGTTAAATGGGGTGGTTCGCGCTTTCAGTTTGTATTCGGCCATATTCCCAGTCACCTTGCTGTGGTTAAATGGGGTGGTTCGCGCTAGAGGCAGTATAACGGAACGTGAACTAGATGCTTATCCAGGTTTTCTAGCTTTGTCACTAACTCAGAACAGAGGCAGTATAATGGCTCCTCAACTAGAGGCAGTATAATTTATAACTAGCCAGTATAATGGAATGTGAAATGACAATGTGAACTAGAGGCAGTAATGTGAACCTGTGTATAAAAAACTAGAGGCAGTATAACGGAACATGAACAAGAGGGAGTATAATGGAATGTGAACAAGAGGGAGTATAATGGAACGTGAGCTAGAGGCAGTATAATGGAACGTGAGCTAGAGGCAGTATAATGGAACGTGAACTAGAGGCAGTATAATGGAACGTGAGCTAGAGGCAGTATAATGGAACGTGAACTAGATGCAGTATAATGGAACGTGAACTAGAGGCAGTATAATGGAATGTGAGCTAGAGGCAGTATAATGGAATGTGAACTAGAGGCAGTATAATGGAATGCGAACTAGAGGCAGTATAATGTCATGTGAACTAGAGGCAGTATAATGGAATGTGAACTAGAGGCAGTATAATGTCATGTGAACTAGAGGCAGTATAATGTCATGTGAACTAGAGGCAGTATAATGGAATGTGAACTAGAGGCAGTATAATGGAATGTGAACTAGAGGCAGTATAATGGAACGTGAACTAGAGGCAGTATAATGTAACGTGAACTAGAGGCAGTATAATGGCATGTGAACTAGAGGCAGTATAATGTCATGTGAACTAGAGGCAGTATAATGTCATGTGAACCAGAGGCAGTATAATGGAATGTGAACTAGAGGCAGTATAACTAGAGGCAGTATAATGTCATGTGAACTAGAGGCAGTATAATGTCATGTGAACTAGAGGCAGTATAATGTCATGTGAGCTAGAGGCAGTATAATGTCATGTGAACTAGAGGCAGTATAATGTCATGTGAACTAGAGGCAGTATAATGTCATGTGAACCAGAGGCAGTATAATGTCATGTGAACCAGAGGCAGTATAACTAGAGGCAGTATAATGTCATGTGAACTAGAGGCAGTATAATGTCATGTGAACTAGAGGCAGTATAATGTCATGTGAACTAGAGGCAGTATAATGTCATGTGAACTAGAGGCAGTATAATGTCATGTGAACTAGAGGCAGTATAATGTCATGTGAGCTAGAGGCAGTATAATGTCATGTGAACTAGAGGCAGTATAATGTCATGTGAACTAGAGGCAGTATAATGTCATGTGAACTAGAGGCAGTATAATGTCATGTGAACCAGAGGCAGTATAATGTCAAGTGAACTAGAGGCAGTATAATGTCATGTGAACTAGAGGCAGTATAATGGCATGTGAACTAGAGGCAGTATAATGTCATGTGAACCAGAGGCAGTATAATGGAATGTGAACTAGAGGCAGTATAACTAGAGGCAGTATAATGTCATGTGAACTAGAGGCAGTATAATGTCATGTGAACTAGAGGCAGTATAATGTCATGTGAGCTAGAGGCAGTATAATGTCATGTGAACTAGAGGCAGTATAATGTCATGTGAACTAGAGGCAGTATAATGTCATGTGAACCAGAGGCAGTATAATGTCATGTGAACCAGAGGCAGTATAACTAGAGGCAGTATAATGTCATGTGAACTAGAGGCAGTATAATGTCATGTGAACTAGAGGCAGTATAATGTCATGTGAACTAGAGGCAGTATAATGTCATGTGAACTAGAGGCAGTATAATGTCATGTGAACTAGAGGCAGTATAATGTCATGTGAGCTAGAGGCAGTATAATGTCATGTGAACTAGAGGCAGTATAATGTCATGTGAACTAGAGGCAGTATAATGTCATGTGAACTAGAGGCAGTATAATGTCATGTGAACCAGAGGCAGTATAATGTCATGTGAACTAGAGGCAGTATAATGTCATGTGAACCAGAGGCAGTATAATGTCATGTGAACCAGAGGCAGTATAATGTCATGTGAACTAGAGGCAGTATAACTAGAGGCAGTATAACTAGAGGCAGTATAACTAGAGGCAGTATAACCAGAGGCAGTATAACTAGAGGCAGTATAATGTCATGTGAACTAGAGGCAGAGGCAGTATAATGTCATGTGAACTAGAGGCAGTATAACTAGAGGCAGTATAACTAGAGGCAGTATAACCAGAGGCAGTATAACTAGAGGCAGTATAACTAGAGGCAGTATAACTAGAGGCAGTATAATGTCATGTGAACTAGAGGCAGTATAATGTCATGTGAACTAGAGGCAGTATAATGTCATGTGAACTAGAGGCAGTATAATGTCATGTGAACCAGAGGCAGTGAACTATAATGTCATATAATGGCATGAACTAGACAGTATAATGTCATGTGAACCAGAGGCAGTATAATGGAATGTGAACTAGAGGCAGTATAACTAGAGGCAGTATAATGTCATGTGAACTAGAGGCAGTATAATGTCATGTGAACTAGAGGCAGTATAATGTCATGAACTAGAGGCAGTATAATGTCATGTGAACTAGAGGCAGTAATAAACTAGAGGCAGTATAATGTCATGTGAACTAGAGGCAGTATAATGTCATGTGAACTAGAGGCAGTATAATGTCATGTGAACTAGAGGCAGTATAATGTCATGTGAACTAGAGGCAGTATAATGTCATGTGAACTAGAGGCAGTATAATGTCATGTGAACTAGAGGCAGTATAATGTCATAATAGAGGCATGTGTGAACTAGAGGCAGTATAATGTCATGTGAACTAGAGGCAGTATAATGTCATGTGAACAGAGGTCAGTATAAATGTCATGTGAACTAGAGGCAGTATAATGTCATGTGAACCAGAGGCAGTATAATGTCATGTGAACCAGAGGCAGTATAATGTCATGTGAACTAGAGGCAGTATAACTAGAGGCAGTATAACTAGAGGCAGTATAACTAGAGGCAGTATAACTAGAGGCAGTATAACCAGAGGCAGTATAACTAGAGGCAGTATAATGTCATGTGAACTAGAGGCAGTATAACTAGAGGCAGTATAATGTCATGTGAACTAGAGGCAGTATAACTAGAGGCAGTATAACTAGAGGCAGTATAACCAGAGGCAGTATAACTAGAGGCAGTATAACTAGAGGCAGTATAACTAGAGGCAGTTTAACTAGAGGCAGTATAACTAGAGGCAGTATAATGTATAATGAGGAAGATACAAAGCGAGAGGTTTCACTCTCTCCAAAATAAGTCCAAAGCGTTTCTATGGGTTTATTTTGGGCCTAAGCGTGTCGCCTGCCTTCCCCCCTTCAGACTCCCCGCATTGTTAGGGCTGAAACACAAGCATCTCCTCATTACATACAGGTCTCTGATAGTATTTTCTGTTGGTCACCTCATTTTACCGTTTGAATTTATTTTGTTACTGTTTACTGAACGGCTAATGAGGGTCAGTTAGTCGGAACCAAATTTGACCGAAATTGGCATCCCTAGTTTCTTTAACAAGCACTTTTAATTTCAAACTGAATCTCTCTGCTGTTTCTGAACCAGACCTTTGAATACTATTTCAAATTATTTCAAATACTTTATCGGAGCTTGATTGAGCTTGCCTGGTGCAATGGAACCAATAAAGCAGTCAAAAAAAAAAGGAACCATTGGCATAAAAACAAAATAGGCTATTCCAGAGTTGAGTCATAGCCTCCATGGCTACAGAGACAAATAAGTCTGAATTCATATCTCAATCTCAAACATGAACAACAACACACATACAGCACCAGTCAAAAGTTGACACCTAGTCATTCCAGGATTTGTACTATGTTCTACATTGTAGAATGATAGCGAAGACATCAAAACTATGAAATAACACAATATGGAATCATGTAGTAACCAAAAAAAGTGTTAAACACATCAAAATATATTTTTTAATATTTGAGATTCTTCAAAGTAGCCACCCTTTTGCCTTGATGACAGCTTTGCTCTTAGCATTCTCTTTCCTAGTTTTGATGTCTTCACTATTATTCTAAACTAAGGTCCTAAACGATATCTTAACCGCCATCGATAAGAAACATTACTGTGCAGCCGTATTCATTGATCTGGCCAAGGCTTTCGACTCTGTCAACCACCACATCCTCATCGGCAGACTCGACAGCCTTGGTTTCTCAAATGATTGCCTCGCCTGGTTCACCAACTACTTCTCTGATAGAGTTCAGTGTGTCAAATCGGAGGGTCTGCTGTCCGGACCTCTGGCAGTCTCTATGGGGGTGCCACAGGGTTCAATTCTTGGACCGACTCTCTTCTCTGTATACATCAATGAGGTCGCTCTTGCTGCTGGTGAGTCTCTGATCCACCTCTACGCAGACGACACCATTCTGTATACTTCCGGCCCTTCTTTGGACACTGTGTTAACAACCCTCCAGGCAAGCTTCAATGCCATACAACTCTCCTTCCGTGGCCTCCAATTGCTCTTAAATACAAGTAAAACTAAATGCATGCTCTTCAACCGATCGCTACCTGCACCTACCCGCCTGTCCAACATCACTACTCTGGACGGTTCTGACTTAGAATACGTGGACAACTACAAATACTTAGGTGTCTGGTTAGACTGTAAACTCTCCTTCCAGACCCATATCAAACATCTCCAATCCAAAGTTAAATCTAGAATTGGCTTCCTATTTCGCAACAAAGCATCCTTCACTCATGCTGCCAAACATACCCTTGTAAAATTGACCATCCTACCAATCCTCGACTTTGGCGATGTCATTTACAAAATAGCCTCCAATACCCTACTCAACAAATTGGATGCAGTCTATCACAGTGCAATCCGTTTTGTCACCAAAGCCCCATATACTACCCACCATTGCGACCTGTACGCTCTCGTTGGCTGGCCCTCGCTTCATACTCGTCGCCAAACCCACTGGCTCCATGTCATCTACAAGACCCTGCTAGGTAAAGTCCCCCTTATCTCAGCTCGCTGGTCACCATAGCATCTCCCACCTGTAGCACACGCTCCAGCAGGTATATCTCTCTAGTCACCCCCAAAACCAATTCTTTCTTTGGCCGCCTCTCCTTCCAGTTCTCTGCTGCCAATGACTGGAACGAACTACAAAAATCTCTTAAATTGGAAACACTTATCTCCCTCACTAGCTTTAAGCACCAACTGTCAGAGCATCTTACAGATTACTGCACCTGTACATAGCCCACCTATAATTTAGCCCAAACAACTACCTCTTTCCCAACTGTATTTAATTTATTTATTTATTTTGCTCCTTTGCACCCCATTATTTTTATTTCTACTTTGCACATTCTTCCATTGCAAAACTACCATTCCAGTGTTTTACTTGCTATATTGTATTTACTTTGCCACCATGGCCTTTTTTGCCTTTACATCCCTTCTCACCTAATTTGCTCACATTGTATATAGACTTGTTTTTTTTACTGTATTATTGACTGTATGTTTGTTTTACTCCATGTGTAACTCTGTGTCGTTGTATGTGTCGAACTGCTTTGCTTTATCTTGGCCAGGTCGCAATTATAAATGAGAACTTGTTCTCAACTTGCTTACCTGGTTAAATAAAGGTGAAATAAAAATAAATTTAAAAAAATTCTACAACCCTTGAATGAGTAGGTGTGTCCAAACTTTTAACGGGTAAGTAAAAATAACATTCTATTGGTAGCAAGAATTTTGTAAACAAATTGTTCTTGAAAACGAGGTTTTGAATCCAGCGTCGTTTCGTGTATCAGTTGTGGAAAATTTATTCCCTCCTATTTTACAATCCATATGTCACAGCTGTACATTTTTTTATCCTTAAATGAAACTGATATACTTTTCTACTTATCACAGATTTCTTTAAACAATGATGGTCTTTGCTGCCGACCAACAAGATCCTTACTTTGTCCCCCCTTCTACTTGCCTCTTCCATTTTAGCTGTGATGCTGCAATTCGTTGGTTGTAATTCTGGGTAGAGCAGACATTTCCATATGTCTGTTAGCTGCATGTGTAACATAACTATACCAGTCCCTGTTATGATATTATTTACAAAGATTACAGTTTTTTTTATCAATTAGTATATTTGAGTTTAACCATAATATTTGTTCTGACTAAACTGAAATTGCAACTAACTTTCTATGGCTTGTTTTTTTTTTTTAAAAAGCGATATTTTGGAGATGATTTCATTTTCAAATAACCAAAAAGTGAGAAGTTGTAATCTGAATGAAGGGAACAAGGCCATTCTTACTAACCTGCGAGAGAACCAGTTCTGATTTCAGTCTAACTTCTGTATGACGAAGCCTTTAGTGAGGTCATAATGGTCGAGTACTTTAGTATATAAAATGTCTGGCCTCACAATTCATACTCATGATACAAATAATAAGAAGTAGTCCTGTTTAAATGGTTTCTGGTTCACTTCCCGGTTTCTTCTGTTCCTCGACACAATCCTGTCTCGGCGCTCTACGGACAATTCCTGCTCTGACATGGACTGTTAACTGTGGGACCTTATATAGACAGGGGTGTGCCTATCCAAATCATGTCCAATCAATTGAATTTACCGCAGGAAATCTCCTATCAAGTTGTAGAAACATCTCAAGGATAATCAATGGAAACAGGATGAACCTGAGCTCAATTTCAAGTCTCATAGCAAAGGGTCTGAATACTTCTGTAAATAATAGACAATATGTAAATAAGGGATTTCTGTTTGTTATTTGTAATACATTTGCAACAAAAACTGTTTTCACTTTGTCATTACGGGGTATTGTGATGTCATTACGGGGTATTGTGATGTCATTACGGGGTATTGTGATGTCATTCCCGGGTATTGTGATGTCATTACGGGGTATTGGGGTATTGTGATGTCATTACGGGGTATTGTGATGTCATTACGGGGTATTGTGATGTCATTACGGGGTATTGTGATGTCATTCCCGGGTATTGTGATGTCATTACGGGGTATTGTGATGTCATTACGGGTATTGTGATGTCATTACGGGGTATTGTGGTGTCATTCCCGGTATTGTGATGTCATTACGGGGTATTGTGATGTCATTACGGGTATTGTGATGTCATTACGGGTATTGTGGTGTCATTCCGGGTATTGTGATGTCATTACGGGTATTGTGATGTCATTACGGGGTATTGTGATGTCATTACGGGTATTGTGATGTCATTACGGGGGTATTGTGGTGTCATTACGGGGTATTGTGATGTCATTACGGGGTATTGTGATGTCATTACGGGGTATTGTGGTGTCATTACGGGGTATTGTGATGTCATTACGGGGTATTGTGATGTCATTACGGGGTATTGTGGTGTCATTACGGGGTATTGTGATGTCATTACGGGGTATTGTGATGTCATTACGGGGTATTGGGGTATTGTGATGTCATTACGGGGTATTGTGATGTCATTACGGGGTATTGTGATGTCATTACGGGGTATTGTGATGTCATTACGGGGTATTGTGATGTCATTCCCGGGTATTGTGATGTCATTACGGGGTATTGTGATGTCATTACGGGGTATTGTGATGTCATTACGGGGTATTGTGGTGTCATTCCCGGGTATTGTGATGTCATTACGGGGTATTGTGATGTCATTACGGGGTATTGTGATGTCATTACGGGGTATTGTGGTGTCATTACGGGGTATTGTGATGTCATTACGGGGTATTGTGATGTCATTACGGGGTATTGTGATGTCATTACGGGGTATTGTGGTGTCATTACGGGGTATTGTGATGTCATTACGGGGTATTGTGATGTCATTACGGGGGTATTGTGGTGTCATTACGGGGTATTGTGATGTCATTACGGGGTATTGTGATGTCATTACGGGGTATTGTGGTGTCATTACGGGGGTATTGTGATGTCATTACGGGGTATTGTGATGTCATTACGGGGTATTGGGGTGTGATGTCATTACGGGGTATTGTGATGTCATTACGTGTGATGTCATTACGGGGTATTGTGATGTCATTACGGGGGGGTATTGTGATGTCATTACGGGGTGTATTGGGGTGATGTCATTACGGGGTATTGTGGTGTCATTACGGGGTATTGTGGTGTCATTACGGGGTATTGTGGTGTCATTACGGGGTATTGTGATGTCATTACGGGGTATTGTGGTGTCATTACGGGGTATTGTGGTGTCATTACGGGGTATGTCATTCATTACGGGTATTGTGATGTCATTACGGGTATTGTGATGTCATTACGGGTATTGTGGTGTCATTACGGGTATTGTGATGTCATTACGGGTATTGTGGTGTCATTACGGGTATTGTGATGTCATTACGGGTATTGTGATGTCATTACGGGGTATTGTGATGTCATTACGGGTATTGTGATGTCATTACGGGGTATTGTGGTGTCATTACGGGTATTGTGATGTCATTACGGGTATTGTGATGTCATTACGGGGTATTGTGATGTCATTACGGGGTATTGTGATGTCATTACGGGTATTGTGATGTCATTACCGGGTATTGTGATGTCATTACGGGTATTGTGATGTCATTACGGGGTATTGTGATGTCATTACGGGTATTGTGATGTCATTACAGGGTATTGTGATGTCATTACGGGTATTGTGATGTCATTATGGGGTATTGTGATGTCATTACGGGGTATTGTGATGTCATTCCCGGGTATTGTGATGTCATTACGGGGTATTGTGATGTCATTACGGGGTATTGTGATGTCATTACGGGGTATTGTGGTGTCATTACGGGGTATTGTGATGTCATTACGGGGTATTGTGATGTCATTACGGGGTATTGGGGTATTGTGATGTCATTACGGGGTATTGTGATGTCATTACGGGGTATTGTGATGTCATTACGGGGTATTGTGATGTCATTACGGGGTATTGTGATGTCATTACGGGGTATTGTGATGTCATTACGGGGTATTGTGGTGTCATTACATTACGGGGTATTGTGGTGTCATTACGGGGTATTGTGGTGTCATTACGGGGTATTGTGGTGTCATTACGGTGTCATTGTGGATGTCATTACGGGGTATTGTGATGTCATTACGGGGTATTGTGGTGTCATTACGGGGTATTGTGGTGTCATTACGGGGTATTGTGATGTCATTACGGGGTATTGTGATGTCATTACGGGGTATTGTGGTGTCATTACGGGGTATTGTGATGTCATTACGGGGTATTGTGGTGTCATTACGGGGTATTGTGATGTCATTACGGGGTATTGTGGTGTCATTACGGGGTATTGTGGTGTCATTACGGGTATTGTGATGTCATTACGGGTATTGTGATGTCATTCCCGGTATTGTGATGTCATTACGGGGTATTGTGATGTCATTACGGGGTATTGTGATGTCATTACGGGGTATTGTGATGTCATTACGGGGTATTGTGATGTCATTCCCGGGTATTGTGATGTCATTACGGGGTATTGTGATGTCATTACGGGGTATTGTGATGTCATTACGGGGTATTGTGATGTCATTACGGGGTATTGTGATGTCATTACAGGGTATTGTGATGTCATTCCCGGGTATTGTGATGTCATTATGGGGTATTGTGATGTCATTACGGGGTATTGTGATGTCATTCCCGGGTATTGTGATGTCATTACGGGGTATTGTGATGTCATTACGGGGTATTGTGATGTCATTACGGGGTATTGTGGTGTCATTACGGGGTATTGTGATGTCATTACGGGGTATTGTGGTGTCATTACGGGGTATTGTGATGTCATTACGGGGTATTGTGATGTCATTACGGGGTATTGGGGTATTGTGATGTCATTACGGGGTATTGTGATGTCATTACGGGGTATTGTGATGTCATTACGGGGTATTGTGATGTCATTACGGGGTATTGTGATGTCATTACGGGGTATTGTGATGTCATTACGGGGTATTGTGGTGTCATTACGGGGTATTGTGGTGTCATTACGGGGTATTGTGATGTCATTACGGGGTATTGTGGTGTCATTACGGGGTATTGTGATGTCATTACGGGGGGTATTGTGGTGTCATTGGGTGGGTGTCATTACGGGGTATTGTGATGTCATTACGGGGTATTGTGGTGTCATTACGGGTATTGTGGTGTCATTACGGGTATTGTGATGTCATTACGGGTATTGTGGTGTCATTACGGGTGGTGTCATTGTGGTGTCATTACGGGTATTGTGATGTCATTACGGGTATTGTGATGTCATTACGGGGTATTGTGGTGTCATTACGGGGTATTGTGGTGTCATTACGGGTATTGTGGTGTCATTACGGGGTATTGTGGTGTCATTACGGGGTATTGTGGTGTCATTACGGGGGTATTGTGGTGTCATTACGGGTATTGTGGTGTCATTACGGGGTATTGTGGTGTCATTACGGGGTATTGTGGTGTCATTACGGGGTATTGTGGTGTCATTACGGGGTATTGTGGTGTCATTACGGGTATTGTGGTGTCATTACGGGGTATTGTGGTGTCATTACGGGGTATTGTGGTGTCATTACGGGGTATTGTGGTGTCATTACGGGTATTGTGATGTCATTACGGGGTATTGTGGTGTCATTACGGGGTATTGTGGTGTCATTACGGGGTGTGGTGTCATTACGGGGTATTGTGATGTCATTACGGGGTATTGTGGTGTCATTACGGGGTATTGTGGTGTCATTACGGGGTATTGTGGTGTCATTACGGGTATTGTGGTGTCATTACGGGGTATTGTGGTGTCATTACGGGTATTGTGATGTCATTACGGGGTATTGTGATGTCATTACGGGGTATTGTGATGTCATTACGGGGTATTGTGGTGTCATTACGGGGTATTGTGGTGTCATTACGGGGTATTGTGATGTCATTACGGGTATTGTGGTGTCATTACGGGTATTGTGGTGTCATTACGGGTATTGTGGTGTCATTACGGGTATTGTGGTGTCATTACGGGTATTGTGGTGTCATTACGGGTATTGTGGTGTCATTACGGGGTATTGTGGTGTCATTACGGGTATTGTGGTGTCATTACGGGGTATTGTGATGTCATTACGGGTGTCATTACGGGTATTGTGGTGTCATTACGGGGTATTGTGGTGTCATTACGGGGTATTGTGGTGTCATTACGGGTATTGTGGTGTCATTACGGGTATTGTGATGTCATTACGGGTATTGTGATGTCATTACGGGTATTGTGGTGTCATTACGGGGTATTGTGATGTCATTACGGGGTATTGTGATGTCATTACGGGGTATTGTGATGTCATTACGGGTATTGTGATGTCATTACGGGGTATTGTGATGTCATTACGGGGTATTGTGATGTCATTACGGGGTATTGTGGTGTCATTACGGGGTATTGTGGTGTCATTACGGGTATTGTGATGTCATTATGGGTATTGTGATGTCATTACGGGGTATTGTGATGTCATTACGGGGTATTGTGATGTCATTACGGGTATTGTGATGTCATTACGGGTATTGTGGTGTCATTGGGTATTGTGGTGTCATTACGGGGTATTGTGATGTCATTACGGGGTATTGTGGTGTCATTACGGGGTATTGTGGTGTCATTACGGGGTATTGTGGTGTCATTACGGGGTATTGTGGTGTCATTACGGGGTATTGTGGTGTCATTACGGGGTATTGTGGTGTCATTACGGGGTATTGTGGTGTCATTACGGGGTATTGTGGTGTCATTACGGGGTATTGTGATGTCATTACGGGGTATTGTGGTGTCATTACGGGGTATTGTGGTGTCATTACGGGGTATTGTGGTGTCATTACGGGTATTGTGGTGTCATGGGGTATTGTGGTGTCATTACGGGGTATTGTGATGTCATTACGGGGTATTGTGATGTCATTACGGGGTATTGTGGTGTCATTACGGGGTATTGTGATGTCATTACGGGGTATTGTGATGTCATTACGGGGTATTGTGATGTCATTACGGGGTATTGTGAGGTCATTACGGGGTATTGTGATGTCATTACGGGGGTATTGTGATGTCATTACGGGGTATTGTGGTGTCATTACGGGGTATTGTGGTGTCATTACGGGGTATTGTGATGTCATTATGGGGTATTGTGATGTCATTACGGGGGTATTGTGATGTCATTACGGGGGTATTGTGATGTCATTACGGGGTATTGTGATGTCATTACGGGGTATTGTGATGTCATTACGGGGTATTGTGATGTCATTACGGGGTATTGTGATGTCATTACGGGGTATTGTGATGTCATTACGGGGTATTGTGATGTCATTACGGGGTATTGTGATGTCATTACGGGGTATTGTGATGTCATTACGGGGTATTGTGATGTCATTACGGGGTATTGTGATGTCATTACGGGGTATTGTGATGTCATTACGGGGGTATTGTGATGTCATTACGGGGTATTGTGGTGTCATTACGGGGTATTGTGATGTCATTACGGGGTATTGTGATGTCATTACGGGGGTATTATAGATGTGTAGATTGGAGTGGATTTGTATTGATTTAATCCATGTTAGAATAACTAACGTGACAAAAGGTGGAAAAAGTCAAGAGGTCTGGAAACTTTCTGAAGGCAACGTACTAAAAACATGTTGCACATATTAATTTATTTCTACAATCCCCCCCCCCCTCTCTGATTGTCCTAGTGTGACCCCCTCTCTGATTGCCCTAGTGACCCCCTCTCTGATTGCCCTAGTGTGACCCCCCTCTCTGATTGCCCTAGTGTGACCCCCCTCTGATTGTCCTAGTGTGACCCCCTCTCTGATTGCCCTAGTGTGACCCCCCCCTCTGATTGTCCTAGTGTGACCCCCCTCTGATTGCCCTAGTGTGACCCCCCTCTGATTGTCCTAGTGTGACCCCCTCTCTGATTGCCCTAGTGTGACCCCCCTCTCTGATTGCCCCAGTCACGGACCAGGATGTCTTGCTCCCTCCCAGGCAGACTAAATAACTTTTTTGCCCGCTTTGAGGACAATACAGTGCCACTGACACGGCCCACAACCAAAACCTGCGGACTCTCCTTCACTGCAGCCGACGTGAGTAAGACATTTAAACGTGTCAACCCTCGCAAGGCTGCAGGCCCAGACGGCATCCCCAGCCGCGCCCTCAGAGCATGTGCAGACCAGCTGGCTGGTGTGTTTACGGACATATTCAATCAATCCCTATACCAGTCTGCTGTTCCCACATGCTTCAAGAGGGCCACCATTGTTCCTGTTCCCAAGAAAGCTAAGGTAACTGAGCTAAACGACTACCGCCCCGTAGCACTCTCTTCCGTCATCATGAAGTGCTTTGAGAGACTAGTCAAGGACCATATCACCTCCACCCTACCTGACACCCTAGACCCACTCCAATTTGCTTACCGCCCAAATAGGTCCACAGACGATGCAATCTCAACCACACTGCACACTGCCCTAACCCACCTGGACAAGAGGAATACCTATGTGAGAATGCTGTTCATCGACTACAGCTCGGCATTCAACACCATAGTACCCTCCAAGCTCGTCATCAAGCTCGAGACCCTGGGTCTCGACCCCGCCCTGTGCAACTGGGTACTGGACTTCCTAACAGGCCGCCCCCAGGTGGTGAGGGTAGGCAACAACATCTCCTCCCCGCTGATCCTCAACACGGGGGCCCCACAAGGGTGCGTTCTGAGCCCTCTCCTGTACTCCCTGTTCACCCACGACTGCGTGGCCATGCACGCCTCCAACTCAATCATCAAGTTTGCGGACGACACAACAGTGGTAGGCTTGATTACCAACAACGACGAGACGGCCTACAGGGAGGAGGTGAGGGCCCTCGGAGTGTGGTGTCAGGAAAATAACCTCACACTCAACGTCAACAAAACTAAGGAGATGATTGTGGACTTCAGGAAACAGCAGAGGGAACACCCCCCTATCCACATCGATGGAACAGTAGTGGAGAGGGTAGCAAGTTTTAAGTTCCTCGGCGTACACATCACAGACAAACTGAATTGGTCCACTCACACTGACAGCATCGTGAAGAAGGCGCAGCAGCGCCTCTTCAACCTCAGGAGGCTGAAGAAATTCGGCTTGTCAACAAAAGCACTCACGAACTTCTACAGATGCACAATCGAGAGCATCCTGGCGGGCTGTATCACCGCCTGGTACGGCAACTGCTCCGCCCTCAACCGTAAGGCTCTCCAGAGGGTAGTGAGGTCTGCACAACGCATCACCGGGGGCAAACTACCTGCCCTCCAGGACACCTACACCACCCGATGTTACAGGAAGGCCATAAAGATCATCAAGGACATCAACCACCCGAACCACTGCCTGTTCACCCCGCTATCATCCAGAAGGCGAGGTCAGTACAGGTGCATCAAAGCTGGGACCGAGAGACTGAAAAACAGCTTCTATCTCAAGGCCATCAGACTGTTAAACAGCCACCACTAACATTGAGTGGCTGCTGCCAACACACTGTCATTGACACTGACCCAACTCCAGCCACTTTAATAATGGGAATTGATGGGAAATGACGTAAATATATCACTAGCCACTTTAAACAATGCTACCTTATATAATGCTACTTACCCTACATTATTAATCTCATATGCATACGTATATACTGTACTCTACATCATCGACTGCATCCTTATGTAATACATGTATCACTAGCCACTTTAACTATGCCACTTTGTTTACTTTGTCTACATACTCATCTCATATGTATATACTGTACTCGATACCATCTACTGTATGCTGCTCTGTACCATCACTCATTCATATATCCTTATGTACATATTCTTTATCCGCTTACACTGTGTATAAGACAGTCGTTTTAGAATTGTTAGTTAGATTACTTGTTGGTTATTACTGCATTGTCTGAACTAGAAGCACAAGCATTTCACTACACTCACATTAACATCTGCTAACCATGTGTATGTGACAAATAAATTTGATTTTGATTTGATTTAGTGTGACCCCCCCCCTCTCTGATTGCCCTAGTGTGACCCCCCCCTCTCTGATTGCCCTAGTGTGACCCCCTCTCTGATTGCCCTAGTGTGACCCCCCTCTCTGATTGCCCTAGTGTGACCCCCTCTCTGATTGCCCTAGTGTGACCCCCTCTGATTGCCCTAGTGTGACCCCCCTCTCTGATTGCCCTAGTGTGACCCCCTCTCTGATTGTCCTAGTGTGACCCCCCTCTCTGATTGTCCTAGTGTGACCCCCTCTGATTGTCCTAGTGTGACCCCCTCTCTGATTGCCCTAGTGTGACCCCCCCTCTCTGATTGCCCTAGTGTGACCCCCTCTCTGATTGTCCTAGTGTGACCCAATTTGTACCCTGGATAAGAGCCTCTCTTAAATGTAAATTGTCCTAGTGATTGTCCTACCCCCCCTCTCTGATAGGCCTAGTGTGACCCCCCTCTCTGATTGTCCTAGTGTGACCCCCCTCTCTGATTGTCCTAGTGTGACCCCCTCTCTGATTGTCCTAGTGTGACCCCCCTCTCTGATTGTCCTAGTGTGACCCCCTCTCTGATTGTCCTAGTGTGACCCCCTCTCTGATTGTCCTAGTGTGACCCCCCTCTCTGATTGTCCTATTGTGACCCCCCCTCTCTGATTGTCCTAGTGTGACCCCCTCTCTGATTGTCCTAGTGTGACCCCCCCCTCTGATTGTCCTAGTGTGACCCCCTCTCTGATCGTCCTAGTGTGACCCCCCCCTCTGATTGTCCTAGTGTGACCCCCCCCTCTCCAAGGGTTACTGCAGCTAGCACTACCTGGGTGGGGGTCTATTTCAACCCAACTGATAAGACTTGTCATATTGCTACTTGTAGTATCTAATTGGTCTCAATACATTTCATGATGTGTAGCCTAACGTGAGCAGCTATGTGTCCAATCTGTCCTTATTACTGGGTAGGCGTATTAATATCTCTAGGAGCTGATCCATCATCAGTATTGTGAAATATTTTTTTATATGCATCGTTAAAATTCCCTGTAAGTCTCAATTGGCCATCTGGAAACCGGTCCGATGTGGTCCTAGTCCAGGCATACCTTTCTCTGGTCGCGGTGCAGCTGAGGCTTCCTGATTGGCTCTTGGTACAACTGCTGTCTCCTTATTTGCTCTCTGCGGCAGCGGTGCGTCATTATTGGTCCTGGCATCCAGGGGCGGCAGCCCGGCGCTCTCGACTGAGAGAACGGCGTCCAAGGCTCTCTGAGGGTCGAAGGCACACTGCAAGGCAGCCTGGGTAAGGACCGACTCTGGCATGGCATCACCGAGCACCGCACGCATCAGGTCCAGACACGAGTACAACTTGCCTGTGGAGACACACACACACACACACACACACACACACACACACACACACACTGTTAATTCAGGGGTTCCAATAAGAGTTAAATCATGTTACAAGTGGGGGGTTAAGGGTACCTTGGTCCAGGGGTTGAGGTAGTGTGTGAGGGGGAGGGGGGGGGTTAAGGGGTTGAGGTTGGTCCAGGGGTTGAGGTTAGTGTGTGAGGGGTTGGGAGGGGAGGGGGGGTTAAGGGTACCTTGGTCCAGGGGTTGAGGTAGTGTGTGAGGGGGTGAGGGGGTTAAGGGTACCTTGGTCCAGGGGGTTGAGGTAGTGTGTGAGGGGGTGAGGGGGGTTAAGGGTACCTTGGTCCAGGGGTTGAGGTAGTGTGTGAGGGGGTGGGGGTTAAGGGTACCTTGGTCCAGGGGTTGAGGTAGTGTGTGAGGGGGTGAGGGGGTTAAGGGTACCTTGGTCCAGGGGTTGAGGTAGTGTGTGAGGGGGTGAGGGGGGTTCAGGGTACCTTGGTCCAGGGGTTGAGGTAGTGTGTGAGGGGGTGAGGGGGGTTCAGGGTACCTTGGTCCAGGGGTTGAGGTAGTGTGTGAGGGGGTGTTAAGGGTACCTTGGTCCAGGGGGTTGAGGTTGTGTGTGAGGAGGTGAGGGGGGTTAAGGGTACCTTGGTCCAGGGGGTTGAGGTAGTGTGTGAGGGGTGAGGGGGGGGTTAAGGGTACCTTGGTCCAGGGGTTGAGGTTGTGTGTGAGGGGTGGGGTGGGGGTTAAGGGTACCTTGGTCCAGGGGTTGAGGTTGTGTGTGAGGGGGTGGGGGTGGTTAAGGGTACCTTGGTCCAGGGGTTGAGGTAGTGTGTGAGGGGTGGGAGGGGAGGGGGTTAAGGGTACCTTGGTCCAGGGGGTTGAGGTTGTGTGTGAGGGGTGGGGTGGGGGTTAAGGGTACCTTGGTCCAGGGGTTGAGGTTGTGTGTGAGGGGGTGGGGGGTGGTTAAGGGTACCTTGGTCCAGGGGTTGAGGTAGTGTGTGAGGGGGTGGGAGGGGAGGGGGTTAAGGGTACCTTGGTCCAGGGGTTGAGGTTGTGTGTGAGGGGTGGGAGGGGTGGGGGTTAAGGGTACCTTGGTCCAGGGGGTTGAGGTTGTGTGTGAGGGGGTGAGGGGGTTAAGGGTACCTTGGTCCAGGGGGTTGAGGTTGTGTGTGAGGGGGGTTAAGGGTACCTTGGTCCAGGGGGTTGAGGTTGTGTGTGAGGGGGTGGGGGGGTTAAGGGTACCTTGGTCCAGGGGGTTGAGGTCGTGTGTGAGGGTGGGAGAGGTGTGTATGGCCTCATCTTCCTCCATCTCCTCCTCCTCTAGGGGTGGCTCAACGTTGGGTCTCTCCTGCCTGCTGGAGTAGATGAACTGGGCTGCTGTGGACACCACAGAACACACAACGGAACACTCAACAGCCAATCACAGTGCTTGGCAATGTCAACAATGTGTCACATCCAGTGTTCTGAGTTCCGATGCGGTGGCCTTTTAGAGACCAGGAGGGACGATGTTACTGAAAGATGCAGTAAGTCAAGTCAGAAGATAACAGATTCATTACCAACAGCAGGTGCAAAGTACAGCAAAATGTCATCACGTTTTGAAGTCAACTTTCCTCTCTTTGTCTAACAACACTTTACTGAATCTAGCAAAGTAGTTGTGGGTCAGAGTGCAGTATTAATTTAGCTTCATAGCACACACGTTTTGGTTAGCACGTTTCTCACACCGGCTTCTGACAAGGAGGGAGCAGGCCTGCCAAGGAGGGAGCAGGCCTACCAAGGAGGGAGCAGGCCTACCAAGGAGGGAGCAGGCCTACCAAGGAGGGAGCAGGCCTGCCAAGGAGGGAGCAGGCCTACCAAGGAGGGAGCAGGCCTGCCAAAGAGGGAGCAGGCCTGCCAAGGAGGGAACAGGCCTACCAAGGAGGGAACAGGCCTGCCAAGGAGGGAGCAAGCAGGCCTGCCAAGGAGGGAGCAGGCCTGCCAAGGCAACAGCAGGAGGGTCTCCTAGCAACACGTGCCACGGAGGGAGACGCGACAATAGTTAGGGAACATCTAATCATTCCAGGGTTTTTATTTATTTTTTACATTGTAGAATAATAGTGAAGTCACATGAAAACTATGAAATAACACAATGTGGAATCATGTAGTAACCAAAAACAAAGTAGCCACCCGTTGCCTTGTTGTTTGCATCCTGTTTGCAACAAGGCACTTTAATAACATATGGCAAAGTTTGTCCTGAATGAGGGGTTGAATCTAAATTAGACCTTATTTGGTCAGAAGCACTGGGCGATGTCGGGAATGAGATGCCATTTCAGACACACAGTCTAAGGCAGGACTCCCAACTAGCGACCTGGGGGTGATTTATTTGGCCCTTAAATCCTGAGCAATATAAATATATATATAATATCCATACAGCTCTTTTTTTCCTTAATTTTCCACCATAATTTGCAAATAAATTCATTTAAAATCCTACAATGTGATTTTCTGGATTTTTTCTTCTCATTTAGTCTGTCATAGTTGAAGTGTACCTATGATGAAAATTACAGGCCTCTCTCATCTTTTTAAGTGGGAGAACTTGCACAATTGGTGGCTGACTAAGTACTTTTTTGCCCCACTGTATATATAAATTAAATGTAAATGTAAATATATATAATATCCATACAGCTTTCTTTTTTTTCTTAATTTCTTTTTCTTTCTTTTTGGACATTAAAAAAATTAAAAACACCAGAAAATCAGCTCCTTGTGATTTTACTTTTGGAAATCGGTCCCAAACTATTCCCACGACAGAGAGATATGTGATCGCATATCAAATGTAAGCAAGGTTTGAAATTATGTTTTAGTTAAATATCTCTGTTTGGGCCTTTTGCGGTCAAAAAATTATAATACTAATATGAATGAATCTAGTTGATGATCCTTGATTTAAGGTTATACATTGTGTATTTATTATTACTGTTTTCTTTCTCTCTGATTTTACTTAGTGTAACAGATAGCAGGGGATTATTTCTCTGTTTTCTTTCATGTGTACTGTACTGTGTGTAACAGATGTACTAGGGTAGTGTAACAGATAGCAGGGGAGATACACTATAAAGAACATGTGTACTGTACTAGGGTAGTGTAACAGATAGCAGGGGAGATACACTATAAAGAACATGTGTACTGTACTAGGGTAGTGTAACAGATAGCAGGGAGGTACACTATAAAGAACATGTGTACTGTACTAGGGTAGTGTGACAGACCTGTAGCAGGGGAGATACAGTAGTCATCGTCAACAGACTGTCCATACAGATCGTCATCGTCAAGGTCTGCAGAAACACCAGGGAAAGGGATACAGTTAACAGAGGCAGCTAGCTAGCTAGGTTACACACAAACATCGTAATCACTCTCACTCTCTCTCTCTCACACACACACTGGCTGCCTATCATTTGGCCTAGTCAGCAACTCTGCCTGGCTGGCTGGCAGCTTTTATGAGGCCTTTACTGGTGGACTGGATACACACCAGTATCTTTCAACTTTGGGAGAGCAGATCTCTTTGACTAAGCAGTTCAAGAGGAGAATAATTATTCTGTCAACAAATAAATAAACATATTAAAAAAAAACATTTTTTTGGCATACTAAGACAAAAAGAAACGTGGCAGTGTAAATGATAACACATTTGTGAAAGAAATTAAGGCATTTATTAAAATGCTGGAATTAAATGCTGCAAATAAACAATTAACTACATTTAGAAGGTCTTCAGACCCCTGAACGTTTTCCTCATTTTGTTACGTTACAGCCTTATTCTAAAAAGGATTCAATTGTAGTTTTTCCTCATCAATCTACACACAATACCCCATAATGATATCACAATACCCCATAATGACATCACAATACCCCATAATGACATCACAATACCCCATAATGACATCACAATACCCCATAATGATATCACAATACCCCATAATGACATCACAATACCCCATAATGACATCACAATAACCCATAATGACATCACAATACCCCATAATGATGGAAGCAAACAGAGGTTTTTAGACATTTTAGAAAATGTATTAAAATTAAAACTGAAATGTTACATTTAAATAAGTATTTAGACCCTTTACTCAGTACTTTGTTGAGGCACCTTTGGCAGTGATTACAGCCTCGAGTCTCCGTGGGTATGATGCTACCAGCTTGGCACACCTGTATTTGGGGAGTTTCTCCCATTCTTCTCTGCAGTTCCTCTCAAGCTCTGTTAGGTTGGATGGGGAGCGTCGCTGCACAGATATTTTCAGGTCTCTGCAGAGATGTTCGATCGGATTCAAGTCCGGGCTCTAGCTGGGCCACTCAAGGACATTCAGAGACTTGTCCAGAAGCCAATCCTGCATTGTCTTGGCTGTGTGCTTAGAGTCATTGTCCTGTTGGCAGGTGAACCTTCGGCCCAGTCAGAGGTCCTGAGTGCTCTGGAGCAGGTTTTCATCAAGGTTCTCTCTGTACTTTGCCCCGTTCATCTTTGCCACAATCCTGACTAGTCTCCCAGGCCCAGCCACTGGAAAATACCCCCACCGCATGATGCTGTCACCACCATGCTTCACCATAGGGATGGTGCCAGGTTTCCTCCGGACATGATGCTGTCACCACCATGCTTCACCATAGGGATGGTGCCAGGTTTCCTCCGGACATGATGCTGTCACCACCATGCTTCACCATAGGGATGGTGCCAGGTTTCCTCCGGACATGATGCTGTCACCACCATGCTTCACCATAGGGATGGTGCCAGGTTTCCTCCGGACATGATGCTGTCACCACCATGCTTCACCATAGGGATGGTGCCAGGTTTCCTCCGGACATGATGCTGTCACCACCATGCTTCACCATAGGGATGGTGCCAGGTTTCCTCCGGACATGATGCTGCCACCACCATGCTTCACCATAGGGATGGTGCCAGGTTTCCTCCGGACATGATGCTGTCACCACCATGCTTCACCATAGGGATGGTGCCAGGTTTCCTCCGGACATGATGCTGTCACTACCATGCTTCACCGTTGGGATGGTGCCAGGTTTCCTCCGGACATGACGCTTGGCATTCAGGCTAAAGAGTTCATCAGACCAGAGAAGATTGTTTGTCATGGTCAGAGCTCTTTAGGTGCCTTTTGGCAAACTCCAAGCGGGCTGTCATGTGCATTTTACTGAGGAGTGGTTTCCGTCTGACCACTCTACCATAAAGGTCTGATTGGTGAAGTGCTGCAAAGATGGGTTGTCCTTCTGGAAGGTTCTCCCATATCCACAGAGGAACTCTTGAGCTCTGTTAGGGTGACCACTGGGTTCTTTGTCTCCTCCGTGACCAAGGCCCTTTTCCCCCGATTTCTCAGTTTGGCCGGTCAGCCAGCTCTAGGTGGTTCCAAACTTCTTCCATTAAAGAATGATGGAGGCCACTGTGTTATTGGGGACCTTTAATGCTGCAGAAATGTGTTCGTACCCTTCCCCAGATCTGTGCCTCGACACAATCCTGTCACGGAGCTCCACAGACACTTCCTTCGACCTCATGGCTTGGTTTTTGATCTGACATGTACTGTCAACTGTGGGACCTTATATAGACAGGTGTGTGCCTTTCCAAATCATGTCCAATCATCTGAATTTACCACCGGTGGACTCCAATCAAGTTGTAGAAAACATCTGAAGGATGATTAATGGAAACAGGATGCGCCTGAGTTCAATTTCGAGTCTCGTAGCAAAGGGTCTGAATACTTATGTAAAAAAGGTATCGGTTTTATTATTTATAATACATGTTCTAAAAACCTGTTTTCAAATCGAATTTCAAATCAAAATTGTATTTGTCACATGAGCCCGAATACAACAGGTGTCGACCTTACCGTGAAATGCTTACTGACAAGCCCTTAACAGCACAGAAGAAAGAGTTTCTTAATAAACTAAAGTAAAACAAAACGTAATTAAATCAAAAAGTAACAAGAAAAATTACACAACAATGACAAGGCTATATACAGAGGATACCTGTACCGAGTCAATGTGTGTGGGTACAGGTTAGTCAAGGTCATTTGTAAAGTGACTATGCATAGATAATAAACAGCGAGTTTTCGCTTTGTCATCATGAGGTATTGTATTGATGAGGAATAATGATAATAATTGAATCCATTTTAGAAGAAGGCTGTAACGTGTCAAAATGTGGAAGAAGGGAAGGCGTCTGAACACTTTCCGAATGCCCTGTATACATACAACTAACATTTTGGGCAATTCAACCAAATTCACATAGAAATGTGAGTTATAGATCTGTCATTCTCAATGAAAGCCAGTCTAAGAAAAGGTCAATATGTTCTATGTACACTATTTCTATGCTTCCTGTTCTTAAGTTTAGTTTTTTTGCTTCTTTTACTTGAAGTTTTGTACACCAGCTCTAAACAGCTGAAAACACTATACTTTTGGTTATGGAAAATAGATTTCTCAGCGGTTTAGATGGTTGAATGATACTCTACATTACACTTGCTTGTTTTGTCACATTAACTGAAATAAGGCAAACTATTAGAATGTTTAGCAACCAAGAAATGGTGTTGCTATTTTTGAATAGTGCAGCTTTAAATACGGTTCATGGTTCGTTTCCTTGCCGCGATACTAATGAGTATCGCGATACTTGTATCCTACTGGCCAGCTTCAGTGAGTGGAAGTTGAAAAGCTAACTAGCTAGCAAGCAAGCTAACTAACTAAGCAATAATATTGACACATATCGGCCGATAGAGTTGACTTAGTTCATTAAATGAACTAAATAGTTCAACTCAGTTCTCTGAAATATATTCCTCTGTGTTAATGTTAAGGCACCAATTGCAATTGACAGCCCAAATAGGACACGACAGCAATAAACCCTTATCAAGCCTTATCAAGCTAATCGGCTAACGTTAGCTTGCTAGATAACACGTTGGTTTGTTCGGGCATCGGAGGGTCCAAGCACTTTCACAGCATCTAACCTTCATCATAGTTGTAGCCTCGGACATTTCTGTGCCGGGACATGTTGCCTTTATTACTTCTCCTTTCGGCCGTGTTGAGGCGGTTTTTTGGCTCACAGCGTTTGTTGTAACATGTCATGCGTCCATATAGGAATAGGCGAAGCGAGAGGTTTTACTCCGCCGCATAAAAAAATCTGTCCACGAAGTGGAATAGTTTGTATGGAGGTCAATGAAAGTTCAACAAAATATATATAATTACTTATTTGCTACGTGAGATTATTTTTGATCGAATAGAATTATCGTTAATGACTAGATTGTTACGAATGCACAGATATGAGTGGACGAGTTTATTTTAGATTTCCCCTTGTCATAGAGATAGATAGATGACTCCTAATGAATATCGCCAGTTTTAGCATGGGCATTGTCATAGAGGGCTTCCACTATTTTAAAGTATTCAACTGGGTGAGGATTCCTATGAGTTGGGAGCAATCAGCCAGTGAAGAAAAATCACATTAACTATTTTAAAATGGAAATTGCGTCAATGACGCTGCCCATGTTGTCATAGACCCTGTGATGATACAGAGACAAAGATGAGTCAACTATATATCTCTATGGCCTGTTGTTCACACGCTTATCTTCCCTCTCATTGGCTAGAATGGTCCCACCTGATCTCGCCTTCCGTCCATCTTTTCGGACATGTAAATTCCACTGTTAGAGCGGTGACTCGAATATCTTTAATGTAATAGACCATCTTTGATGCGTCTCTCTTTCCGAGAGTCATTAACCCCTTTTTATATATATATATATATATAACCCTACCCGAGTTCAAATAAAACCGAACAATGTTTTCCCTTATCCCCCGGTTGTGTAAACATATTTTGCTGCAAAAGTGTTTACATTCATAGATATATTACCACTTTAACTAAAACGGTGCAGAATAAAGCCTGGTTTGAGGAGGGTGGAATTCCACCAATCCAAAGAGAGGAAAAAGCCTTTGCGCTCTGTGGACAACGAATCCCATCATTAGGACAGAGACGTAGGCGTCTCGTCATTGGCCGTGTTAGAGAGCATACAATCCATGAAGCATTGTGGGTAAATGGTGACTGATTGACTGATGATACAAATAATAATGAGTAGTTATTTTATGATGCAAGTTGATTTGTAGATCCGTCCGTCGGCAATCTGCGGCATTGTCGAACAAACCCGTTATAAGCAGTATTTCTGGCCAAATACCCACCTCTGCACAAGACGGTAGAGTAGAGCGCGCTCCTGTTGAGCGGTTGAAAACAACAGAGGTTAGAGTGAGGGAGGCGGTTTATTAGTGACATTGACCTTACCATTTGTGATTGAACTATTTGCACATCGTTACAACACAGTATATAGACCTAATATGACATTTTAAATGCATTTATTCTTTTGGAACTTTTGTCAGTGTACTGTTTACTGTTAATTTATTTATCGTTTATTTCACTTTTGTATATTATCTATTTTACTTGCTTTGGCAATGTAAACATATTTATCCCATGCCAATAAAGTGTCTTTAAATTAAAATGATAATTTAAGTTACTTCTAAACGCAGAGCTAGGGTCTGTCACACTGCTCCAATCCTAACTGAAATCCTGGCCAAGAGAAAGATAAATACCGATCTGATGTCAGAGCAACGTTAAAATACGGTAGGGCGAAACCTCTTCAGTAGCATTACGGCGACGCTATAATGCATCTAGTCCACCAACAATACGAACATTTACTTTAACTTTGATCATTAAAATTCTAGCATCAAAGCTGTTCCAAAGACAATTATATTCCCTCATCAATATATATTTTTTAAAACAGCTCCATTTTATTTTTTATTTTTTCCATTTCTGAAAAACAAGAAAACCACACATTACTGTGCAGGTTGTTTTCTGTCGGCTTTTCCAAGGAAACGTCACCTTCTGAGCTCATGCAGCTTCAGCCTGTGTTTCTGGAAACCACCCGTTTGACGGTTGTGACTAGAACAAGTTCAGCTATGGACCAAAAGTTGCCTGTTTGAGTCGTGGCAGGGACACATGTAGAACTTTAGCTAAAGCTAACCCTTTTCCTAACCTTAACCTAATCCTCCTAACCTGCTCCTTTAGTTATCCTAACCTTAACCTAATTCTCCTAACCTGCTCCTTTAGTTATCCTAACCTTAACCTAATCCTCCTAACCTGCTCCTTTAGTTATCCTAACCTTAACCTAATCCTCCTAACCTGCTCCTTTAGTTATCCTAACCTTAACCTAATTCTCCTAACCTGCTCCTTTAGTTATCCTAACCTTAACCTAATTCTCCTAACCTGCTCCTTTAGTTATCCTAACCTTAACCTAATTCTCCTAACCTGCTCCTTTAGTTATCCTAACCTTAACCTAATCCTCCTAACCTGCTCCTTTAGTTATCCTAACCAGCCAAAACCCCTTTAGAAACTGAGCGTGTCTGAGCGTGTCTGCCAATCTGGTGCTAACACCCACCCACTGCCCTGGCTGAATGGTATGTATAAGGTGGTGATGATGGTGATGGTGATGATGATGATAATGATGGTGGTGGTGATGATGATGATGGTGGTGATGGTGATGATGATGGTGGTGATGGCCTACATAGGCGTACAGAGGCCCATTATCAGCAACCATCACTCCTGTGTTCCAATGGCACGTTGTGTTAGCTAATCCAAGTTTATCATTTTAAAAGGCTAATTGATCATTATAAAACCATTTTGCAATTATGTTAGCACAGCTGAAAACTGTTGTACTGATTAAAGAAGCAATACAACTAGCCTTCTTTAGACTAGTTGAGTATCTGGAGGGAGCATCAGTATTTGTGGGTTCAATTACAGGCTCAAAATGGCCAGAAACAAAGGCCTTTCTTCTGAAACTCACCATCACCATCATCACCATCATCATCAAACTCATCAGTCTATTCTTGTTCTGAGAAATGAAGGCTATTCCATGAGAGAAATTGCCAAGAACTGAAGATCTCGTACAACGCTGTGTACTACTCCCTTCACAGAACAACGCAAACTGGCTCTAACTAGAATAGAAAGAGTGGGAGGCCCCGGTGCACAACTGAACAAGAGGATAAGTACATTAGAGTGTATGAGAAACAGACGCCTCACAAGTCCTCCACTTGCAGCTTCATTAAATAGTACCCGCAAAACACCAGTCTCAACGTCAACAGTGAAGAGGCAACTCCGGGATGCTGGCCTTCTAGGCAGAGTTGCAAAGAAAAAGTCATCTCAGACTGGCCAATAAAAAGAAAAGATTAAGATGGGCAAAAGAACACAGACACTGGACAGAGGAACTCTGCCTAGAAGGCCAGCATCCCGGAGTCGCCTCTTCACTGTTGACGTTGAGACTGGACAGAGGAACTCTGCCTAGAAGGCCAGCATCCCGGTCTCCTCTTCACTGTCGACGTTGAGACTGGACAGAGGAACTCTGCCTAGAAGGCCAGCATCCCGGAGTCACCTCTTCACTGTTGACGTTGAGACTGGACAGAGGAACTCTGCCTAGAAGGCCAGCATCCCGGAGTCGCCTCTTCACTGTTGACGTTGAGACTGGACAGAGGAACTCTGCCTAGAAGGCCAGCATCCCGGAGTCACCTCTTCACTGTTGACGTTGAGACTGGACAGAGGAACTCTGCCTAGAAGGCCAGCATCCCGGAGTCGCCTCTTCACTGTTGACGTTGAGACTGGACAGAGGAACTCTGCCTAGAAGGCCAGCATCCCGGAGTCACCTCTTCACTGTTGCTAGTATTGTCAGAGGTCACCTTGGAGTTCACAACAACAACAAAAACATAGATTATTCTGTCTGGAATTGTTACTCCCCTGACCTGACCTCCCCCAGTACAACTAATCCTGTCCGAATGGAGTTTATGAGGTTGGAATAATGCTGTGAAAATGACGATAATGTACTTTTAGTGTTAGAGCTGTTTGAAAAGACCGCGTGAAATTTCAGCTTGACATCACCAGGTAGTATTAGTTGTTAGACCAATAAGAAAGAGAGTTTTGCCCTCCTCTCGGCCAATCACAGATAGTTTTCAGGTTACCCATCTCTCCCATTAGGCCGACAGTTTCTTGCAAAATTTCTTGCTTGAGAAATTTAATTTAGCTATGAAGCTATTTTTTTGTTTATTTTTGACATTTAAATGTATTTTTTACTTCTTTTTTACCCAGAAATGATTTGATATCGAGATAAAGAATAACTGCATTGGATCTTTAATCCCTTCTATTTAATAAATATATATATATATATCTGCCAAAACCAGCTACATGTAATGGATAAGAATGAAGAGTCTAGTTGTTGCTTTTTATATTGAGACAGGTTTTAAAAGTCAGGCTTAGGAACAATGACTCAAGAAATGAGATTTGGTGTAACGGGGTCGCAAGCTGTGCATGGAAACACACACACACACACACACACACACACACACACACACACACACACACATGCACAAACAAAGCCTCCAACCCAGACGCACCTGTGTTCTAGAAGGGTGTGTGCAGCCACACACACACACCCTTCAAAGGTCAACCCAGTCGTGTGAGCCCACCCTGACCACAACACACACATACACGACACTCAGACAGAGACAGCGTTTCAGACGGACCCAGTGACATCACTTTCTTTCCATCACCACTGGCTGAACAAGTTGGGGGGTTGAGTTGAGGGAGTGAACACGTCTGATTTCAGAATGACACCCTATAGCCTACACAAGGGCACCATCCGAGGCTCTGGTCTATAGTAGTGCACTATGTAGGGAATAGGGCTCTGGTCTATAGTAGTGCACTACATAGGGAGTAGGAACCTGGTCTATAGTAGTGCACTATGTAGGGAATAGGGCCCTGGTCTATAGTAGTGCACTATGTAGGGAATAGGGCTCTGGTCTAAATTAGTGCACTATGTAGGGAATAGGGCCCTGGTCTATAGTAGTGCACTATGTAGGGAATAGGGCTCTGGTCTAAAGTAGTGCACTATGTAGGGAATAGGGCCCTGGTCTATAGTAGTGCACTATGTAGGGAATAGGGCCCTGGTCTATAGTAGTACACTATGTAGGGAATAGGGCTCTGGTTTAAAATAGTGCACTATGTAGGGAATAGGGCTCTGGTCTAAAGTAGTGCACTATGTAGGGAATAGGGCCCTGGTCTATAGAAGTGCACTATGTAGGGAATAGGGCCCTGGTCTATAGTAGTGCACTATGTAGGGAATAGGGCTCTGGTCTAAAGTAGTGTACTATATAGGGAATAGGGCTCTGGTCTAAAGTAGTGTACTATATAGGGAATAGGCTGTCATTTGGGATACACACTTCTCTATCTAGGCCACTTTCTGACAAACTGTCACCTGGAACAGAGGCCTGTTCATTGTAAAGGTCTCCAGCGTTTACCAGGTGTCTGCTCTTTATTGAGCCATACAGGGTAGATTATCAGACTGTCAGTGTATCTGATGACCATACAGGGTAGATTATCAGACTGTCAGTGTATCTGATGACCATACAGGGTAGATTATCAGACTGTCAGTGTATCTGATGACCATACAGGGTAGATTATCAGACTGTCAGTGTATCTGATGACCATACAGGGTAGATTATCAGACCATACAGGGTAGATTATCAGACTGTCAGTGTATCTGATGACCATACAGGGTAGATTATCAGACTGTCAGTGTATCTGATGACCATACAGGGTAGATTATCAGACTGTCAGTGTATCTGATGACCATACAGGGTAGATTATCAGACTGTCAGTGTATCTGATGACCATACAGGGTAGATTATCAGACTGTCAGTGTATCTGATGACCATACAGGGTAGATTATCAGACTGTCAGTGTATCTGATGACCATACAGGGTAGATTATCAGACTGTCAGTGTATCTGATGACCATACAGGGTAGATTATCAGACTCAGGTTTCATATACACTACAGATGTGCTGCTCATCGTATCTGGCAGGACTGCACCAGATGAATCTATGATTTACTCTCAAATGGCACCCTATTCCCTAAATAGTGCACAACTTTATTTAAGTAGTGCAATCAATAGGGAATATGGTGCCATTTGGGACGGCAGAGAGATGGTGTGGGAGAGGAGTAGGAGGGGCATTTGGGACAGCTGAGAGATGGTGTGGGAGAGGAGTAGGAGGGGCATTTGGGACAGCTGAGAGATGGTGTGGGAGAGGAGTAGGGGGGCATTTGGGACAGCAGAGAGATGGTGTGGGAGTGGAGTAGGGGGCATTTGGGACAGCAGAGAGATGGTGTGGGATTGGAGTAGGGGGCATTTGGGACAGCAGAGAGATGGTGTGGGAGTGGAGTAGGGGGCATTTGGGACAGCAGAGAGATGGTGTGGGAGTGGAGTAGGGGGCATTTGGGACAGCTGAGAGATGGTGTGGGAGAGGAGTAGGGGGGCATTTGGGAGACAGCAGAGGGATGGTGTGGGAGAGGAGTAGGGGGCATTTGGGACAGCAGAGAGATGGTGTGGGAGAGGAGTAGGGGGCATTTGGGACAGCTGAGAGATGGTGTGGGAGAGGAGTAGGGGGCATTTGGGACAGCAGAGAGATGGTGTACTGTATCATTTTTAATCGAGCAGTCGCATCTGCACTTCGGTCTGCAGGTAGTATAACTTTTCATTACATTTCATTATAGTACAACGGTTTGATTTGTCTAATCTTAGCAATTTCTTCTTAGCTAGCTACATAGCCGTCTTTGTATCAAAGATAATTGCTTAATTATCGTATTTCGTCGTCCTAACGTATCTGCCCAGCAGCTAGCCAGCTAGCTAACGCCCACCGTCTACATAGCTAGCTACATAGCCGTCTCTGTATCAAAGATAATTGTGTAGATAATTGTGTAGTCTAGAGCGATTTTCTAGGTTAGCTAGCCAGCTATTGTCGTTCTTTTAACGCAACGTAACGTAATCAACACTGCTAGCTAGCCAGCTAGCCCCTGAATCAACAACGCAGCCACTGCCAGCTAGCCTACAAAGTCAACAACGCAGCCACTGCCAGCTAGCCTACTTCAGCAGTACTGTATCATTTTTAATCATTTTAGTCAATAAGAATAGCAGCACTGTAGAAACTATTACCCTCAACTGAACGACTTGATTAGTGTAGTGTTAGCTAGCTACATAGTTGTCTTTGCTGTCTTCATATCCAAGATAATTATGTAGTTTAGAGTGTGTAGTTTTTAGAGTGATTATCTTAATTTACCGAGGTTAGCTAGCCAGCTATTTGTCGTCCTTAACGTAGGAGACACTGCTAGCTAGCCAACAGCTAGCCAACGTCTACCGATTAGAACTCAACAACCCGGTCGCATTCCGCCTCGCTCCACAGGTAGTATCACATTTTCATTTCATTTCATTACAGTACAACGGTTTGATTTGTTTGATCGTAGCTAGCTACATAGCTAGCTACATAGCCGTCTCTGTATCAAAGATAATTGTGTAGTCTAGAGCGATTTTCTAGGTTAGCTAGCCAGCTATTGTCGTTCTTTTAACGCAACGTAATGTAATCAACACTGCTAGCTAGCCAGCTAGCCCCCGAATCAACAACGCAGCCACTGCCAGCTAGCCTACAAAGTCAACAACGCAGCCACTGCCAGCTAGCCTACTTCAGCAGTACTGTATCATTTTTAATCATTTTAGTCAATAAGATTCTTGCTACGTAAGCTCAACTTTCTGAACATTCGAGACGTGTAGTCCACTTGTCATTCCAATCTCCTTTGCATTAGCGTAGCCTCTTCTGTAGCCTGTCAACTATGTGTCTGTCTATCCCTGTTCTCTCCTCTCTGCACAGACCATACAAACGCTCCACACCGCGTGGCCGCGGCCACCCTAATCTGGTGGTCCCAGCGCGCACGACCCACGTGGAGTTCCAGGTCTCCGGTAGCCTCTGGAACTGCCGATCTGCGGCCAACAAGGCAGAGTTCATCTCAGCCTATGCCTCCCTCCAGTCCCTCGACTTCTTGGCACTGACGGAAACATGGATCACCACAGATAACACTGCTACTCCTACTGCTCTCTCTTCGTCCGCCCACGTGTTCTCGCACACCCCGAGAGCTTCTGGTCAGCGGGGTGGTGGCACCGGGATCCTCATCTCTCCCAAGTGGTCATTCTCTCTTTCTCCCCTTACCCATCTGTCTATCGCCTCCTTTGAATTCCATGCTGTCACAGTTACCAGCCCTTTCAAGCTTAACATCCTTATCATTTATCGCCCTCCAGGTTCCCTCGGAGAGTTCATCAATGAGCTTGATGCCTTGATAAGCTCCTTTCCTGAGGACGGCTCACCTCTCACAGTTCTGGGCGACTTTAACCTCCCCACGTCTACCTTTGACTCATTCCTCTCTGCCTCCTTCTTTCCACTCCTCTCCTCTTTTGACCTCTCCCTCTCACCTTCCCCCTACTCACAAGGCAGGCAATACGCTCGACCTCATCTTTACTAGATGCTGTTCTTCCACTAACCTCATTGCAACTCCCTCCAAGTCTCCGACCACTACCTTGTATCCTTTTCCCTCTCGCTCTCATCCAACACTTCCCACACTGCCCCTACTCGGATGGTATCGCGCCGTCCCAACCTTCGCTCTCTCTCCCCCGCTACTCTCTCCTCTTCCATCCTATCATCTCTTCCCTCTGCTCAAACCTTCTCCAACCTATCTCCTGATTCTGCCTCCTCAACCCTCCTCTCCTCCCTTTCTGCATCCTTTGACTCTCTATGTCCCCTATCCTCCAGGCCGGCTCGGTCCTCCCCTCCCGCTCCGTGGCTCGACGACTCATTGCGAGCTCACAGAACAGGGCTCCGGGCAGCCGAGCGGAAATGGAGGAAAACTCGCCTCCTGCGGACCTGAGATCCTTTCACTCCCTCCTCTCTACATTTTCCTCTTCTGTCTCTGCTGCTAAAGCCACTTTCTACCACTCTAAATTCCAAGCATCTGCCTCTAACCCTAGGAAGCTCTTTGCCACCTTCTCCTCCCTCCTGAATCCTCCTCCCCCCCTCCCCCCCCTCCTCCTCTCTGCAGATGACTTCGTCAACCATTTTGAAAAGAAGGTCGACGACATCCGATCCTCGTTTGCTAAGTCAAACGACACCGCTGGTTCTGCTCACACTGCCCTACCCTGTGCTCTGACCTCTTTCTCCCCTCTCTCTCCAGATGAAATCTCGCGTCTTGTGACGGCCGGCCGCCCAACAACCTGCCCGCTTGACCCTATCCCCTCCTCTCTTCTCCAGACCATTTCCGGAGACCTTCTCCCTTACCTCACCTCGCTCATCAACTCATCCCTGACCGCTGGCTACGTCCCTTCCGTCTTCAAGAGAGCGAGAGTTGCACCCCTTCTGAAAAAACCTACACTCGATCCCTCCGATGTCAACAACTACAGACCAGTATCCCTTCTTTCTTTTCTCTCCAAAACCCTTGAACGTGCCGTCCTTGGCCAGCTCTCCCGCTATCTCTCTCAGAATGACCTTCTTGATCCAAATCAGTCAGGTTTCAAGACTAGTCATTCAACTGAGACTGCTCTTCTCTGTATCACGGAGGCGCTCCGCACTGCTAAAGCTAACTCTCTCTCCTCTGCTCTCATCCTTCTAGACCTATCGGCTGCCTTCGATACTGTGAACCATCAGATCCTCCTCTCCACCCTCTCCGAGTTGGGCATCTCCGGCGCGGCCTACGCTTGGATTGCGTCCTACCTGACAGGTCGCTCCTACCAGGTGGCGTGGCGAGAATCCGTCTCCTCACCACGTGCTCTCACCACTGGTGTCCCCCAGGGCTCTGTTCTAGGCCCTCTCCTATTCTCGCTATACACCAAGTCACTTGGCTCTGTCATAACCTCACATGGTCTCTCCTATCATTGCTATGCAGATGACACACAATTAATCTTCTCCTTTCCCCCTTCTGATGACCAGGTAGCGAATCGCATCTCTGCATGTCTGGCAGACATATCAGTGTGGATGACGGATCACCACCTCAAGCTGAACCTCGGCAAGACGGAGCTGCTCTTCCTCCCGGGGAAGGACTGCCCGTTCCATGATCTCGCCATCACGGTTGACAACTCCACTGTGTCCTCCTCCCAGAGCGCTAAGAACCTTGGCGTGATCCTGGACAACAGCCTGTCGTTCTCAACTAACATCAAGACGGTGGCCCGTTCCTGTAGGTTCATGCTCTACAACATCCGCAGAGTACGACCCTGCCTCACACAGGAAGCGGCGCAGGTCCTAATCCAGGCACTTGTCATCTCCCGTCTGGATTACTGCAACTCGCTGTTGGCTGGGCTCCCTGCCTGTGCCATTAAACCCCTACAACTCATCCAGAACGCCGCAGCCCGTCTGGTGTTCAACCTTCCCAAGTTCTCTCACGTCACCCCGCTACTCCGCTCTCTCCACTGGCTTCCAGTTGAAGCTCGCATCCGCTACAAGACCATGGTGCTTGCCTACGGAGCTGTGAGGGGAACGGCACCTCAGTACCTCCAGGCTCTGATCAGGCCCTACACCCAAACAAGGGCACTGCGTTCATCCACCTCTGGCCTGCTCGCCTCCCTACCACTGAGGAAGTACAGTTCCCGCTCAGCCCAGTCAAAACTGTTCGCTGCTCTGGCCCCCCAATGGTGGAACAAACTCCCTCACGACGCCAGGACAGCGGAGTCAATCACCACCTTCCGGAGACACCTGAAACCCCACCTCTTTAAGGAATACCTAGGATAGGATAAAGTAATCCTTCTCACCCCCTTAAAAGATTTAGATGCACTATTGTAAAGTGGCTGCTCCACTGGATGTCATAAGGTGAATGCACCAATTTGTAAGTCGCTCTGGATAAGAGCGTCTGCTAAATGACTTAAATGTAAATGTAAATGTAAATGGTGTGGGAGAGGAGTAGGGGGGCATTTGGGACAGCAGAGAGATGGTGTGGGACAGGAGTAGAATGACAGAGACAACAGAGAAAGGAGAGATCTGATCTGAACAGGTAAACAGTTTAGTTCAACTGTTTTACCTCATCAGAAAACAGAATTATAAACTGAATTACAAACTGAATTATAGACTGAATTATAAACTGAATTATAGACTGAGTTACAAACGGAATTATAAACTGAATTACAAACTGAATTATAGACTGAATTACAAACTGAATTATAGACTGAATTATAAACTGAATTATAAACTGAATTATAGACTGAATTACAGACTGAATTATAAACTGAATTACAGACTGAATTATAAACTGAATTACAGACTTAGTTACAGACGGAATTATAAACTGAATTATAGACTGAATTATAAACTGAATTATAAACTGAATTACAGACTGAATTACAGACGGAATTATAAACTGAATTATAGACTGAATTATAAACTGAATTATAAACTGAATTATAGACTGAATGATATACTGAATGATAAACTGAATTACAGACTGAATTATAGACTGAATTATAGACTAAATTATAGACTGAATTAAACTCTCCTCTCCTCTCCTCTCCTCTCCTCTCCTCTCCTCCTCTCCTCTCCTCTCCTCTCCTCCCCATCTCCTCACCTCTCCTCCCCTCCTCTCCATCTCCTCTCCTCACCTCTCTCACCTCCTCTCCCCTCTTCGCCTCCCTATCTCCTCTCCCCTCCACTTCTCCTCTACCCTATCCTCCCCCCCTCCTCTCATCTCCTCTCTCCTCCCCTTTTCCTTCCTTCCTTCCTTCCTTCCTTCCTCCCCCATCCCCTCTTCACCCCAACGTATGACAAGTCTCACAGTAGCTTTGAAAGCCAGACTATAGCTAAAAATCTCAGGGCTAAGAAGTATTCAAATGACCCTACCTGAACACACAATGCTTTGCAAAGAGGGCTGCCTTGACAATGGCACCTTTCCAATCGCGCTCATGCAAATGACCTCATCCTACTGGCCAGGAGACAGACAGGCTCTGAGGATGCCAGGGCAAACGTTGTGGAACGTTCCCATAGAATGCCTCCCCAATGGCACCCTATTCCCTATATAGTGCACTACATTAGACCAGAGCCCTATGGCATCCTATTCTCTATAGTGCACTACATTAGACCAGAGCCCTATGGCACCCTATTCTCTATTATAGTGCACTTTAGACTAGAGCCCTATGGCACCCTATTCCCTATATAGTGCACTACTTTAGACCAGAGTCCTATGGCACCCTATTCCCTATATAGTGCACTACTTTAGACCAGAGCCCTATGGCACCCTATTCCCTATATAGCGCACTACTTTTGTCCAGGGCCCATGGGGTGCGATTTGGGACACAGTCATAGAACTATACCACATAGAATAAACATGCCAACCTGCCTGTCTGTCTGCCTGTCTGTCTGTCTGTCTGTCTGTGTGTGTGTGTGTGTTAGTCAGGACTTTATCAAGATGTAGTTTTTAATACTGCCCTCTAGGGAGAAGAAAAACACCAGACTTTAACTTTGGCCAATAGAAAGCCACAGCAGGTGGCACTCAGGTGTGTGTGCTGCAGGGAAATGCATCCAGGTAACAGGTACCTTAAGATGAACTAACTAGCTAACTGTAAGTCTGGATAAGCATCTGCTTGATGACTCAAATGTTAATGTATTGTAGGCACAGTATGAGTCATACACTATGAAACATTTAAAAAAAATGTTTTATTCATTTACATAATTCGGATGAGTTTTGTTTAATTATTAACATGATCAGAACAACACTTTTTATGCTGGAATCTAAGCCAAATAAAAGGTAATCGTGTTTAATTAGATTTGTTTAAAAAAAAGTTTGCTTGTGTCAAACAATCTAACCCTAACCATAATAGTGTTTTAAAGATGTTAGCTCCCTGAGTAATTTCAGGACTAATGAGTACCTGCCTATAACCTCTACTATAAAACGATGTAACGTTTTACTACGTGCGCGGTCTCCATTCCACGCAAAGTTCTGTTCAGTGTGTTGACCCCATCACGCGAGGGACAATAGTGTGTTTTTAGGGGTGACGGTAATTGTAAGTGACCGAGACAATACGATAGCGTATCGGGAAGAACAATAAACTATGAGAACACACATTGTGACCATCGGACTCCTCTCCTCTAGAGAAGAGACGGGCCTGAGATTAGATCATGGTTATGTGGGTTTACAAACAAAACAAAGTTGAGTTGTAGTTTTGTGTTTATGAGGAAAAACCGGTTGTCCCAGACTGGCTTGTTTTCAATGGACCTGTTAAAACACACATTTAGCTAAAAGTAATATCCACAATGTGACATGAACTTAACCCAAACACGTTGCCCGAGTGGTAATGAGAATATGGTAGTGAATCTGAAGGTAGTGAACAGAGCATGTCATTTCACCTCAAAGTGAAAGTGAACGATTTATGGTGACTAATAACTCATCATTAGGCTACAACAGCAATCTACCTACTGACATAAAGTCGCACACATCATTTACCACTACTTTTCAAAAACTCCCTCATTTTGATCAATATGAACTGGCTACAATAGCCTAGTTATAAATAGGTAACTACGATCTTATTATACATAATTATACACTTGAATGAATCACATTTCATTAATAGAGCATTTTTCCCTATTGACATTAGACACAAAGAATCGACTACTGCTGTTGACAAACTCACTCATTTATTTTAGGCCTCAGCCTATCAATACGCGATATGAAATAGGTTACAGTAGCCTAGGAATAGACTACAATCATAAAGTGACATGAATGACTCATCTACAAGAGCAACTTTACCCTTCATTTAGGACACCAAATGTTTTGTACCACTGCCGTTCAAAAAACGCACCAGGCTTAATCATTTGAGGCGTTATCAACACGACGCAAGATCGATATGAATAGAGGTGGTAGCCTACTTCGGTAACACGATAAATAATCAAATAACTGCAGCAGCCCAGCAACAGGCAGAGAGAGGAGAAAAATAAACCATCATGCCACTTTGCTTCACCTCGCGGTCCACTCAACTCCATGCCAAAACATTAAGTCCACAATTGTTTACATTGTCGTCAGATACAATAACCCCCGTTCCCTGTCCACAATTTACTATTTTTTTCTCCAAGAAAAACTAGAATGAACCTCTTGGAAAGCAGCGACAGAGTTTAAGCGCGGAAAGGGTAAGGAATACGCGCCTATGTCAGGGCGCCAAACGGAGCGAGTTGCAGGAGGAGGAGGAGGAGGGTGAGGAGGTAGGGAGGAGGAGGGGCTATAGCGGGACTCGTGGCTTTCCGCTCTGTTTACAAGCCTGCGTGATCCTTCACTATTTTAATGTCAACCTGCTCCTTCTTCCTCGGCAGACAGGAGAGACAGTCAGAACAGAACGGCACCGCAGCGCTCAGAGAGGACACGGACATCGAGTTGCTCTCTACAGAAACTACCCTTCGCATGGCCAGGCGGCCAAGACACAGGTAGAATAACTACAAATACTACACTACAGAAGCTGCTGTCTGGGCTTTTAGATGGACTATCATTTAATTTATATTTGTCTCTCAACAACTGCGTTAAAATTATGTTTATATTTCCTGCATTGTTGCGGTTGGAGTTAGAAGTTGTTTAAAAACTTTATTTTGTGCTGCTAACAGAGAGAGAGATTTTATTTTTGAGAGGATATGTAGTTTTGTTCTGTCTTGCTCAGATAACAGGTGCTGGTAGTCATCTGGCATGTGTTCGCCTCACGCTCCTTCACTGCGCTAGTGACACTCTCTCTCTCTCTCTCTCTGCCTCTCTGTCTCTCTCTCTCTCTGCCCCTCTCTCTCGCTCTCTCGCTCTCTACCTCTGCCTCTCTCTCTCTCTTTCTGCCTCTCTCTATCCCTCTCTCTCTCTCTGTCTCTCTCTCTCTCTCTCTCTTTCTCTACGCCTCTCTCTCTGCCTCTCTCTCTCTCCCCCTCTCTCTCTCTCTGCCTCTCTCTCTCCCCCTCTCTCTCTCTCTGCCTCTCTCTCTCCCCCCCTCTCTCTCTATGCCTCTCTCTCCCCCTCTCTCTCTCTGCCTCTCTCTCCCCCTCTCTCCCCCTCTCTCTCTCTCTCCCCCTCTCTCTCTCTCTCTCTCTCTCTCTCTGCCTCCCTCCTGCCTCCCTCCCCCTCTCTCTCTCTCTCTCCCCCTCTCTCTCTCTCTCTGCCTCTCTCTCTCTGCGGTTGCTGCAGCATCCCTGAAAAAAGCAGAATAAAAAAACGAAATAAAAAATACAATATTCTACGTCACTATTTTGTACACTGTAGAATATAGTGAAGACATCAAAACAATCAAATATGTAATCATGTAACAAATCAAAATATATTTTATATTTGAGATTCTTCAAAGTAGCCACCCTTTGCCTTGATTACAGTTTTTGCCATTCTCTCAACCAGCTTCATGAGGAATGCTTTCCTAGAGTCTTGAAGGAGTTCCCACATATGCTGAGCAATTGTTGGCTGTTTTTCCTTCAGCAGCAAAGCATTCCTACTCCATCACACCTCCTCCTCCATGCTTCACAGTGCGATCCACACATGCGGAGATTATCCGTTCACCTACTCTGCGTCTCACAAAGACACTGCAGTTGGATTCAAAAATCTCACATTTGGACTCATCACACCAAAGGACAAATTTCCTCTGGTCTAATGTCCATTGCTCGTGTTTCTTGGCCCAAGCAAGTCTCTTCT